>NC_086107.1:15366274-15705024 GCF_963921235.1 Mobula hypostoma
CCCTGAAGCTAGCTCCTGATCAGCGAGACCCCTGGAGATTTGACAGCCTGTTAAGCCCTCGGGCCGAACCAGCTGTCTGAACTCATCAAATGTCTGGGTGTTAGTGACATTCATAGACATTCACTAGCTACTAAAAAGAATTAAAAATTAAATTAAAAATAATGAAAACACTAGAAACACCTATAACAATGAAATACATTGAGACATTTATTTTGTGACTCAATTAATTCCAAGACTATAAATGAGTTGAACGCACACTAATGTCCAGGAACAGCAAAAGCTACAGGAAGTGGTCCTAGCCAATCACAGGTAAAATCTTCGTCTTCACTGAGCACATTCACATGGGGCACTGCCACTATGAAAGCTGCATTCATCATCAAGGACCCCAAATCCAGGCTATGGCCTCCTCTCACTGTTACTATTGGACAGAAGGTACAGAAGCCGTAGGTCCCACGTCACCAGGTTCAGGAACAGTTATTAACCTACAACCATCAGGCTCCTGAACCCAATTTCCTGATCCTTTCTCCTTGCTGTCTCCTGAATTCCTGTTTCCTTAGGTTATTGTAACAAAGGTTGTGCCTCCATTCCTCCATGGTGAGTTCCCCAGAGCGAGGCAAACGCAGATTCAGGGCTGCAGGTCCCCGCTTCTCATGCTGCCAAATGCGCATGGGGGTAGTGGACAGGTTGCTGGAAGCCTGAGAAAGGTGAACACAGGAAGTATGTTTAAGTTTTTGTTCTCTGTACTTTAGCCTCAGATTACACTTGACGACAAAGATTTTGCTTCCAGAATATTTTGGGGTGTACCTAGAGGATTTTGGGCTGCTGATCATGAAAATCACCATGAAATTTCCTTATCATACACCATTTTTAAAAAATTGTCTATATTTGCTATTTCAATTCATAATTTAACTCAATTAAAATGTCGCCAACAATGTAAGCTGGAAAGTTTTCTGTCTTGTTCCGGCATGCCTGGACGTGCTTAGGTAGGGAGAATGCTGCACGGTGGGACAGGTTTTGGAAAATCAGGATATGGAGTCTAGAGGAGGTAGAGGAAGACACTATAATGCTTGACACTGATTCTGATACAGATTCTGAACCCTGTATGTTGAGTGAGTCTCAAGAAGGCATTTTTTTGTGTCCACAAATCAGATAGGTTATCAATGACAGACTATTCAAAGAACTTTTAGTGGGACCGGAGAAAATCACATGGAAGACATTCAAAGATGTTGTTGAAAATTTTCTTGACAGTTACAGAGCACCAAACTACGTGCAGCTGGTTGACAACCTGTTTTAAGCATACAAAACCATGAAGTGCAACATGTCACTAAAGATTCATTCTCTGCATTCCCATTTAGACTTCACCTTTGCAAATCTTGGGGCTGTCAGTGATGAGCGTTGTGAAGGGTTTCATCAGGACAATGTGGTCATGGAGAAATGGTATCGGGGCAACTGGAATCCATCAATGCTGGCTGATTATTGTTAAATACTTAATCAAGAAGCCTCAGACATGTAGTACCAATGAAAGTCATCAACAAAACATTTTTGGATCGTTGAAATATTGCAGAGCATCATCACCATTATGCGCCTACACGCGTTATATTCAATAAAAGTTAATTTTTTGTTTCTCCAAATTCCTGTGTGATACAAGTGGTCTGAAAATAAACTTATATTCAGCTTCAAGCGGTCCATCACAAACAAAAAACGTTTCTGATCAAGCACCATTTTCTAAAAAATTTGTCATCCAGTGTAGGTATTGTGGGTTTGAATCTCACACTGAAGACATGAGTACTTTATACTTCATACTTTATACTTTATTGTCGCCAAACAATTGATACTTAGAACGTACAATCATCACAGCCAGGCTGACATCCAACATAACATTGAAGAAGCACTCGCCAGGAATTTCATCCACAGACAGTTGTAATTAATTAGTACACTTTATATTACCTACAGCAGGTGACCTACTGTACTTGAAGCCAGCTTCTGGAGATACATTATACCATAGGCTTGTAGGTGAGGGTCGAACCTTAACTGTATTCGAAATGAGACCGCAGAGTTACATTCTTCTCCTCAGGCAGATGGAATCATCAATCAGGATTACTTGAAGAAGTTCCCTTAGAGTTTCCCTGGAATTCTGGCCAGTACTTATATCGCAAGCAGTGTTACTAATTCAGACAATGTGGTTCTCACCTCGATGTTGCTAGCAAGTTTGCCGTACATATCTTGTTACATTATAATAATGACTTAGCGACTGGCTGAGAAACATATCGGGATAGTATGAGTCTTTTCTCTCTCTCCACTGTTTTGTATAATTTATGATTAATTTATATTCTGTGTGTTGTCTGTACTTGCCCATGATTAGATTAGATTATGAGGACACACAGTGCTCTTTTATTGTCATTTAGTAATGCATGCATTAAGAAATGATACAATATTCCTCTGGTGTGATATCACAGAACACAGGCAAACCAAGACTGAAAAAACTAACAAAACCACATAATTACAACATATAGTTACAACAGTGCAACAATACCATAACTTGATGAAGAACAGGCCATGGCACAGTAAAAAAGTTCAAAGTCTCTCGAATGTCCCACATCTCACGCAGACGGGAGAAGGAAGAAAACTCTCCCTGCCATGCCCGACCACAGTCCGACTCTGAGTCGTCCGAAAACTTTGAGCCTCCGATCAGCCCTCCGACACCGAGTACTGAGCACCATCTCTATCCAAACGATTCGACCTCAGTCTCGGTCGCCAGCAGGAGGCAAAGCCAGGGATTTTGGGGCCTTCCCTCCGGAAGATTCTCGATCGCCCAGTAACAGCGGCAGCGGACCGGCGTTTCAGAAATTTCTCCAGATGTTCCTCTGTGCTTTCACGTCTGTCTCCATCAAATCAGAATTGCCCACAGCCCCTATTTAACGGATACGATATCATTTTGACCGGAGAGCTGCGCGCGCAAGTTTTTCATTATACAGGAACCCAAAGAGCCGCACTCAAGAATTTAGCAAAGGTTCTTCCCTTCTGCTCACTGAATTTCTACAGATTTCTACAGTTTTACACCAATCTCTACAGATGTATCGTGAAGAGCATTCTAAACTGGATGTATCTCTGCCTGGTGTGCGGTGGGGGGCAGGGAGGCTACTGCGCAGGACTGAAGTAAGCCGTAGAGAGTTGTAAAATTAGCTCGATCATGGGTACTAGCCTCCATGGTATCCAAGGCATCTCCAAGGAGCGGAGCCTCAGGAAGGCGGCATCCAACTTTTAAGGACCCCATCACCACACAGAACATGCCCTCTTCTCAATGGCACCATCAGGAGGGCACAAACTCAGTAATTCAGGATCAGCTTCCTCCCCTCTGTCAGCAATTTCTGAATGGACATTGAACCCATGAACACTACCTCACTTTTAAAAATTATTTCTGTTTTTAGCTCTATGTTTAATTTAACTTAATTAAAAACCTCACTACCTTTTAATTTCTGTTTTTGCACTACTCCTTAATATATATATGTGCTTACTGTAATTCACAGTTTTTTTCTATATTATCACATATTTCATTGTACTGCTGCCACAAAGTTAACAAATTTCACAGCACTTGCCAGTGATATTAAACCTGATTCTGATCGTGATTTCTGAATGGTCCATGAACCCACATACGCTACCTTATTATTGCTTTTCAGTTGCACTATTTACAGTATTGATTTTGTATCTTTATGACTTTGCATTGTATTCCTGCCCAAGCAATGACCTGGACCCACTGAAATTTGCCCATCGACACAATAGCTCTGCAGCAGATGCAATCTCACCGGCTCTCCATTCGGCCTTGGCTCACCTGGAACAATAACAATACCTACGTCGGACTCTGTTTATTGATTACACCTCAGCGTTCAACACAATTATATCTAATCAGTTCAATCAACACAATTATATTGAATCAGCTCTAACCAAAAAGCACCAAAACCTCGCCCTCCGTACCTCCCTCTATAACTGGGTCCTTGACTTCCTCACCAGGAGACCACAGTCAATGTGGATGGGACAATCAACACTGGCACATCTCAAGGATATGTACTTACCCCTCTGCTATACTCTCCAGGTACCCTCAACCTTTCTAGAAGCAGGAAACATGTTCCCAATTTTGGGGGGAATCCAGAACCAGAGGCCACAATTTGAGAATAAGGGGTAGGCCATTTAGAATGGAGTTGAGGAAAAACTTTTTCACCAGGAGAGTTGTGGTTCTGTGGAATGCTCTGCCTCAGAAGACAGTGGAGGCCAATTCTCTGGATGCTTTCAAGAAAGCGTTAGGTAGAGCTCTTAATGATAGCGGAGTCAAGGGATATGGGGATAAGGCAGGAACGGGGTACTGATTGTGGATGATCAGCCATGATCACAGTGAATGGTGGTGCTGGCTTGAAGGGCCGAATGGCCTACACCTGCACCTATCGTCTATTGCCATGGACCAATACTATTAAGCAAGAGATTTGTGGACCCCAGGTTGGGAAACCCTGCTCTACAGACACAACTATGTGGCTAGACACAGTCAAACACCATCTATAAATTTACTGATGAGACAAGTGTTGTTGACAGAATCTCAGGTGGTGCTGAGGAGGTGTACAGGAGCAAGACAGAACAGCTGGCTGAGTGGTGTTGCAACAACTACCCGGCACTCAGTATGACGACGGAGAGCAGTCTAACTGTTTGCATCTATGGAGGGGCCACTGCACAGGATCGGGAAAAGCTACAGGAAGTTGTCAGTTCGGCCAGCTCCATCATGGGCACCGGCCTCCACAGCATCAAGGACATCTTCGAAAGGTGATGCCTCAAAAAGGCAGCATCCATCATTAAGGACCCCTATCACCCTGGACATGGTGTCTTCTCATTACTACCCTCAAAGAGGAGGTACAAGAGCCTGAAGACCCACACTCAACATCTCAGGAACAGCTTCTTCCCTTCCACCATCAGATTTCTGAATGAACAACGAACGCGTGAACACCACCTCACTATTTTGATTTTTTTTCTATTTTCATGTACTTATTTAATTACTTTTTAATATATACTTCTTTATTATAATTTATAGTTTTTAAAATCATGTATTGCAATGCACTGCTGCCAGAAAACGACAAATTTCATGACAAATGTCAGTGATATTAAACCTTATTCTGATTCAAAGTTTAAATTAAATTTATTAGCAAAGTACATATATGTCACCACATACAACCCTGAGATTCATTTTATTGCGGGCGAAAGACCGTACCTACAGGGTGGGCAACCAGTGTGCAAAAGACGACAAACTCTGCAAATACTAAAAGAAAGAAAAGGAATGATAATATTATTATTATTATTAATAATAATAATAAAGATGCAACAGACTTAATGGAATCCAAAACAGATCAACTGGACTTTAGAAGAATGACGTGGAGGAGGGATCTGATTGAAACCTACTGAATATTGAAAGGCCGAGTAGCAAAATAGAGGCATATTCCTTTAGAACAGAGATGAGGAAGGATTCCTTTAGCTAGAGGGTGGTGAATCTGTGCAATTCATTGCCACAGATTGCTGTGGAGGCCAAGTCATTGGGTATATTTGAAGCGGAAGTTGATAGGTTCTTGATTAGTAAGTGTGTCAAAGGTTACAGGGCGGAGTCAGGAGAATGGGGTCGAGAGGGAAAATAAATCAGCCATGATCAAATGGTGGAGCAGACTCAATGGGCTGAACAGCTTAATTCTGCTAGACCTGAAGAAGCGTCTCGGGCCAAAACGTCAACTGCTTATTCATTTCCATAGATGCTGCCTGACCTCTGCTGAGTTCCTCCAGCATTTTGTGTGTGTTGCTTTGGATTTCCAGCATCTACAGAATCTCTTGCATTTGCTAATTCTGCTCTTATGTTTTATGGTCTGACGGGCTTGACTTAACTTGAAGCCACAAAGGGGGCCACATTAATGTAGGTCTTTTTTACAGAAATGCGCCCAACCTCTCTGGTCCGCACCGGTGAGTCCCTGCTGGATGATCGAACATCAGATGAGAACTTAAACACCCAGTTTACATTATCAAGAAAACTTCAATCACTGTTAAACCACAATAGCCATGTAATTGGAAAGCAAATGGGAAGTGTGATAGGCGTCTACTAAATAAGGCCTGCCATGTGTGAAAGAAGGGTAGTCAGTGGTATTCCTATACAGAGAGAGGAGGAGGTTAATCAGTAACTACCTACCCTGTTTTACCCTATGGTGTTAGACATAAAGAAGGCATAATGAGGCAAAGGCATCAGAAGGATTTCAATGATCCACTATAAATACTTTCAGTCTGCATTGCTACGTGTGTTCTTGGCAACCCAAGATAATTCTGGCTGCTTGTAATAGCTACAATGATTTTCTCTAAGAAAGTGATAAGCATTAAGGTTTCCTGCATAAAACATGGGTGAAAATAACCAAGCTTGGGGGAAACGTATTTCAACTGCGCACGTTTTGTGAGCACAAATATCATTGGTGTGGTTCATGGTTTAGGCACATAAAAGGATTGTTCTTTCACATTGTTACTTAGGCTGACACATACCAGTAACAATATATCTTATTAAAGCATTCACATGCAATAGTGTAATAACAGCGCAAAGAAAAAGGGATTTTGAAGCGAACGAGCACTGCTAAAGTGTCACACAGTTCCTAAGGCCTTGCTCAGCTCCAGTATTACAACAGCCAGCTCTGTAGCAGATTAAATATCATTCTAGGTCAGGTTCTCATGGCCCAGACACAAGTGCCAACATTCTTGCAATTATTCAAGGCTAAAGAGAGTGCGACCCTCCTGACAGAGCTGTGACACAGCATGATTAGATTTAGCTCAGTAGCTAGCCGAAAAGTGATCCACAGTATTTAATGCAGGGGATGGGGGGAGGGAGGCGAGGGTGGTGGGAGAGGAGGGGGGGAAGGTTGGACGCTGAGAGAATCGAGGCAGTGCTCGAGTGACTTGTGATGCCCCATGTGCCTGAGAGTCTGTGCGAGCAATTACCGGACCCTGGAAACAGAGTGACAGTGGGAGTCGTGGAGTGCTGGGCACTGGGGGGTGGGGAGAGGTCACACTGCGATATGCTTTAGATTTTGATCATAACTTGACCCTGGACCCAGCCTCCGGTGACACTGGAAGAGCACTATTAAAAAAAGGAGTCCGTACTTGACCCTTGAGCAATGGATATACACTTTACCCATCCATGCATTTTCAGTAACGTAGATTTTTATGCGTGGTCTTACAAGCAAGGAAAGAAAAGGAACGTTAGTTTATGATCTATGAAAATGTAATCAGCAAAAGAATACAGAGTCCTTAGTATGCAGGAAGTCCAGTCAGGCACACACACTTATTGCGCAGTGAGCATTCGCTCCTTGCCATACATCAACCTGGGCAAGTCACCAGCTACTGGTATCGAAGACATTTCGGCAACTTGAAAATTAAACCATGCCAATGCAATGCAAGTTTGGTGGGGGGGGGGAGGAGCACAAAATTCCTGGGTCCGTAAGCTGCCTATTGCAATCGGAAATGAGATCCTGCTTGGGCCCAAAGTCTGCCAGGGAAACAAAGCCATAAAATGAAAGCCACTCTAATAAAAACACCATCGACCTCAGTAAGGCAAAAAAAAGAGTGCCAAGATTGTACACATTCAGACACAAAAGCCAGAGGAAATGCTAATTTGGAATTTAACACACCCTTCCTGGCCTCTGATCACACAGCCTGCTTGAATAAGAACAGAAGAATTTGAGGGGACAGGATACAGTCATTAGGCCCTGCGAGTCCATTCACTTTTGATCGAAGAATTCTCTTTGCAATGGTGCTGAGGTTGGTTTTGCCTGTTAAATAATAAACCAAGTTGTGGACGATCAGTGGATATGTGTTGTTTCACTAAAGATACACAATTTGTTCACCAAAATTAAATGTCCCAATGGTTTCAGCTGACTAGAAATGTATAGGCCTTGCTTGTTACAGAAACCCACAATTCAACCGAAGAAACTTACTTTTTAACATACAGTAGAAATTTCTAAGTGTTCTCATGTTTTTTGCTCCATATCATATAAACCATTTTTCATGGTTTTAGGTCCTAAAGTTTCCTCAGCTAAAAGAAGATATATATTTGAATCTAACAGGACTTTCGGGCCTGACCTTCAACCTTAACAATGACCCAACCTTTCATGTTAATTCCCCATACAAATGACCTCTCGTGTAAGGCCCCTAGCGTGGCATTGTTTCATGGCCTCTACTATTTTTTTTCTTGACATACAAGTCACTTGTGCAAAAGAGAAAAAAAATTCTTTGAACAGGAGAAGAATAGTCTGTGTTGTTCAGTGTTCCTGTTTGGCAGGTGCATTAGTTAATCGAGTTTCACTCTTTCTTATTTGGTTGCACTGATTTGCAGAGTTCAGCTTTAAAGAGCAATAAATTATATTTCAATGTTGGCATGCCAATCTTGATAAACCTTTTCTCCCACCAGAATTTTGCAGGGAGGTGGTTTATTGCTGTCAATTCAATCAAATAAAGTTGACTCTTTGTACCTATTCAATTGACTCTTTGTACCTGTTAGTCATTAGATTACTTTTACCTTTTAATGGAAGTGTAGGACTTTCTTTACATATCCAGAGGATGTGGTTTCAAAAGTGAGGGACTTCCACTTTAAAGTTAGATTAAAGAACATGGCAGAGTAGTGGTTAGCACAACGTTTTACAGTACAGGCGACCTGGGTTCAATTCCCACCAATGCCCGTAAGGAACTTATACATTCTCCCTGTGATCATGTGGGTTTCCTCCAGGTGCTCTGGTTTCCTCCCACAGTTCAAAGACGTACCAATTGGTAGGTTAATCGGTCATTGTAAATTGTCCCATAATTAGGCCAGGGTTAAGTTAGGGATTGCAGGGCGACGCAGCTTGAAGGGCTGAAAGGGCCTATTCTGTGCTGTGTCTCAATGAATATAAATAAGTATATAATCATAGAAAAATCCAGCACAATACCAACCCTTCAGCCCACATGTTATGCTAGCCTATATAATCCTACCCGACAACCTTCCCTCCTACACAACCCATAACACTCCATTTTCCTTCATTCCATGAGCCTACCTAAGAGTCTTTTAAATGGCCCTATTGAATCAGGTCTGCCACTAACCCCAGCAGTACTTTCCAGGCTCCCAGTACTTTCTGTGTAGAAATCCAATATCTGACATTTACAACCCATGGCCACATTTCTGGCTTGTGAGTTGCTCGGATTACCCCTCCTGATCAAAATCCAGATCAATATCAACAATAGTTTTGATCAGGACTGGAATACTGGTGCCAAGGTAGCGTAATGGTTATCACAACGCTATGGCAGCTCGGGACGTCAGAGTTCTGAGTTCAACTCTGGTGTCCTCTGCAAGAAAGCTTGTATGTTGGTCGTGTGTGCACGTGGATTTCCTCCAGCCGCTCTGGTTTCCTCCCACAATCCAAAGACGTACCAGTTACATAGAAACATAGAAAACCTACAGCACCATACAGGCCCTTTGGCCCACAACCTGTGCCGAACATGTATTTACATTAGAGATTACCTCAGGTTACCCATAGCCCTCTATTTTTCTCAGCTCCATGTACCTATCCAGGAGTCTCTTAAAAGACCCTATCGTATCCGCCTCCACCACTGCTGCTGGCAGCCCATTCCACGTACTCACCACTCTCTGCGTAAAAAACTTACCCCTGACATCTCCACTGTACCTACCTCAAAGTCCTTAAAACAGTGCCCTCTCGTGTTACCCATAAAAATGAAATGTCAGCTGGGCAATACAATTGTCAACATCCGGATGACTTACAAATGTGGATTTTCTATGTGAAAATGAACATTAAGGCAACATACAAGAAGGAATTTTTACATAAATTAATTCACAGATGCAAAAATTTACAGGTGTCGATACAATTTTTTTTTCAGCCCCATGAACTGCTGATAAGTGACAGGAACAACAGGGTTAAGGTCTGAAATGCAATGTTTCAGTTAGTAAGTTAATTGGTCATTCTACGTTGTCCTGTAACGGCTCTTCCACTGTAACAGGCAAAACCAATGTAAGCACCATTGTAAAGAGGAATTATTCAATCAAAAGGGAATGGACTCACCAGGCCTAATGACTGTGGGTTGCTAGGTGGCATGATTTGATGAGCCAGAAGGGCCTACCTAGCATTGCATCTCTAAGTAAATAAATAAATCAATAAATAAATGCACAGAATCCATATCTATGTTTCTTTATCCAGGAATAAAAAGGTACATAAGTTTGAATAGTGACTGGGAGCACAAGACCTAACTGAAAACCCATTGGCTGGTTCTGCAAGGCTTCGTGGAGGGCAAAGGGCATGTCAAGGCACAGGAGTAGGAATACCCCAGTTGTGGTGACTACCCGTACCACTGGACCCAGAATTCTGAGGTTGAGAGCGTGGAACTGCCCCAGCACAACGGCTTTCCCACTTTAAAATTTCTTCCGCACGGGTATAAAAAGTCATTGGTGGGTACGATGGACAACCGCTGATCAAGGTAATTAAAAGCTTTGATTAGCCACTTGACTACTACAGAAAGATTCTTGCTAACCTGTCTCAGGTATTTACAATGATCAGTAAAAGGACCAGAATGATAATCAAGAGTGATATCCTCAGTTGTTAAAGTGTGGGACGCAGTCCCCGATAGCAGTATGAAAGCAGAACGGTTACAGTACAGATGAGGCCATTTGGCCCATTGAGTCAATGCCAGTATAATACAAGATAAATCCAGCTAATCTGATTCTCCTGCAATTTCTTTGAATACACTTTTTCTTTCAGCCATTTACTGAAAGCCATAATTGAAATCAGCCATTCCTACTATAGTTATAAAGGGGATTAATTTAATTATTACAAAGTGAATGGTAGGCTTCTGAGGCATGCAGTAGAACAAAAGGACCTGGAAATACAGAATTTCAGTAATTCTATGATAAAGTGTCTACACATAGCTTGTACCTGCAATATCACCTAATATGAAAACTGACTTTAAATATGTAATTTCAGGAGGTTATTGAGCTAGATGGATGTTTACTTGTTCAAACTTAATCTTGTGTTTAGAACAATATTTTTGTAATGTACATCTAAGAAATCCCTGTTGGCTAAAAATCAGTTTAACTGCAGTATTAATTCGAGAATTTGGGTTCCGAATCAAAACAACTTTGATCCAGGGCTCATATATCTGAATTTCAAGATACTGAAAGAAACCCTAATTCCATTTGCCAGTTTACAAAACTAATTGAATAAATACTGTCTTCTTGGAATACTACAGTAGACAGCAAAGGCAACTCCTTCCGTACCCTCACCCAGAAAAAGCACAGGTCTGACTGGATCAAGTCGTGAAGGATTTTGCAAGTAGAACGAAGGAGGTGTTTTATGTTTCAGAAAAGCCTCAGCAATCATTTATTGAATACCAAAAAAATGAACACCAAAGCACACTAAAAATCCTTTATGTAATAAAGTCATCACGTTAGACCATCCTCTTAAAGCAAAACCCCAACCCAATGTCAGTGTTTGTGAATTATGTACATTTCTCCTAATTACATTACCCTACAATGGCATTGAGTTGGACTCTGTGCTTTCTGGATGGTTATTGGGCTGGGAGAGAATGGATTCCTTCTAACCTCGATACTTTGGTTTGAGATTAACTCACACGAATAGCAAAAAAGGCACTTCTTTATGGATGTAAACTAAGACAGGGCAGTCGGGAATAGTTCCCTGCTGTGAGCTCAGGGTCCTGATGAACGGCCTGAAAAGTCAACTCTTTACGCGGTAAGCGTAAAGGAGTTGGGGGCTTACTGTTCTGGTTAACAACGGATGGTGCAATCCTGGTCATATTACAATCGAGGAATGTGTTTGTAGCCCGGATATTGAACTTTTTGCTGTTGGACTCCGGCCATGTTCCACCGAGATACAACACTGGGCGTCATGGGAGGTCGTTCCTGCCTGTGGCCATCGAACTTTGCAGCTCCTCCTGTGGAGGGTCGGACACCCTGTGCCAATAGGCTGGTCCTGAACTTATTTCCATCTGGCATAGTTTGCATATTGTTGTTTGATTGTTTGTGGTTTTTGTATTTCTATATTTATGCTCTATTCTTGGTTGGTGCAGCTGTAACGAAACTCAATTTCCCTCAGGATGAATAAAGTATATCTATGTCTATGCCTATGTCTATATCTTTATTCCTTTCCATAGATGTTGCCTGATCTGCTGAGTTCCTCTAGCATTTTGAATGTGTTACTCTGGATTTCCTGCATCTGCAGAATCTCTTGTTTTTATGAGCTCAGAAGAAAATGTGTTTGTCATAAAATCTGCATCGAGAAAATAAAAGTACTACCAAAACAATCAGCTAGAAGAACTCAATGGGCTGAGCAGCATCTGTGGGAGAAGAAGAATTGTTGGCGTTTTGGGTCAAAACTCTCAACCCACTAAGCTCTTCCAGGGGATTTTTTTTGTGCTCTAGAATCAATGGTTCTCAACGTGGTGAGCTGGCGGGGGGACATGCCAGATTTCATAGGAGCCCCAAGAAAAAAAACAAGGCACTAGTTCATGATAAGTTTACAGTTTTAATGGAATATTACTAAAATAGAAAAGAAATGAATATACATATGTAATTTAATTAGAACTATGAATGAAATGAATGGGAAAATGTGCTAGATGATGCTAATGAGGTAGCAAAGCAGATTAGCTTGTGTCTGGTGGGTTGGGAGAGGATGCAACCCCCTCCCCCCCCCCCACACACACACACACACAGGCTAAGCTGTTTTGCTGCCTCATAATGATAATTGTCATTTTGGATCTTGCAGGACCACGCACAAATCACCATTCACACCCTGCAGAGCATCCCTCTGAGACTCGTTTCACATCCACCCCTCAGACACAAACTGCAGATAGGTGTCCGGTGGTTACCAAAAGGTAATTGTCCCTGTTGCTTTTTGCACTTTGGGATAGCTTTTGTATCATTTCTAAGTGATAAGCAACTTGGAGAACAAATCAACACACACAAAATGCTGGGAGGAACTCAGCAGGCCAGGCAGCATCGAAGGAAAAGAGTACAGTCGGCGTTTCAGGCCGAGACCCTACAGTTTGTGTGTGCTGATTGGATTTCCAGCATCTGCATATTTTCTCTTGTTTGCCATTACAGAACAAATTGTTGCTGCTAAGTCTGACATATCTTACCTGTCAGATATATTTGAAAAACTGAATTTATTAAATAAACAGTTACAAACTAAACCCTGCAATCGCATATCATGCAAAGAAGCTATTCTTATCGCTTTCCTTGGAAATCTCAGACTTTTCAGTAGCAATATTGGACGTTGAGAGTTTTCACAATTTCCTTCACAGGCCACTCTTGAAATAGAATTGCAAGATGATGATCTGATTGTATATCTTGATTATTTGAAACAACTACACGCTGATATGGAATTTCGGTTCAGAAACCTGCTGGAGATGCGTTTTCCAAATTGGGTGGTGGATCCATTTGGGACAAAAGGGAATGATGTCGACGCCTCATTTCAAGAATGTCTTATTGAGCTGCAAAGTGATATTAATAGTTCAAGCAAAATTCAAACAAAATAGGCAAAAATTCTGGATAACTAACAATATTCAAAATAAGTTTCCGCAGCTCTGAGAGAAAGCAAAGTTGTTTTTAATTGGATTTTTCACTTCTTATCTAGTTGAATGTGGTTTTGGTCAAGCTCTTCACAGGCTATCAAAAAATCCTAACCATCTTAATGTTGTGAAAAAAGTTGATCTTCAATTATTTTTTACCACATTGCGACCAGACATTCAAAAACTGGCTAGCTTGCGTCAGTCACAAACATCTCACTAAATACTCAAAGTAACAATATTAAGCCTTTTCATTGCTGGTTGGAAGAATATTAAGCAAAGAATATTATAAATACATTTTCCTATTCAGAAGTTTGAAATAGTGTTTTCTTTTGTATACACCTGTAACATTATAACATATAAGAATACCTATCACCTGTTAAAACATAAATATTGACTGTACAGTATGGTGCAAGTCTTACATAGCTACATAGCTAGGCCGTCTAAGAGTTTTCTACAGTACTGTAGTAATTTTATGTATTGCACTTTACTGCTGTCACACAAAAAAAAACAAATTTTATGATATATTTGAGTGATGATATGGGTCTCTATTGTGGACTGAAAGTGGGAAGGGGGCAGGGAGAGGGAAATCATAGTTGGGAAAAAGGGAAAGGAGAGGGGAGGGAGTGGGAAGCACCGGAAAGATATTCTGTAATAATAAATAAACCAATTGTTTGGAATCAAATGACCTTGCCTGGTGTCTCAGGGTTAGGTGTGTCAGTAATCACACCACCCTCTGCCCCAGCACCCCTTCTCTGCCATCTGTCTCATCCCACTCACCACTTTCGCTATTCCCTACATCCATTGCTCCCGCCAGATTTACAAACTTGCTCTCCGCTCCACATTGACAAATACAGTCCTGTGCAAAAGTCTTAGGCATCCTAGCTATTTATATGTGCATAAGACTTTATTAGAATAATTAGTACAGTTGACCAAAAAAATCTTTAGCAACTAACAGAGACTATGAAAGATGGGGTTACAGAGTTAAATGAAAGTCACAAGTGGGTCATGAGCAAAAAAAGGTTGCCAGCCACTGCTCTGGTTTCCAGCATCTACAATCTCCTCTGTCCAATACAAAGACTCGTCACAAAGGGCAGTTCTGATTCTGATAGAGTCTTTGTTCTGATGCATTAACTCTGTTTCTCTTTCTGTAGATGCTAACTAATCTGCTGACTGTTTCCAACATTTTCTGTTTTTATTTCAATGCATTAGCTGCAGAACAGCCAACCTATCTTCCCACCATAATGTTTTCCAGCTCGTTCTTTAATTGAGACGTGATGAGTCTTCAAATAAGGATCAATCAAGTCAAAACAAGGAATGGATTCCATGCCCAGTGAAGTGTTGCCAACTAATGTGACTTGGGATTTTTAACCCTTTAAATTCTACTATCTTTTTTGTACATATTTAAACTTTGTCACTTTATGTGATTAGCTGCAGCACAATACTATAAATTAGAAATCATGCCAAAATACAGCCGTGTCACTTGTATCGTTATAGAACTTCAATAGTTCAAACCATTCTATTGCAATATGATTCTGTGATCCTACTTTTAATGTTGGCTTTTATAAAGTACACAATGATTGAAGAATGCTTGCATTAACAAGTACCTATTTATTTCAGGGCTCATATTATGTCAACTGATGGCTCAGTTCCTAACCTCCAGATAGGTGGGGAACTGATTTGATTGTTTACTGAAATTGCCTGAATATTTCCTTTCATCTTTCCCTGCTAATTTTGAATAGTAGCATGTTTCAAAACGTTCAAGCACGTGGGAGTTGAATTCCACAAAGTTTGGCCTGACTGAATCAGAATCTAGGTGGCTGGCATCATTCTCCAATAGAAGTTAAAGATCTCAACCACATCTGAGCGAAAGGACAATGCTGTTAAGTGTACAGAGATTACAAAGGAAAGAACAAAGGTAGAGTGAGGAATGGGCTGGAGAGGTCCCACCTGGACAGCCCCAACTCTTACGTCAGAATGCTGTTCATTGACTTTAGTTCGGCATTCAATACTGTGATCCCCTCCAAGCTGATCACCAAACTTCACCAGCTTGGTATCAGCTCATCCCTCTGCAATTGGACCTTGGAATTTTTGACTAACAGACCCCAATCAGTTAAGTTAGACAACCTCTCCTCCTCCACTCTCACCCTGAACACCTGCGTGCCTCAAGGCTGTGTCCTGAGCCCTCTTCTGTACTCCCTTTTCACCTATGACTGTGTTCCTGTACATGGTTCTAACTGCATAATCAAGTTCACAGACAACACCACAGTGGTTGGTCTGATCAGAGGGGATGACGAGACAGCCTACAGGGATGAGGTCCAGCACCTGGCCGCGTGGTGTGCCGACAACAACCTGGCCTTTAACACCCAGAAGACCAAGGAGATCATTGTAGACTTCAGGCATGCTAGGAGCCACACTTACATCCCCATCTACATCAACCGAACCGTAGTGGAGTATGTATCGAGCTTCAAATTCCTTGATGTCCACATTTCCAAGGATCTCACCTGGTCCCTGAACTCCTCCATCCTCGTCAAAAAGGTGCAATAGCACCTTTATTTCCTGCAGAGCATCAAGAAAGCTCACCTCTGTCCCAGGGTACTGATGGACTTTTACCGCTGTACCATTGAAAGGATACTCCCCAACTGCATCTCAGAGTGGTATGGCAATTGTCCCATATCGGACCACAAAGCTCTCCAGTGTGTGGTAAAAACTGCCCAGCGAATTATCAGCACTCAATTGCCCACCATTGAGAACATCTACCATAAACTCTGCCTGGGCAGGGCGAAAAGCATTATCAAGGATGCATCTCACCCAAACCATGGACTTTTTACTCTTCTCCCATCCGGTAGGCACTACAGGAGCTTCTGCTCCCGCACCAGCAGGCACAGGAAGAGTTTCTTCCCTGAGGCTGTGACCCTGCTGAACCTCACATCACAGAGCTAAGCAGTATTGCACCCATATTGTACTGTCTCTGTACTTTTATATTTGTGTTGTGTAGCACTTACTTTTTATTCACAATTATTTTGTAAATAACACTATTCCTTGCATTTCTGGTCAGATGCTAACTGCATTTCATTGGCTTTGTATCTGTACTCGGCACAATGACTATAAAGTTGAATCTAATCTAATCTAATCTAGGTGAGGCAGCAACAATTCAATGCCATCATTCATACACAGTAGGGAATTGAACTATTTTGCACAAGTTATGAGGTTGAGTTGCAATTTTTACAAAGGACTGGGACAGGGACAGTGACATAGGATGCCACCATCATGCCAACTGCCCAGGAGAACCACTCAGCCATCAGTTTCTTGAACTAAAGGGGAAAACTTCACAAATTCACTTGCCCCATCATAGAAATGTTCCCAAATTCAATAAGCTACTTTCAAGAACTCCTTTTCCCGTGTTCTCGATATTTTTTTAGCTAATTTATTTATTATTGTTATTATTTGTTTTGTTTTGTATTTGCACAGCTATTTCTGTTATGGTTATGACTCTATAGGTTTATTGAGTATGCCTGCAAGAAAATGAATCTCAGGGTTGTATATGATGATGTATATGTACCTTGGTAATAAATTAACTTTGAACTTTGACTAAACTGGCTGGATCATTACAGCAAGTAAAATATGGACTTGGTAATCCACGTGGACAAGAAAGATTTGTTTTGAGAATATGATGACCAGTGAAGGACACTCTGCCCCTCAATAGTTCTGTCGTTTGATCAGATCACATCACACCATCATCATCAAGAGCTGAACTCTTGGATTCAGCTCCGGTTAAGTGGGAGAGATCAATTGGATTGAATTTGTGCAATTGCATGTCATAGAGAAGTACAGCAAGGAAACAGGCCCTTCGGCCCATCTAGTCTATGCTAAAACCATTTAGACTACCTGCTGGGATCATTCAAGGTTGATTTTCAAGCTTGAGGTAATGACTGACTTTATTTGTCACATGTACATCGAAACATTGAAACATGCGGTGAAATGCATTGTTTCGTGTCAACAACCAATACAGTCCAAGGGTGTGCTGGGGTCAGTCCACAAGTGTCACCTTGCTTCCAGTAGCAACATAGCATGCCCACAACTTAACCCACACGTACACCTAACACTAACCCATACACCTCTGGAATGTGGGGGGAACTGGAGAACACAGAGGAAACCCACACGGTCATGGGGAGGATATACAAGCTCCTTACAGACTGGTCAGAAATGAACCCGGGTCACTGGTGCTGTAGTAGGTCACACTAGCTGCTACGCTACTGTGCCACACTGTGATTTCTGAGCATTACATCCCTGTCTCAGTCAGAAAGAATGGAGTGGCCCTAGAGAATAAAGCATCATGTTTTCAGACTAACATCAACCCATTCATCGTTATTATTATTCAGACTACTTTACGGAGCTGGAATCTGTGGATAAGTACTTGGTGAAAATGCGGTTTTTCTAAACTATGCATATGTCAGTAGCTTCAATCAGCTGTACTTGAGATGAAATCAGAGTTCTAACCTGGACTATTGTATTTTAGTAAATCAAATGCTTAGTTGGGATGGTATTGGATTTTGCCTTCCATATCAAATACTGGCGTAAATTTAAAGAGTTCATCGTCCAACCAAAGGCAGATCCATTGTTTGCAACTTGTGGGAATCTGTCTCTCTCTCTCTCTCTTCTTCTCTATCTATATATCTATCTATGTATCTATGTCTCTCTCTGTTTGCCTCTATACCCGTACGCCTCTTTCTCACTCTCTGCCTCTTTCTCTCTCTGTCCCTCTGTCTCTGTCTGTCTGTCCATCTTTCTTCTTTCTCTCTCTCCTTATTTCTCTCTTTCATAAATATTTTCTTAAAACCTGCCCTCCTCACTATAAACTCTATCTTCTAACTCTTTTCTGACTGATTGTGAAATACCTACCAACTCACAGAGACTATAGATATATGACGATAATGAACAGATTCTAAAACACTATTCTTCTTCGGTTGTCCATCGAAATCCGATGGCAACGTCCACTCCTTTAACGGTGAGATCTTTGATGACTATACAGTCCTATCCTGGACCCACAAGCTCTATTGCAGGTGGGACATGTATATGTAGTAGTGGTGGTGGTACTGGTGGCAACAATGGCTGCATTTCTCCTGACTCTCTTCTGCTGTCTTCTGATTGTTCTTTCCATCTCCAAAATATGGACCCCATCCCTACACAGCTGTCACCAAGTGGTACGGTCAGCAGCAACATCTTCCAGGTCCTTGGGTCTGATCTTGCACTTCCTTAAAGCATTCTCCATCTGATCCTTATAGCACTTCTTCGGCCCTCCAGCTGAGCGTCGACCATGATGTAGCTGGCCGTATAACACTCTGCGGAGTAGCCGACATGGGGGCATTCTTATCACGTGCCCCAGCCACTGCAGCTGACGCTGGGTGATCATGGCCTCAATGCTTCTGCAATTGGTCTTTACAAGTATTTCAGTGTGAGGCACCCGCTCACGCCAGGTAATTCCCAGGATGTGCTGGAGGACTTATGTGGAAGTGCTCCAAGGACTTGATGTGACAGCTGTAGGTTACCCAAGCTTCACAGCTATAAAGGAGGGTGGTGACTCACACCGCTTGGTATACGGCGACCTTTGTGGAGGGACGAAGGCTCCTGTTCTGAAAGACTCTTTTAACACTATTAATGCAAATTTGTAGACCAGAATAATGAAAATGATACAGGACAGAAACACCACAAACAATTCAGAAATGTTTCAGAGTCCCTGATGTTCCAAAGCATTTTACTACAAATAAAGTAATTGATTTATGTAGGATAATATGTATCTGATTTATTTTTAATGTATGTTTTACCATAATGCACCATTTAAAAATAATCTTTGTTTACTTACAGTAAATCATATAAGCCACAAACCCATAATTACCTATCAAGATTACTCTAGGATTGTAGGTTTGTTAAGACAGTGCTTTTACCAAAGATACTGTATAAAGGGTTAAATTCCCTCTTCCACAATAAAATTTCAGCACTGACTTTGAGGGAAATAAATTATTTATAATTATCAATGTTTAATAAAAGTTAAGCAGACCTTATGTACTATAATCTCTCGCTGAAGGAGTTAACAAATACATCATTTCTGTCTTTGTAAAAGGGAAAATAAAACATCAATATTGTTTTTGTTCAAGGAAGATAGGAAGTAACAGTAGTGACTTTGTTGTCAGGAATGTGCTTTTATGTGCTGGCAGCATATGAAAGTGATATGATTTCATATCTGAGTGATTTTGATTAGGAGTGAAATTCCTCAGTTATGCAAACTTGTAATGTCAGTCCCTTCCATTATGGATTAGGCATGGTCCTCTCAATTTGGACATGACTGGATGTGGCAGCTCTGTAGAATGGTAACAGAGCACCAGCCTGCAGCAATGACGTTTTCAGGGAGAAGAAACCACAGCTCGTGGTATTGAATCAAGAATAATGTATTTATTGAAGTACTTTAAAGTTTTGAGTCACCAAGAATTTCCAGATGCGACCCAGATATCCTACTTCCAAGTGGATGATGAGGATAATACAGGAAGCTGCGAAGACTGCAATCATTTGTACTGAGAGTTTAAGCCACACATGGGACAATATGCATCTATACAGCAGACAGGGTTGTCTTTTGCTACCTTTCATGCATTTTACAATCGGCTTCTTTTTTCACTGGGCAGACTCGAGTAGGGAAATCTGTAAACAAACCAGAAGTGCCTGACAATAACTTTTCATGGAACTGTTTTAGACCGTTCAAGTTACAAAGGAAATGATGTTGCATAAAACAATCCTGAAGTGTTACTTTAACGGACAAGAAAAAGTAAGGCATAGGCTTTGAAGATCCAAGCCGCTTCATTCAGGGTATTTCTCCTTTTCTGTGTCTTTTTCCCAGCTCGGTGTAGATTGGACCTCTAAGGGTGAAGCCTGCCTTTTCAGATACTGGCACAAACAGACAGGTGTTACAGCAATACTGGCTCAAAGGCAGCTGACTGCATGCATTGAAACATTCAGGGATCTAAACCCAGAACAGATTACTTTCCATCAAGCTCAAAATTCCTATTTCTGCATCCTGCTCGAAAGTTAGATAGAAAGTTTTCAACAGCAAGTCTGCACACATTGGATTCATTAATGTTTATTTTACTCTGTTTAACTTTAAATTCATGGTAACAGTATAGTGTTTGCTTATATTAGTCATTTACCCTGTTTCCACTCTAGATTGCAGAGATGGTTTTGTCATGTATCACATCCTGTATGACTCTGCCTGGACATTTAATGATTAAACTATTCTTCAAATATGTATAACACACACAAGGTGCCAATCACTGGGTGGCAAAGAGAGTGAGAGTGTTCAGCAGAACTCTGACTACAGTCAGAGATGCATAAAGCATGGAGACAGACCCCTCAACCTACAAAATCAGTGCAACCATTAACCACCACACTAATCTGACACCACCAACCCCAGCCTCTCACCTCCCTCCCCCAACCCTAACCTTAACCCCCACAAACCCTGGCCCACACACCCCACAAACCATGGTCCACATTCCCCAAAACCTGAGCTCTCAATACCTTCAATCCATAAGCAATTACCCCACCGCCACCACAAGCCCTTAGGGTATTCATAACCCTAAACCTCAAGATGGATGGAAGAAGGAGAGAGATCCCAGTGAAGTGTTGGGCCAGGTTAATGGA
Organism: Mobula hypostoma; assembly: GCF_963921235.1. Taxonomy (NCBI): domain Eukaryota; kingdom Metazoa; phylum Chordata; class Chondrichthyes; order Myliobatiformes; family Myliobatidae; genus Mobula; species Mobula hypostoma. Next base: position 15,387,578 of record NC_086107.1, read on the forward strand.
GGAGTGGGCCAGATCAAAGCGGCAGGGTTGAGTGACACTGAATCTTTGGTAACAAGATCAAGAACGTAAGAGGAATAATTTTCCCCACTGCCCACAGAATTACACATCGACCCGCTTCTATTTTACCCATGTTACCTCAAGATTCAGGACAATTTAATATCATTTCTTGTGTAAAGGAGAACAAAATAATTGTTACTTCAGATCCAATGCAACATATTAAAAGCACACTCTGATAAAGACTCAATAATAAAAAAAAACGGTAAATATAAATGCTTAAGATAGGCTATATACATAGATTGATTATATGTACGTAAAGTGACCCTAAGTATAGGAGCAGCTGTACATAAGGTAACTCTGATGGGAAATGATAAGGTAGTGGTGCTGGGGGTTGTGGTTGTGAGGGTGTTAGTGGGTGGAGGTATTCATCAGCCTCGCTGTCTGGAGAAAGTAACTGTTCTGAGTCTGGTGGTCTTGGTGTGGATGCTATGTAGTCTCCGCCCTGATGGGAGTGGAACAAACAGTCCATGAGCAGGGTGGGTGGGATTCTGCATAATATTGCTGGCCTTTACCCAGTATCTTTCTGTATATATGCTCCTGATAGTGGGCAGGCCAGTAAGCTTTTTTAAGAAGCTTATTGAGCACCATTGCATACAGTAAGAGCAAACGCTTTACAGCACCACTGATTACCATTCAACGTTCAATTCCAGCTGCCATCTGTAAGGAGTTTGTATGTCCTCCCTGTGACTGCGTGAGTTTCCCCAGGCGGCTCCGGTTTCCTCCCAGACTTCAAAGGTGTATGGTTAGGATTAAAGTTGGTAAGTTGTGGCATGTTAAGTTGGCACCGGAAGCGGGGCAACACTTGCAGGCTTGCCCCATCACAATCCTCCCCGTCAGATTTGAATCAATTGACGCATTTCACTGTAAGTTTCAATGTACATCTGACAAGTAAATCTAATCTTTAATCTTTATCCTCATAAATAGGGAAATGGGGAGGGAAATCCAGAACTTAGGATCTTGAATCTTCAGCTGCCACGAGTGAAATGCTTCTGTTTCAAGCATGAGCAAGAAGCCAGGATTAAAGGGGTCTGAAATGGGGGAAGGACTTCTCATTCCACCTTCATTGGCAGCCATGACATTACAAGTCTATTATCCACAAATGCGAAGGAGACAGTGCTGTACTCATAACGGAATCAGATACATTGTCAAATGGAAGAATTTGAGCTACTGTTCTGCACCTGTATTGCCGGTACGAAAGGAGAAGCCCGTCTCTTGTGATCTGATTCTCCCAGGGTGTCTGCTTCTACGCCTGTGTTTTTGTGTTGAGGAGTGTAAATCAAGTCCAGTCGAATTTATTCTCATATGCACAAGTACGGTGAGGTGTGGGGACAATAGAAAACTTGCTTGCGGCAGAATCATAGGCACGTAGGTACAGACAACACACCAGTTATAAATTATACACGTTAGACATAAATCATGCAAGACAGCGAAGAGAGAAATATAGCCTGCAAAAACAAGTCAATTGTCAGCAAAACGTACACAAAATACTGGAGAACCTCAGCACGTCAGGCAGTATCTATGGAGAGGACATCTAAGGCGAGTCATCGCTTTGGGCCACAACTCTTCATCAGAACTGTCATATGCACAAGTTAATGTCGATAGTTACATTCAGCGGGCATTTTATTAGGTATACTGTGCACCTGCTCATTAATGCAAATATCACCCAATCATTTGGCAACAGCTCAATGTATCAAAGCATGCAGACAAGGTCAAGAGGTTCAGTTGTTGTTCACACCAAACATCAGAATGGGGTAGAAATATGATCTAAGTGACTTTGACTATGGAGTGATTGTTGGTGCCAGATGGGGTGGTTTGACTATCTCAGAAACTGCTGATCTCCTAAGATGACCATGCACAACAGTTTCTATAACTTACAGAGAATGCTGTAAAAAAAACAGTTCTGTGTGCAAAAATGCCTTGTGTGTGAGAAAGGTCAAAGGAGATGAGCAGTAGAAATGGTGAGCAGTTTCAAGTTCCCTGGTGTCAACATCTCTATCTTGAGCCCAACAGATTGATGCGATTACAAAGACAGCACAACAGCAGCTACATTTCATTAGGAATTTGAGGAGATTTGGTATATCACCAAAGACTCTAGCAAATTTCTACAGATGTAGAAATACAATGCAGGGTTTGCTATTGTTTGTCATCTATTTCAATAATCTGGTTGATAATATGGTAAACTGGATCTCCAGATTTGTGGATGACACCAATGGTGGGGGTGTAGTGGACGATGAGGAAGACTATCAAAGCTTGCAATGGGATCTGGACCAGTTGGAAAAATGGGCTGAAAAGTTGCAGATTGAATTTATTGCATGCAAGTGTAAGGTGTTACACTTTTGGGAAGATAACCCAGGGTAGAATGTACATGGTGAGAAGCAGGGCACTGAGGAGCATGGTAAAACAGAGGGATCTGGGAATGCAGATCCGTTATTCATTGAAACTGGTGTCACAAACAGATAGGGTTATAACGAAAGCTTTTGGCACTTTGGCCTTCATAAATTGAAGTACCGAGTGCAGGAATTGGAATGTTATGTTGAAATTGTATAGAACATTGGTGAGCCCTAATTTGGAGTATTCTGTGCGGTTTTGGTCACCTACGTGCAGGAAAGATGTAAGTAAGATTGAAAGAGTGCAGAGAAAATTTACAAGGTTGTTGCCAGGATTTGAGGGCCTGGGTTATAGGGAAAGGTTGAATAGGTTAGCACTTTGTCCCCAGTGCATGGGAGAATAAGGGGAGACTTGACAGAGGTATACAAAATTATGAGGAGTATAGATAGGGAAAATGCAAGCAGACTTTTTCCACTGAGCTTGGGTGAGACTAGAACTAGAGGTCATGGGTTAAGGGTGAAAGGTGAAATGTTTGAAGAAAACCTGGGAAGGATCTTCTTCACTCAGAGGGTGGTGAGAGTATGGAAAATGCTCCCAGTGGAAGTTGTGGATGCGGGTTTAATTTCAACACTTAAGAGAAAGTTGGATAGGTATATGGATAGGAGGGGTATGGAGGGCTATAATCTGTATGCAGGTCAATGGGATTAGGCAGATTAACAGTTCAGCATGCACTAGATGGGCTGAATGGCCTGTTTCTGCGCTGTAGTGTTCTATGACTCTATGTACTGTGGAGAGCTTTCTAACTGGTTGCATCGTCATCTGGTATGGAAGGACTACCACACAGGGTTGGAAAAAGCTGCAGAATGTTGCAAACTCAGCCAGCTGCATCACTGGCACTGAGAACATCCTCAGAAAGGCTGCGTCCATCATTAAGGACCCCCATCACTCAGGACGTTGCTTCCATCAACGTGGCAGTGCAGGATCCTGAAGAGACATTCAACCTTCCAGCAACAGCTTCTTCCCCTCCACCATCTGATTTCTGAATGGACACTGAACCCATGTATGCAACCTCACCACTTTTGTCTTTTTTTTTGCTCTGTTTTTCAACAACTTATTTAATTTATTATATATATTTTTCTTAATGTAATTTGTAGTGTTTTTATTATTATTGTAGCATTGTACTGCTGCTGCAAAACAACAAACTTCATGGCAACATACATCAAAGTTGCTGGTGAACGCAGCAGGCCAGGCAGCATCTATAGGAAGAAGCGCAGTCGACGTTTCAGGCCGAGACCCTAGTCCTGACGAAGGGTCTCGGCCTGAAACGTCGACTGCGCTTCTTCCTATAGATGCTGCCTGGCCTGCTGCGTTCACCAGCAACTTTGATGTATGTTGCTTGAATTTCCAGCATCTGCAGAATTCCTGTTGTTTGCGTTTAAACTTCATGGTATATGCCAGTGACATTCAGCCTGGTTCTGATTCTGACACACACACACAGAGGCTTACAGACGTGGACTGCGAGAGGGGAGGGGCAATCATAGCTTAGCGGTCAGCATGATACGATTACAGCTCAGGATGTTCCAGGTTCAGAGTTTGATTCTGGTGCTGTCTGTCCGGAGTCTGTACATCCTCCCCACGGAATGTGTGCGTTTTCCCTGGGTGCTCTCGTTTCCTCCCACAGTCCAAAGACGTATCAGGTAGGTTAACTGATCAGTGCAAATCGTCCCGTGATTAGGTTAGGGTTGGAAAGATGAGAAAATCTGCAGATGCTGGAAATCGGAGCAACACACACAAAATGCTGGAGGAGCTCAGCAGGCCAGGCAGCATCTGTGGAAAAGAATCAACAATTGACATTTCAGGCCGAGACTCTTCCTCAGGACTGGAAAAATTGGGTGAATTGGGTTTGACGGCTTTTGCTGGGGCGGTGTGGCTCGAAGGGCTGGAAGTGCCTACCCAGTATCGTATTGCTAAATAAATAAACAAGCATATATGCACGTATGTGCATTTGCAAACGTGCATGCATCACCCATAAGCATTCATGTCTCCTCCATGCAGCCTCACACAGTCAAAGTAAAATTCATAACCAAGTGCATATATTTCATCATATACTGTCCCACCTTGAGATTCATTTTGTTATAGGTATTTTCAGAAAATAAATAAATACAACAGAATTTATTTAAAAAACTGTCCCATTAATAAAGACTGACAAACAACCAATGTGCAAAAGAAGACAATTTTAAATAATATTTCAAATTTAAAAAATACTGAAAACATGAGTTGTAGAGTCCTTGAAAGCTAGTCTGTGAGTTGTGGAATCAGTTCAGAGTTGAGCTGAGTGAAATTATCCACACTGGTTCAGGAGACTGATCTTAAGAGTAAATCTGAGGGTCAGCACACCATTATGGGCTGAAGGTCCTGTACTGTGAAATGTGCCATGATCTATGTTCGGGTGTGTGAATGTGAACTAATTCCACGACCCACAGATTTATCCAGAGAAGAGTTGAAAATGATGAAAGATAAACATCAGCTGAATATAAGGATAAAATAAACAGATGTTAGTTCATATACATGTTCAATAGGATTTGATCAATCTATCTTCTCTCCAAATTATCCCCCAAGTGAGATTAATAAATTTATTATAAATTATTATAACTAAGATGGAAATCTAATAAGGATTGGAAATCACACAACCAACATCTCCCCGGAATTTTATTTCACAGTCCAGGAATGAGGTTGGAAAAAGAGTGGAGGGATAAAAGGACTCTGCCTGACTGGTAGGAGATTCCAGGAAGGAAAGGCAGGTTTTCATGGAAGAGGTTATAGGCATTCAAAATTTATTGATCCAAAAGTTGGTGAGGCTGGTGAGGTTGGAGAAGAAATTGGATAAATCAAAACTGAAATTAGTGGAACATTATTAAGTAGTGGTTAAAGGGCTTCAGGCCAAAGAATTTGGGAGATGGATTGCCCCCAAACTCACCAGCAGATTCAAAGGCCTCCACCTCTTTCTCTGATCCTAAAATCATCAGCTTAAGCAGGATGCAGACCAATTAAACTGAAGAATAAAAATTTTGGGAATACATGTATACCCGGATGGCAGGAAATGTGTAAGATAAAAAGCAGTCTATTTCATATGATTTATTACAAGATTACATGTGAAAATGTAATGGAGGTATTGCTCTCCTATCTGAAGATATATCCTTGTTCGTTCATTGCATCTGGATCAAAATCCAGTGATTACCCACTCCAGAATCTTTCAAAACCATCTTATCCAACTGTAAGAGGTCATTTCACCACCAGCTGCTCAATGGGCCATGAGAGATGAGCAATAAATGTGGTCTTGCCAACGATGCTGGGATTTTATAAGTGAATTTTAAAACACAATTGAAGGGAATAATTGTCTACTTGGCCGGTAAACCATCCAAATGTAAAAAGCACTGGATCCTTTTAAATCCAAATGTTGTTGATATCACTTTTTATGAAATTATGAATCTTCTCTGTTCATAGTAAATGAACCAGTAAATATAATTTAGCATAGTCTAGGGTAGAGGAATAGAAAAAATTACAGGGATGCATGACCTCAACACTTCATCTTGGCAATGCACTATTCATCAGTTAGATTCCCCATCAACCCTCCATGTGGTAATGTTTTGTTTCCTTCAAAGTGAAGAAACAGCGGGTATAACTACTGCTTAAGTTACTATGCTGTGTAACTATTTTTTTTCACTTGTCATAGGTTTATAACCATGAAACTTCAAGGAACAGAAGTTGGGACTGGGTCACCATTTTTTAAAAATCTGTTGGTCAGGTTTTCTAGTTTCCTTAAACATAGAATTATTTTGAACCACAGTGCAGAAACACAGCCTGCTGACCACTACCCACATTTACATTCTGTGGAAGTCTCTTCTCAGCCATTTTCTTACATTTCTTCGATTTTCCCAGCCTAAATGTCACTGTGATGCTCAAATCCACTGCCAGTTGTGATAGCAACCACTATGTTCTAACTGTTGTTGAGTAAATTAATTTCTACTGAATTAATGCTTCGGTTCATTAATGACCTATATTAAAGATGGGTGGCAGGGTGGAGATATGCCTCTATCAAAGGAGATGTAAAGCGATTAGGCACCTTCCCTCTGCTGGCCTGCAGGTCACCCTTGGGCAAGATGTAGCCTAACCCACAGCCCCCTCCCGCCGCCCTCCCCCACATCAGAGTCACCTGAAGCCATGGGAGCAGGTGGTAGATGGTCATGTGAGCAGCTGGTGCATATCACAAGTCCTGATTATGCGACTACTCTCGCCAGGTAGACAATCTCCGAAGAGTATTGACAATGGCTTGGGTCACCCGTCTTGTAAAGACATTGCAAACCACTTCTGCAGAAATATTTGCCAAGAGCAGTCACAGTCATGGAAAGACCAAGATCGTCCACGTCATATGACATGGCACATAATGAAAGAACTTATTAAGTAGCCTGTTATTTTTTTGTATCTCCTCCCCCCACCCCCTTTCTGCACACTGCTGTTGTAATACATGGTTATTTGAGTTACTGTTGCCTTTCTGTCAGCTTGAACCAGTCTGGCCATTCTCCCCTGGCCTCTCTCATTAACAAGGCCATTTCGCCCACTAACTCGGTGTTTTGTTTTTCTCACACCATTCTCTGTAAACTCTTGAGACTGTTGTGCATGTAACTCCCAAGAGAGTTCAGGTTTTGAGATACTCTAGCACCAACAACATTTCACAGTCAGTCTCTTAAACCACATTTAAGACTCTTAAACAACTGAACCTCTTGACCATTTCTGTATGCTTTTATGTACTGAGTTGCTGTCACATGATTTGCATCAATGAGCAGCTGTCCAGATGTACCTAATAAACTATCCACTGAGTGTATATTCTGTGATTGAATGTGTCTTATTCTTTGGTTGTCCATCGAAATCCGATGATGATGTCCACTCCTTTAACGGTGAGATCTTTAATGACTCTACAGTCCTATCCTGGACCCACAAGCTCTATTGCAGGAATGTGTGCCTACAGTGGAGAAAACTTTCATTGACCCCTCTGTGGTGCCACTACACATGTCTCATTACCATCAGCAATGATCATGAATGGAATAAACCTGGACTGAAAATATTATCCAAATGTTTCCAGGGGTGGCATGGTAGTGTAGTGGTTAGCACAACGCTTTACAGTACAGGCGACTGGGGTTCAATTCTCATCTCTGCTCATAAGGAGTCTCTACATTCTTTCCGTGACCATCTGAGTTTTCTTCTGGTGCACCGGTTTCCTCCCGTAGTCCAAAGCTGTACTGTTTGGTAGGTCAATTGGTCATTGTAAATTGTCCCATGATTAGGCTAGGATCAAATCGGGAGATTGCTAGGCAGTGTGGTTAAAGGCTGGAAGGGCCGATTCTGTGTTGTTTTTCAATAAATAGACAGATAAATACATAAATAAATAAATAACAAGGAACTCATTCAAGATAATTAATTAAAAGTGGGGATCTCATTGAAGCCTATTGAATATTGAATAGAGTGGACATGGAGAGGATGCTTCCTATAGCGAGGGAGTCCAGGCTCAGAGGACACAGCCTACGAATAGAAGGACCTCCCTTCAGAGCAGAGAAGAGGAGGAATTTCTTTAGCCAGAGGGCAATAAACCTGTGCAATGTATTAGCACAGGTCTGTGGAGGCCACGTCATTGAGTATATTTAAAGCAGAGGGTGGCATGTTATGGATTAGTAAGTGCATCAAAGATTACAGGGTGAAGGCATGAGAATGGGGTCGATATAAATCAACCACGATGGAATGGTGGGGCAGACTCCAATGGGCTAAATAGTCTATGTCTTATGGTCTATTAGAATGGTATAGCTCCCTGCACCACACCTGCCCCAAAGGGCATAGGCGGTTCTGTACAGGAACAGAACAGGAGGTGGCCAATGTCATCGCATAAAGCCTTGGAGACAATCAAACCATCCTTAGCCAGTGAATTCAGTAAACGGGTCAAATAATGGACTACCTCAGTGTATCCTGCACTGGTTTCAAATTGAAAGGAGATTCCATATGAAACCTGAACCAAGTTGGAAATCCTGCTCCATATCATTTAGAGGATTAAAGGACTGAAAGGATTCAAAGTACATTTATTATCAAAGTACGTATGGAATATTCATCCCTGAAATTTTTCTTCCCACAGCCAGCCACAAAACAAAGAACCATGGAACTCATTCAAAGAAAACAACATCAACCCCCCCACCGATCCCTAAGCGTGAAAAAAACAAATTTCATAGTTTCATAGTTTCATAGTCATACTTTATTGATCCCGGGGGAAACTGGTTTTCGTTACAGTTGCACTGCTCAAACAACACCAAAAAAATGAGCAAAAACACGTAACATAAAACTCAAAACCAAAAGGCACATTTCAGTTCAGTGTTCATTATCTGCAGGCCGCCCCGATTCAAAATTTGCACAAAAACAGCAACAAGAAAAAAAGGAATGCCCAGAAACTAGAACGCATCATAAACGAGAATTCGAGCCTAAACTGCAAACCGCGTCGATTAAACCTTGCTTCAGCACTGCCTCCAACAGCATCGAGGGAGAGAGAGATCACTTGAACACAAGGACCTTCCTTCATTGGTTTGGAAAATGCATATACTTGATCTTGTATCCCACTAAACACTTTCTATCCACATATGGTGCAAGTGGCTTTCAAACGTTATTAATGTGCCTGCTTCCTCAATCACTTCCTTTGGCAGGTCATTCCATTTACTGACCATCCTTGTTGTGAAAAAGTTGCCCCTCAGGTTTCTATTAAATCTCTCACCTTTCACCTTAACCTATGCCCAGTTCTTGATTCCCCAACCCTGGGCAAAAGATTGTATACATTTTCCAGTTTGTATTCCTCACCATTTTATACACTTCATTTTCCTAGACAAAGTCCTAGTTGTTTTTCCTCCCTACATAACATATTCCATGGAGTAATGGCAACATCCTTGCGAATCTTTACTCTGCTCTTTCCAATTTAATGGCATCTTTCATATAGCAGGGTGACCGTAATTGAACGTAATTCTTCCGGTGGTTTTGGCATATTTTATTTCTGGCGTTTTGTAAGTTTGCTGGTGTAGATATAATTTATGTATAATTTATCTGTGTGTTATTCAAGGTCAAGATGGCGCCTGCATACAATGCTTCTTCAGTCAACATCTTGTGGAAAGATCACAAAACTATATATTTTACTTCTTTTATGTCTTTTACGTTTGCTTTTCATCTTGAATGTGATTCTGGAACTGCTGGAGCCTGTAATTTGCAGTTTGGAGATTGTTTGGGTGTTTCAGCCCTCTGCAGACTCTGAGGGGCTTCAGGGAGGCAGAGACAGTCTGCGGGAACCTTGTGACGAGAAGTCTGCAAGCCGATGTTCAACTCCATCTTGTCGATTGGAGCAATGAGGGAGATTGAAACACCAGCTGCCTGCCTTTTTATCACCAGGGGATTGCTTTGCTATGGAGAGGGGAGACTGCCTTTTTATCGCTTATGAGATCCGACTGCCTTTTTATCACTGGTGAGATCGCTCTGCTACGGAGAGGGAGAACGTTGCTCAGGTTTTCTATGTTTTGGATGTGGATGGTTTTTTCACTCTTATGTTTTTTCCGCCTGAACGCTGTCATTTTTTTTTGTGTGGAAGGTAGGGGGATTTGGGGATCAATGTGCCTGTTCCATCTTTGTTTTTTTTTTGTATGTGGGGAAGAGGGATTTGTGGGGTTGGTGATCTTGCAGCTGTTCTTTTCTTTCTTGGTTTCGTGGCTACCTGGAGAAGAAGAATTTGAGAGTTGTATACTTTGATAATAAATGAAACTTTGAACCTTTGTTCTGTGTGATGTGACCTGCTATCAAAGACAGGTCTTGCAGCATGGTGTGTTTAGAACATCTTGGAGCTTAATGCTATCAAGACAGTGGAAATGAAGATTGACTTCTGCCAACAACTCCCTGCCTGCCCACCACCCGCCCCCCCCGCCCACCCCCTGGAAATGAATAATCAGGCTATGTCTGTGGTTGAATCATTCATATTCCTGGGGACAACCATTGAAGTAGGACAATCTCATCATTAGCAAAGCTCAGCAGAAATTGTTCTTCCTACACCAGCTATGGAAATGTAGGTCCCCTGCAGACAGAAACAGGTGAATTGATTATGGGGAGCAAGGACATGGCAGACCAATTGAATAATTACTTTGGTTCTGTCTTCACTAAGGAGGACATAAATAATCTTCCAGAAATAGTAAGGGACACAGGGTCCAGTGAGATGGAGGAACTGAGTGAAATACATGTTAGTAGGGAAGTGGTGTTAGGTAAATTGAAGGGATTGAAGGCGGATAAATCCCCAGGGCCAGATGGTCTGCATCCTAGAGTGCTTAAGGAAGTAGCCCAAGAAATAGTGGATGCATTAGTGATAATTTTTCAAAACTTGTTAGATTCTGGACTAGTTCCTGAGGATTGGAGGGTGGCTAATGTAACCCCAATTTTTAAAAAAGGAGGGAGAGAGAAACCGGGGAATTATAGACTGGTTAGCCTAACGTCGGTGGTGGGGAAACTGCTGGAGTCAGTTATCAAGGATGTGATAACAGCACATTTGGAAAGCAGTGAAATGATCGGACAAAGTCAGCATGGATTTTTGAAAGGAAAATCATGTCTGACGAATCTCATAGAATTTTTTGAGGATGTCACTAGTAGAGTGGATAGGGGAGAACCAGTGGATGTGGTATATTTGGATTTTCAAAAGGCTTTTGACAAGGTCCCACACAGGAGATTAGTGTGCAAACTTAAAGCACACGGTATTGGGGGTAAGGTATTGATGTGGATGGAGAATTGGTTAGCAGACAGGAAGCAAAGAGTGGGAATAAACGGGACCTTTTCAGAATGGCAGGCAGTGACTAGTGGGGTACCGCAAGGCTCAGTGCTGGGACCCCAGTTGTTTACAATATATATTAATGACTTGGATGAGGGAATTAAATGCAGCATCTCCAAGTTTGCGGATGACACGAAGCTGGGCGGCAGTGTTAGCAGTGAGGAGGATGCTAAGAGGATGCAGGGTGACTTGGATAGGTTGGGTGAGTGGGCAAACTCATGGCAGATGCAATTTAATGTGGATAAATGTGAAGTTATCCACTTTGGTGGCAAAAATAGGAAAACAGATTATTATCTGAATGGTGGCCGATTAGGAAAAGGGGAGGTGCAACGAGACCTGGGTGTCATTATACACCAGTCATTGAAAGTGGGCATGCAGGTACAGCAGGAGGTGAAAAAGGCGAATGGTATGCTGGCATTTATAGCGAGAGGATTCGAGTACAGGAGCAGGGAGGTACTACTGCAGTTGTACAAGGCCTTGGTGAGACCACACCTGGAGTATTGTGTGCAGTTTTGGTCCCCTAATCTGAGGAAAGACATCTTTGCCATAGAGGGAGTACAAAGAAGGTTCACCAGATTGATTCCTGGGATGGCAGGACTTTCATATGAAGAAAGACTGGATGAACTGGGCTTGTACTCGTTGGAATTTAGAAGATTGAGGGGGGGATCTGATTGAAACGTATAAGATCCTAAAGGGATTGGACAGGCTAGATGCAGGAAGATTGTTCCCGATGTTGGGGAAGTCCAGAACGAGGGGTCACAGTTTGAGGATAGAGGGGAAGCCTTTTAGGACCGAGATTAGGAAAAACTTCTTCACACGGAGAGTGGTGAATCTGTGGAATTCTCTGCCACAGCAAACTGTTGAGGCCAGTTCATTGGCTATGTTTAAGAGGGAGTTAGATATGGCCCTTGTGGCTACAGGGGTCAGGGGGTATGGAGGGAAGGCTGGGGCGGGGTTCTGAGTTGGATGATCAGCCATGATCATAATAAATGGCGGTGCAGGCTCGAAGGGCCGAATGGCCTACTCCTGCACCTATTTTCTATGTTTCTATGTTTCTATGTTTAACATCTCAGGGTGTATCCTGTTGAATTTTTATTCAGCCATCATTGAGAGTGTTGTAACCATCTAGCTCATCATTTGGTTCTCCACACCTCTTCCCTCTCCAAGTCCAGTTTGCAGTGAGTGGTCCACTCAGCAGAGATCATTGGCTTTCAGGTACCAACACTAAAAGACCTGTTCATCGCCAAAGCGAAGAAAAGTGCCGAGAAACTTATTGCTGAATCCACCCACCCTAGCAATCCCTATTCACCAAATTGTCATCAGGGAGATGCTACAAGTCCATCATCAGCAGGACTACCCATCATCTCTGAAGCTTCTTTCTTGTACCCATCTCCAGCTTCTCAACAAAACTCACTGAGGTGTAATACGCTGTCCCTGCACAACATCTGTTAAATGGAGTTTCCTGCACTTCTTGTTATGTTGGTAATTATTGCATCTGTTCATATGTTCACATTTATTTAAGTTTGATTATTGACATTTGCACATGTGACCATTCTGCTGACTGTTGATCGCTCTGGCTGTCTGTACCATTGTCTCGTTGGTTGTTATTGTGTTGTCTGTTATGGTATTGTCCTATATTTTATGACTGGCACCGAACCACAATCAATTCTGGTATGTTTCATGTACTGGCAATGATGTGATTTTAATTCTGACTCTGATTGTTGTCAGAATTTTTTTTAGATTATGGAGAAACTCAGTCCTCGTTTATTGTCATTTGGAAATGCATTCATTAAAAAATGATTCAATGTTCCTCCAGTATGATATCACAGAAACACAAGACAAACCAAGACTAAAACTGCAAAAACCACATAATGATAACATATAGTTACAATAGTGCAAAGCAATACCGTAATTTGATAAGAGCAGACCATGGGCACGGTACAAAAAAGTCTCAAAGTCCCCATAGCCCCAACATCTCACGCAGACGGTAGCAGGGAGAAACTCTCCCTGCCATGAGCTTCCAGCGCCACAAACTTGCTGATGCAGCACCCTGGAAGCACCCGACCACAGTCCGACTCTGAGTCCATCCGAAAACTTTGAGCCTCCGATCAGCCCTCCAACACCGCGCACCGAGCACCATCTCTGCCGAGCACTTCAACCCCGGCCCCGGCCACCAAGCAACAGGCAAAGCCGAGGATTCGGAGCCTTCCCCTCCGGACATTTCAGATCACACAGTAGCGGCGGCAGCGAAACAGGCACTTTAGTGCCTCCGATGCTGCTGTGAATAAGATTTCAATTGTACCTGTACTCACTGTTATTGTGCATATGACAATGAATTCAAAACTCAAAGTTCAAAGTAAATTTATTATCAAAGTATGTGTATGTCATCATATATGACCTTGAGATTTATTCTCTATCAAGCACTTACAGTAGAGCAACGAAAAACAATAGAATCAATAAAAAACTGCACACAAAGACTGACGAAGAGCCAATGTGCAAAAGAAGACATACTGTGCAAATATATAATAATAGTAATAATAATAAATATATAAGTAAATAAATAATACTGAGAACATGAGTTGTAGAGTCCTTGAAAGTGAGTCAGTAGTGAAATCAGTTCGGAGTTGAGGTGTGTGAGGTCTCTTACTAGCTCTTCTTTCAGTTAGCGCCGATGAAGGGTCTCGGCCCGAAACATCAACTGTACCTCTTCCTGGAGATGCTGCCTGGCCTGCGGCGTTCACCAGCAACCTTTATGTGTGTTCCTTCACTTTTTGTAGGCTTTTCTGTTCTCGGGGAATGGTGTTTCCATACCAGGCCATGTGACACACCGTCACTTCAACTGAGTTCAAACCTCATGGGTAAAGTGCCGTAAGTAATAGCTGAAAAAACATTCCAGTCAGTGAGCCACCCTCAGTTCATTCTCAACAAGTGATTATAAAGATGTGTAAATTTAAAGATTAGCTTTGTGTCACATGTACATCAAAACATACATTGAAATGCATCTTTTGCGTCATTGTTTTTTTTCTGTGATGTGCTGGAAGCCAAGCGTCACCATACTTCCGATGCCAATGTGGCATGCCCATAATTCACTAACCCTAACCCTACAACTTCTGGAATGTCAGAGGACTCTGGAGAAGCTGGAGCAAACCCACACAGCCACAGGGAGAAAATACAAGCTCCTCACAGACAGAGGCAGGAATCGAACCCCAATCAACGACCTCTGGCACTGTAAAGCGATTGTGCTAATTGCAATGCTCCTGCGCCGCCCTTTAAATATAACCAATTAATAGATAAGGGGACAAAATAAAACAATCAAAAGAAGGAATTTGTTGGACCTCTTGCCGTTATTACGAGCCAGCTTTGCCTGCTATTGTTAGGAGCTGCTGATGTGTCTTTTTATAATAAATTTACTTTGAACTTTGAACTTTGAACTTTGAACTTTTTCTTCCAGTCCCACCCATCTTGTTATGAAGCTACTAATTTCAGACACTTTTACATTTAAGTCCCACATTGTGTCATTGTGACTGGGCGTATAGTAGATAAGGGACAAGCTGCAATAGCCATGTTGAAACCAGCAATGAAGAAGGAAATGGGCGGTTAGGATGTGGGAACCATTAGCTCAGAACAGAACGCTGTAAAAACCGCTTTGCTTGAGAATGAACATTTTTCCTCTTTTCTTAAAATAAATGTTACCATCCATGCTTCTTCCTTCAGCTTGATTGGGCAAACTGTCTGCAGACGACTGCACGGTTAATTCCATTTCCACTTTCCGCAGCCAGGAGAAAGCCACTGAAATGAAAGGAGACATCAAAAAAAAATCCGCAGGCACTTTATGATTTTGCTGCTGCCTGTTCAAATTATTTTCCAGCCTTGCACAGCAACATAATATTATATTGCAACAAAAAAATGCTTGAGAACTCGGAGCCAATAACAGGAAGTTGGGCACTTAAGAGAAATTGCCAATATATTGTTAATGCACTACAAGTAAACAGAACTGATCTTCAATGGGCCTGATCTTTTCTTTATAGCCAATGACATGAGTTTTGTAAATTAATAAACATGCCAGCATCTGGAGACTGCATAAAGCCTCAATCACTTCTTATTGTGTATTCTCTTCCAAGCCCACTTTACAGTGCTAACCGTCATCCAAACAACAATGCGATAGAAGTCTCCGTCGCACACTGTGACAAAGTTGAAAGGCTTCTGCTCAGCCTTTCTTTGACAGGGACAATTGGCAAGAGGCCTGTGGCTATTCAGGCAGAACAGGCAATGAAAAATGCTTGAAGTCAGTTGCAGGGGTGGCATTGCCCATGGAAGAAAGACCACATAACATGAATGACTGCTGCTAGGAGACTAATTCCAAAAGCATGTTGGTTGTAAGTCTCCATGTGCCGACATCAATGGGCTCATCTTCTCCCCATTGAAGGGACCTGAAATGATAGAGATATACATGAGAAAGAACTATAAGGAGAAGGAAAATAAAACCTAAAGGAGACAACACTATAACGATTGTTGGGCTGAGGACATGGTGGTTGTACAGTATGTTTGCCAAATGTGTTTTCTGTTGCGTTTGAAGAAAATTAACCTTCCTGAAACACGACCAGCAGTTTTAACACTTATATTAGCACTGCACTTCTGCGTGTTACTTTACCATCACAGCTGCTTATATTAATTCCATTGGCAACTGGATTGACTAATTATGTAATCACTAACCGCTGATACTTAAAGGTTGTGTTATTATGTGCTGATTTAATCGTGGTTCTTTAAGTGATGTCTGTGCTCGATCCCAAAAATCAAACAGTCTGCAATGACATGTCTCAGAACCATGGCTTGTTATCGGTTCTCTGAGTAACACTAACATTTACATCTTTAAATGGTGCAGATTTAATTCATTGGGAAGTAAAAAAAGACACTTTCAAATGTCAAAGCAATTACTCACGATAACCAAAGAAAATGAAAACTGTGGTCATTGGCACGCTGGTCTTGCTCACTCTTCTCTCCCTCTGGTTTTCTCTACTCACACGTACCCAGCTATATGTTTCAGTCCTCACTGTTGTGCTGCCCGAAGCCAGCAGGCAGAATATGCACAGCACGATCCCATAAACTCCAGCAGAGTAATGAACGTTTTGAGCACAAACTGTGACAAGTGCACAAGGCAGAACATCCTTTCTCACCTCCATCATAACAGCGTGAGCTTATGCCTGGTACACGCTGCCAGGGCTGGTGGTGGAAGCAGACACAATAGTGGGTGATTAAAAGGCATTTGGACAGGCCTATGAACATGGAGTTATGGAGACATACAGTCACAGAGCACTACAGCACAGATACAGGCCCTTTGGCCAATGCAGTCTGTGCTGAACTGTTCTTCTACCTCATCCCATCGACCTGCACCCAGACCATAGCCCTCCATACCCTCCATCCATGTACCCATCCAAATTTCTCTTCAATGTTCCAATTGAACCCGCATCCACCATTTAGCTGGCAGCTTGTTCCACATTTGCCCCACCCTCTGGATGAAGTTCTCCCTCAGGTTCTTCTTAAATATTTTACCTTTCACCCTTCACCTAAGACCTCTAGTTCTAGTCTCACCCAACCGCAGTGGAAAAAGCCTGCTTGCATTTACCCTATCTGTACCCTTCATAATTTTGTACACCATTATCAAATCTTCCGTCATTCTCAATTGCTCCAGGAAAAAAAGTCTTAACTTATTCAACCTTCCTTATAACTCAGGTCCTCGTGTCCTGGCAACATCCTTGTAAATTTTCTCTGGATTCATTCAATCTTACTGATATCTTTCCTGTAGATAGGTGACCATGCAGGGAATGGAGGAATATAGCACATGTGCATGTTTATGTTTAATTTGCTTAATCATTTGATTTGCTTATTTATTTTTATTTATTGAGATACAGCATAGAGTTGGCCCTTCCAGCCATTCAAGCCGTGCTGCCCAATGTAACCCTAGCCTAATCCTGGGACAATTTACAAATTACCAATTAACCTACCAAATGGTACGTCTTTGGACTGTGGGAGGAAACCGGAGCACCTGGAGGAAACTCCTGCGGTCATGGGGAGAACGTAAAAAGTCTTTACAGGCAGTGGCGGGAATTGAACCCAGGTTGCCTGTACTGTAAAGCATTGTCCTAACCACTACACTACTATGCCACCCTATCTGGCATTACAGTTGGAGCAGACATGTTGGCCCAAAGGGAACTGCTTTATGGTCTGTCCTGTCTACCAGAGTGGAAAATCATATCAACAGCTCACCTGAACCTTCAACAGCATCTTCAGCAGGGAGGCTCCTTCTCTGTACTGCACTGAGGCATCTCCCTCTGGAGAGGAAGGGTTCCCAATCTTTTTTATGCCATGGATTGCTACCTTAACTGAAGGGTCTGTGGATCCCAGGCTGGGAACCTCTTCTCTGGAGCGAGCCTGGGACTTATGAGTGAGACCTGAGAGCGAGATAAGGAGAGAAATGCAACTGACACCGAATGTCAGCTTGTTCAAAGGTTCAAAGGCTCGTTTATTATCAAAGTAATCAAGTCTGACATTCTTCTTCTCCAGGTAGCCACGTAACCAAGAAAGGAAAGAAAGGTTGCATGATTATCAACCCCCAAATCCCACCCTCCATACAAAAAAACGAACAAAAACAGAAAAGGCACATCGACATTAATCAGGCTCAACACGATTCAGATTGTGTCTTCTGCAGATCCTGCATCAATGCTGCTGTCCACAAAAGCAGTACAGTGGATTCTGGTTAAATGGAACACACTGGGACCAGCATATTTTGGCCCAATTAAGAAGTTGTCCCAATTAGCTGAAGTTTCATGGAAATAGTAAAAGGTGTATCAAAGTAATGAAGTATGTAAAATACAGAAAAAACTAGAACACTATCAATACTATTAAAGTACTATAAAACTGTGCATTAGTTACTAATAGTTATTGATGGGGAGGAATTAATCCAGTGGATGATGCTGTGTTCTTTTGGCTGTAAATGAACAGAATCAGCACAGACACCTAGTGCAGATAATGAACGGTCTTCAAACAATGCTTTCGATGGTTGCATCCTCCAAATCTTCACTATCATTGTAACTTTCAAGATGATGGTCAATACCTTCAACCTGTGGTAGTTCTTAACTTGTTGAAGTAATGAAATCATTTCATTTTCACTCCCAGCCATTTCTGGCATCTCCAAGCCTGAATGTTTGAAATTGCAGTGAGCAAAACAGTTCTGAATTGTCTTACAGTTTATTACTCGCCAACTATCAATGAGAAAAGTCACTGCTTTTTGCACACAAACACATGCAAGTGACACTATTTAAAAACTGTTCATTCTAAGCACGCTGTAGTGTCTTACAGCCACATAATGTGCACATGACTGATGCTAGTTAAAAACTGTTTTGTAACAGTCTCCTGTCCCAATTAAGCAGCACAGCGTCCCAGATAAATAAATAGAAACCCAGATATTTTTTCAATTTATTTTCTCCCAAATAAGCAGCTGCCTCAGTTAACCAATGGCCTAATTATCTGGAATCCACAGTATTTTCATTTTAACAGACCAGGCAAAATGAATGATTCCCGCCTTCTTATCGTTTTATGGTTTAAGTGAACAAAAGATCATTCACTTATTAACTTATGGGATATGGACTTTACTGGAATAGGTGGTGTTTATTGTCCTGGTTGTTCTTGAGAAGGTGGAGTCAAACTACCTTCTTGAACTGCCTCAGACTTTCCAGTTAAGACATGACTTTTTTCTTGTGCATGTGGTGTGTCTAATGTTATGTGCCTGAGATGGCTGCTACACATATGTTCCTTCATTGCCCCTGTGCTGACATCAGAATCAGAATGAAGTTTATAATCACTGACATACCGTACATTGTGACCTTTTTTTTTGTTTTGCAGCAACACCTAATAATAAATGAAATATTTATATAATTTGCATTGAGAAATATCAAAAGTAAATAAGCAGTGCAAGTACATGTACTTGTGCACAGGAATATAAACTCAACTTTGACTCCTCAGTGGTTCGACGTGAGTTCCAGGATTTAGACCCAGCCATGACAAAAGAACAGGAATATGTAAAGGGCTAACATAAGAACAGCCAGTGCCTTTTTCCCAGTACAGCAATGGCCAATACCAGAGGACATCCTTTTGAGGTGAGCGGAAGAATGTCTAAGGCAGATATCAGAAGTAGCTTTTCTTTTACACAGAGAGTGGTCAGTGCTTGGAATGCTTGCTGGGTTTGGTGGTCGTGGTGGGTACACTATAGACACCTAAGGTACTGTTAGATAGGCACATGGATTAAAAATGGAGAGATAAGGGCTATTCATGAGGGAAAGGTTAGATTGGTCATGAAATAGTTTAAAAGCTCACCCAAATTCAAAATTTTAGGAACAGGTTCCTCCCCTCTGCCATCAGAGTTCTGAATGGACAATGAATGAACTATCCCATAAATACTACCTTACTATTTTCACTCTCATTTTGTACTACTGTATATATACAGTGGATTCCAGTTAATCGGGACTTTTTGTCACCAATACATTTTGGCCCATTTAAGTGGCTGACCAAATTAGATTCAGTTTCAAAGAAGTAACTAAAAAGGTATAAAAAAGACAAAATGCCATTTAACTGAGTAACAAATCAAGTATTTAAATACAACACAGAACAAATTAATACACTAGCAATACTACTACAGTACTATAAAACTGTGTTATAGTTCCTAATATAGTTATTGATGGAGGAGTTCGTCCAGTGCACCTGCACACTGCTGTATTCTTTTGATTGATTATAAATGAACAAAATCATTGCAAACACCCAGTATAGATAATGGACTGCCTTCATACAATGCTATCGACGATTGCATCCTCCAAGTCTCCATTTTCTTTGTTACATTCAAAACGATTGTCGATAGCTTCAAATTTTTCATAGTTTCTAACTTGCTGAACTAATGAAATCATTTCATTTTCACTCACCACCGTCTCTGGCATCTCCAATCCTGAATGCATGAAACCGCAGCGAGCAAAACAGTTCTGAATTGTCTTACTGTTTGTTATTTGCCAATTATCAGTGACAAAAATCACTGCTTTTTAAACACAAATGTGCACAACTGACACTATTTTAAAACTGTTTGCTCTAAACATGGTGTAGTGTCTAACAGCCACACAAGTGCATGCATCTGACACTAGTTAGAAACTGCTCAGCAAGTCTCCTGTCCCAATTAAGCAACATAGTGTCCCAAATAAGTGAGGGAAATCACTGTTATTTTCCCAGTTAGTTGTTATTCTTTAAGAGTTGTCTCAAATATGTGGCTGCCCTGATTAACCAATGGCCCAATTAGCTGGAATTCACTGCAGTAAATTCCTTATTGAGATTTATCTTTTTTTTAATGTACTCTATTGCAAATCAACAAATTTCATGACATATATTAGTGATATTTAACCTGATTCTGAAGGTCAGCACAACTTCATGGGCCTATACTGTGATGCACTATTCTATATGAAAGGACAAGTATTTAGAAAGGAAATCTGCGGAGCAGTACAGGTCTTGTGTGAGCAAATTGGATTAATATGGAAAGGCATCACAGGGCAAGATGCACCAAAAGGGCCCATTGTCCATGAGTTGGCAAGTCCAGAGTTCAAGACCTGGAGTTTAGGGTCCACTCGTTTTGGGAAAGGTACTTAGGATCGAAGCCAAAAGGTCAATTGGAAGTCTGGACGATAAAGCCCAATAGCCCGGGACAATAAAGCCCAATAACCCAGGACAATAAAGCCCAATAGCCCGGGACAATGGCTGTAAGAGTGCACTGGGAAGTTGGAGCCCTATTGTCTGCAAGTTCACAAGTCTACTGGAGCCAGAGGCCCAGAGACGGCCTGTCCTGTGGTTGGAGGATGCTCTCTGTGTGCAAGTAGGTATGTGTTGGTGGATAGGAGGGAGGAAAGAGGCTTGTTTTGTTGTTATTATGTTCTGTGTTGTTATGTCAAGCATTGTAGGCATGCCATGATGACAGTGGAATAAGTGGAGACACTCATGGCTTGCCTCCAGTACACCCTAAAGCCTAATTTATACTTCTGCGTCAAATGCACACCGTAGGTACCGCGTACCCTAAGCCGTAGGGTGAAGTGCACCTCCCCAAAAACGTAACTCACGCATCGTGGCGACGCAGACCACAACAACTGTGATTGGTCCGCTTGGTAGCATCGCATTTCCGGTTGCTTTTCTCCGCCATGTCTGTACACTGATGCGAAATAAATGGTTGGAGACGATGAACCAAATCGTCAAATCTACCTGCCGACATCCGAAGGTATTTGAAATGTATTTCCTCGTCCGTGTCCCTCACGAAGAAACTCAACACAGCGGCATAGAAAACCCACCGCCAACTAGCGTTTTGGCGGTGAATTGCAGAGTGACGCAGACACAACTACACATGCTCGCTACGACGTAGGGCTATGCAAAAGTATAAATCAGGCCTACGGCGTAGCCCGTACGCACAAGTATAAATCAGCCTTTAGTTTGCTGCTGTTAAAGCAAATGATAGATTTCACTGTATGTTTCAATGTATATGTGATACATAAATGAATCCGAATTTAAACCTGAATCTTCTGTGCTGTACAATTATATGATTCTATATCTCCAAGCCTGCTAAATTAGAATTAGATTTAATACCATTGACATAATTTGTGAAATTTATTGTTTTTGCAGCAGGCATAAAAACAAACTATATAATCAATAAGAAATATATATATCTACATATATTTAAATTAACTTAGTAGTAGGGAGCAAACATAGTGAGGTAGTGTTCATGAGTTGATAGACATTCAGAAATATGATGGTGGAGGGGAAAAACCTGCTCCTGAATTATTGAGTGTGTGCATTCCAGCTCCTGTACCTCCTCCCTGACGGTAGCACTGAGAAGAGGGCACGTCCTGGCTGATGTGGGTCCTTAATGATGGTTGTCACATTTTTTTGAGGCATCACCTTTTGAAGATGCCTTCGGTTCTGGGGGGGCTAGCTTGGAGGAAAATCTGCAGGTAGTGATGCTCCTTTGAGTGGTCTGCCCTTGACCTGCTTGCGGACAGAGGTGGTAAGTTTAGATTAGATTATGAGGACACGCAGTCCTCTTTTATTGTCATTTAGTAATGCATGGATTAAGAAATGATACAATTTGTTCATCCAGAATGATATCACAGAAACACAAGACAAACCAAGACTAAAAAAAACTGACAAAAACCACATAATTATAACATATAGTTACAACAGTGCAAAGCAATACCGTAATTTGATGAAGAACAGACCATGGGCACGGTAAAAAAAAGTCTCAAAGTCTCTCAAAAGTCCCATCATCTCACGCAGATGGTTGAAGGGAGAAACTCTCCTTGCCATGAGCTTCCAGCGCCGCAAACTTGCCGATGCAGCATCCTGGAAGCACCCGACCACAGTCCGACTCTGAGTCCGTCCAAAAACGTCGAGCCTCCGACCAGCCCTCCGACACCAAGCACCGAGCACCATCTCCACCGAGTGCTTCGACCCCGGCCCCGGCAACAGGCAATAGGCAAAGCCAAGGATTTGGGGCCTTCCCATCCGGAGATTCTTGATTGCACAGTAGCAGCTGCAGCGAAGCAGGCATTTCAGAAGTTTCTCCAGATGTTCCTCCGTGCTTCTCACGTCTGTCTCCATCAAATCAGGATTCTGCACGGCCCCTATTTAACAAATACAATATCAATTCGGAACGGCCGCACGCGCTGCATCGTGTTGCCATCTTCTCCTCCCCTCCCCTTTGAGAGTTTGAGAGGTGCTATCTTGCAAACCTGGTGAGCAATTGTGCTACGTTTTGGAGATGGTGTGCAGTACAAATGGTACACCAGTGGTGTGAATGCATATGCTGGCAAAAGTGAGGCCAATTAAATATTGCACCCTTTTACCAAAGCCTTTACATAAAAATAACCACACAGATTCTAAGATACAATTCTGACATCATGGTTCACTTGAACATTAGTGGTTTACTTAAAGACAAGGTCTGTCATTAAGTTTATTGGATGCTCATGGTCCTTCCCTTATTCCCAAGATGTGTGGGTTGGTAGGTCCACTGGCCCCTGTAAATTGCCCTTGGTGTGCAAGTAAGTTTTACTTTTAGTATCTGAGTCATGTTGGAGAGATGGGGGAGGAAATAAGAGATGAGATTAAAATAGGATTACTGTAAAATAGCGGTTTGAAAGCTGCTAAAGACTCAGTAGGCCCTGTTACCATTCTGTATGTCTCTATGACGATGACTGAGCTCTTCAGGGTATCCCAAGTTACAGTGGCAGCCGGCCTAATTTAACCTTTGATCCCATTCCTTTGAGTTTTTTAACATTTCACTCTTTTCTAGGGGTATTTTGTTTGCTATGTGTCATTATGTGGTGGGCTGGAGACATCTGTACCAAAAGAGGTGTAAGGCACTCCTTCCCTCCGCGAGCCTGTAGGTCACCCTTGGGCAAGGTGTAGCACCTGCTTAGCACCCCCCATCCCAGATCAGGGTCACAAGAAGCCATGGGAGCAGGTGGTGGATGGTCTTATGAGCAGCTGATGTATATTACAGGTCCTGGTTAAGCGACCACTGACGCCAGGCAGACAGTCTCTGAAGACTCTTGATAATGGCAGGGGTCACCTGTATTGTAAAGACACTGTCCAGAAGAAGGCAATGCCAAACCACTTCTGTTGAAAAATTTGCCAAAAACTACCAGGATTGCCTATGGCACATAATGATGGTGAAGATGCGTCATTGAAGAACATGATGTTGAGACATATGTAAAAAAAAACTTGGATATCAGTTGACCTGGTAACTCACTATTTTTTTTTGCTAGCTGACAACCTCCACTTCTCCAAGACAGGATAACCACAGGCTCAACACGAAAACTGCGACAAAACCTTGCCACTTTCTTCCAGCTGAGAGTTCCTCCGGCGGACTGACTGCTGTTCTGAATTCCTCCAGAAATCTGAGAAATATTTCCATTTCAGACAATTAAACTCTGCAAAAATACACTCCTCCTCAGACTGATGCTGGTGGGTGGTCTATCAATAGGGGACATACTTTCAATTGTGATACATGAGTTATTTTTTCTCCCAGTGGTCTTCCCACCCCTATTGCTCACGTGACTTTCCAGGTAAAGGACTCAATGGGTCAAAGTGAGTGCCCTCTGCACCATGTCAAGCCTTCTGTTGTATTTCTCTTTTTTCAGTTACCCATTGTATAAAAAGGGCATTAAAAAGTGTCAATTACAAAGAAAAAACAACACAAATGAATTTTTCGGGCCACATGCTTTCTTTCCAACAAAAGAATCAAACAAGCAGCTGGTAATAAATTCAATATGGTAGCTGAAGACTTAGTACCAGATATAATTTTCAGCTTGCAACCCATATGTCCACCATACATAACATCGGCAGTCAGGAAACGATCTTGAATACTTTAGCATCAGTTACTTTCTACATTCCGTAGATGTGGGAGGGCAGCCCATTGCCAGCAAGCGATCGCTACATCATTCAGTTTTCTTTGCTTTCTCCCAATATTTTCTTCTCTCATTCCCATCTCATCTCTTGTTAAACATATCATAACTTTTCTTTTCAAATTTTCCGCCTGGCTTTTTCTTTCCCATGCCTTTGTTTTTGTGTGTGTCTCTCAATTTCCCTTTCACACACGAGCACAGCGCCTCATACACTCCTGAGCACAAAGTTATGCAGCTCGTTGCTGTTGCCGTAGTCTCCTCAATGACTAATCCCCTAACACTGGAAAAGCTTTGTGCTTCACTACTAATTCAAGGAAGGATTTAGGAATGCAGAGCCTGGAGAGCGCCAGAAGAATGAGAAAGGAAGAGAAAAGGAACTGGAAGGAAGAAAAAAGTCAAACCACAAATGGGATCGAAGAAAAAAGGATTAGGTGACTATATCCGACTGCAATGAGGGGTCAGGAGCATTAAGCTTAAGAGCAGCTTGCTCAGTGGGTGGGGAGATAAAAAAAAAGGAACCCTAACCCTGATGAATCAAAATGGTTCAAGTACAGACACAGGTAAGGCTGAGAGGGTGATGCCAGCAAATTGTCAGTGATGAAGGAAGCTCACAAGTTTAAGGACAGTTCTGGAGGTATTCTTATTGACTATACTAATCAGACAAAGAGCTCAAGCAATTATTGAGAAGAAATAATGGCTTTGGATATGCATCTCTCCCTAATTAAAACACAAAAGTCAACACTGAACTGATTCCACAATCTATGGACTCATTTTCAAGGGCTCTTTAACTCATTTTCTCAATATTATTTATTTAGTGTTCTTTTTATTTTTAGAGATACAGCATGGTAACAGGCTTTTCAGCCAAACGAGTCTGTGCAGCTCATTTGCACCCATGTGACCAATTAACATTCTAACCCATACGTCTTTGCAATGTGGGAGGAGATCAGAGCACCCGAGGGAAACTCACATAATCGCGGAGAGAATGTACAAACTCTTTATAGGCAGCGGTGGGAATTGAACCCGGGTCATTGGCACTGTATAGCATGGCACTACTCCCTACACTACCGTGCCATCCCTATTAATTACATATTATTATTTATAGTTTTTCTCAGCTCAAGCAGGTAAAACCTGAGATATGGGCCTAGCCAAACATGTTCATTTGTGAATTGCTGGGAACTTTCAGACTATTCTAGTTGAGTTTGGTATTGTGGCTTTCTAAAGATCTACATAGATATTGCTGTGTAGCCTTAATTGTTTAATGCTATTGTGTAGTGACTTTGGGATGGCACCAGTTGTAGATATTACTATTGGGACAATATATACCTGTTCATGTTCCAAAGTCTTTCAATTTCCTCTTTTAATTCAGCATATTTCTGGTGTTTTTCACTTATTGATTTCTGTGAGTTATGTGTGTTTGGAATGGCTATATCAATTAAGTAAGTTGTTCTTGATCAGTTATAATATAACTTGTGGTGTTCTGACTCTAAAACTGGATTAGGCTTGTATTTATAGTAAGGTGTGATTTCATTTATGAGTTTGTATTTTATAGCAAGATTTTGATGAATGATATTATTATTGTTAGTTGTTTTGTTATTTGTACAAAAACTAATAATGATGTTTGGTTGTTTGTCAGTCATTGTTTGTGTGTAGTTTTTCATTGATTCTATTGCTTTCCTTAGTTCTATTGTGAATGCCCACAAGAAATGAATCTCAGGGTTGTATAGTGACCTATAATTCCTTTGATGATAAACTTATTTGAACTTTAAACAAATTTAAGAGTAGTTAGTGGCTGAATCAAGTTGAAAGCACAGCCATGATGAGACAAAATAAATACTCTTTGGGTTTCTATTATTTAGTGATACAGTGTGGAGCAGGCCCTTCTGGCCCTTCGAACCATGCTGCCCAGGCAGCCCCACCACCCTGGTTAACCCTAACCTAATCAGGGCACAAGTTAACCTACCCAGTACGTATTTAGATTCTGGGGGGAAACAAGAGGACCTGGTGAAAACCCATATCTTCCACAGGAAGGACGTACAGGGACTTCTTATAGAATGGCCCCGAAATTGAACTCTGAACTCCAGAACACTGGGAGCATTAACAGCATTCTGTTAAAGAGCGTGCTACTGTGGCGGGTTCTGCACAGCTGGAATGCTTTTTTAGCGATGGTGAAACCAATGCACACCTTTAATTTAGATTGTTTTCTGCATCACTTCGAAAGATGATAATGATGTAAACAAAGAGGTTGTACTTTGGCAAACCCATTCACGTACGTTTTCTATGTGCATACACTGTATAAAAGTACTGTAAACCGGGGTGGATTACAATAGGAACCCCTTCTAGGTGAAATTGTGCCCTCTGGGTAAATTACTAGTTTAATATGAATGATGGAATGAAACAAAGACTATGGGAGAAACACAGCAAGTCAAGCAGAATCTATGGCCAGAAATGAACAGTCAACATTTCAGGTCAAGGCCCTTCATTTGGACTGGAAGATAGAGGGGAATTGTTGGTATAAAGATGTGAGGGGAGTCTAGGACAGCCTCAGAAAACAAGGAAGTCCCTTTAAAACAGAGATGTGGAGGATTTACTTTAGCCAGAGGGTGGTGAATCTGTGGAATTCATTGCCACAGACAACTATGGAGGCCAAGTCATTGGATATATTTAAAGTGAGGTTGATAGATTCTTGATTAGTAAGGACATCAAAGGCTACGGGGAGAAGGCAGGAAAATGGGGCTGGGAAGGATAATAAATCAGCCATGTCGGAATGGCAGGCAATTCAATATACTGAAGGTCTAATTCTGCTCTCGTGTCGTATGGCCTTATGGAATGTGGGAGAAAGAGCTGGCAAGTGAAAGTGGATGCAGGTGAGGGAGGGTGATAGGTAGATGGACAAGGGAAGAGTGAACGTAGTGAAAGGGGCCGGGAGATGATAGGTGGACGTGACAAAGGGCTCCAGGAGATGGAGTCTGATAGGAGAGGTAGGTGGAGATGGAATCAAAGAAGGGAGATGGTATGGACAAGTGGGAAGGAACAGTGGGAGAAGGGGGCTAGTAGGAGGAGTGTGTTTGTGCTGGGCAAATGGAGTGAGTGGAGAGGGGGAAGAATGTGAAGGAGGTAGGGAATGGGGGGAGGGGGTGGGGAGTATAGGAGGAGAGGATGAGGAGCACAAATGGACAGAGAGAGATCAGGTTGCCCAGAAATGGAGAAAACCATGTCAAAAACAACACACACAAAATGCAGGAGGAACTCGGCATCTATGGACGTGAATGAACAGTTGATGTTTCACGCTGAGACCCTTTATCAGGACAGGAAAGGAAGGGGGAAGAAGTCAAAATGAGAAGGTGATAGAAGGTGAAGGAGTATAAGCCGGTAGGTGATAGGTGATCCCGGGGGGAGGGGGGTGAAATTGGAAGCTGGGAAGTGATAGATGGAAAAAGTCAAAGGCTAGAGAAGAAGGAATCTGATGGAGAGGAGAGTGAACCATGGGAGAAAGGGAGGGAGGAGGGGCACCAGGGTGAAGGGACTGACAGATGAAGAGAAGTGGTAAGAGGGGGCCAGAGTGAGGAACTGAGGAAGAGCAAAGAAGGAGGGGAAAACAATCAGAAATTGGCATCAGGCTAGCGAGATAGAATATGAGGTGTTGCTCTCCCAGCCTGAGCGTGGCCTCATTATGGCAGTAGAGGAAGACATGGACTGACAATTTGGAATGGGAATGAGGATTGGAATTAAAATTATTGGTCACCCGGAAATTCTGCTCTTTGCAGAGAAAGTAAAGGTGTTTGACAAAGCGAAATTCCATGTCTATGCTTCCACATGGAATCTGAAGTTCTGTTCCTCTAGATTGCCTTGAGTTTTTGCTCCAGATTCCAGCATCTGCAGTATCTTTTGACTGTTAATGAGGCTGATGATCAGTCACAGAAAGCTCAAAGTCCACAGGGTTGAGGGGTTAGCACTGAGGCACCAATAAAAGGGAATGCACTTCACCACCGAGGTCAGGCACAGAGCACGTGCCATTCTCAGTGGTCAGTGGTCAAGATCATGGAAAATGAGTCATTGGTTGTCCCTCCCTTCATTAGCCGCAAACCAACTGCGAGCTGAATGCTACAATCCCTGAGACAAAAAAAAAAATTCTGCAGATGTCGGAAATATTGAGCAACACACACGAAAACTCTGGAGGAGCTCATTTGCAGATTTTCTCTTGTTTGTGGGAGGAACTCAGCAGGTCAGCCAGCATCAGTGGTGGGAAATACAGTCCATGCTTCTGGCCATTCCTGATGGAGGCTCTTGGCTTTAAATGCTGTTGGTTTGTTTCCCTCCATAGATGCTGCCTGACCTTTAAGGTTTTAAGACCAAAAGATATAGGAACAGAATTAGAAACACACGAGATTCTGCAGATGCTGGTAATCCAGAGCAAGACACATAAAAATGCTGGAGGAACTCAGCAGGTCAGGCAGCATCTATGGAGAGGAATAAAGAGATTCTTTAATAAATATTTCTGGGTGAGATCCTTCATCAGGAACAGAGTTTGCTGCATCATTGAACCATACTGAGCTCCTCCAGCATTTTGTGAGTGTTGCTGTGACCAGAGGCTCTTTACCATCCTGTTACATGCAGCAACTTGGTTTCACTCATGGCATGAGGGTAAGTGTGTCCGGTCGATCAAATAGAAGGAATGTCAGACTCCTCTCCCTGCATCCACTCTCACCAATATGGCAGCCTTTTCTGCTGCTGTACCATTTGCCATGAGGTCTCCTTCAAGCTCAGGCTCTCTTCCCAGTGTTCAATGCAGCAACAAAACAAGAGGCAATAAGCTCAGCATGCTGTACCTGACACAGAAGACGATATTTAACTGGAACGAAGTACAGTGGACAACCTGTCATGCAATTCAATAACACAGTAAATTACAACATTGCAATAATGTTGTGTAAAGTGCAGAATTAAGTGTTACAGTACAGAGAAAGAGCAGACAATATTGTACAAATCATAACGAGGTAGATTGTGAGTAGATCAAGAGTAAATCTTAACATACTATGGAAACATTCAATAATTCTTCAACAGTGGACTAGAAGCTGTACTTGTGCCGAGTGGATGAGCTTTTAGGCTTTTGAATCTTCAACCGAATGGGAGGAGGGAGAAGAGATTATGTCTGGGATGGGTGAGGACTTTGATCATGCTGGCTGCCTTACCAAGGCAGTGGGAAATGTGGACAGAGTCCATGGAGGGGAGACTGGTTTCTGTGATGTTATGAGCTATGTCCACAACTCTTTGCAGATTCTTATGCTCACTGTCAGAGCAGTTGCAATTCTAATCCAGGATGCATCAAAGAGGATGCTTTCTATGGTGCGTTGATAAAAATTGGTGAGGGTCAAAGTGGAAATGCCAAATATGGACCAAACACAGGCAAATGGAACAGGATGAAATGGACATCTTGGTTAGCATGGATGAGTTGTGCCAAAGGACCTGTTTCTGTACTGTTTTACTCAATGACTCTATGTGAACAACCCCTAGTTTGGTAGGGCTCTATTTGTGAAACATTATGGCATAGCTTTTAATGTACTTCTGTAGAAACTTTCTCAAGTGACTTGGGTTAATTTTGGCACTAGACTTAGCACACATTTAGCACAAGAAAAGATGATGAATTTCATTTATATTCAGCTCCTGTCATGAAAATTCAAACTCAGCCTACTCCCTCATATTAAAAATACACAGGCATGAAACCAACATTAGATTAGATTAGTTTAATTTGTCACATGACATCAAAATTTACAGTGAAATCTCCCATTGGCATTAAATCAAATCAGTGAGGATTCCGCTGGGCAGCCCACAGGTATCACCACACTTCCAGCACTAACATAGTACGCCTGCAACTCGCCAACCCTAACACCTGTGCCTTTGAGATGTGGAAGGAGACTAGGGCACCCGGATGACCCACGCAGTCATGGGAAGAACGTGCGAACTCCTTACAGATGGCAGCGGGAATCGAACCCCAGTCTTACAGCTGGTGATGTAAAGAATTGCGCTGTCCGCTATTCTGCCACCCCTGTGCAGAAAGGGTGGATGAAACGGGGAGCTGGAGGACACTTGTTTTGAATACAGACTCAGCACTGCTCAGATGAGTCAAAGGGTTTGTTTCTGTGCTGAGGTCTCTCAGAATCAGAATCAGAGTCAGGTTTATCAGAACAGTGCAGCACAGCACAGGACCTTCGACTCATGATGTTGTGCCAACCTTTCAATCTACTTTAATATCAATCTAAAAATTCTAATCCCTCTGTGGTAAACCATATATATGTTGTAACTGGGTTACCTGTCTGGACACGCCCCTCTGCTGACTGCCCCTGTGGCTCCTCCCACAGACCCCTGAATAAAGGTGATTTTGCCTTGCCCCTCCCTCTCAGTCCGGGGGCAGACACTCACCATGGAAGTCGTATTGTACTGTGAATAAAAGCCTTTCAGTATTTACCCTACTTCAGTCTTTTGGAGTTACTGAAGGTGCTTCACCCTCCCTCCCCCATAGCCCACCAGTTTTCTTTTATCCGTGTGCCCTTTTAAGACTCTCTTATATGCCTCTACCACCAACCCTGGCAGCGTATTCCACACACCTACCACTCTCTGTGTGAAAAAATGTCTGCCTCTAAATCCCACCTAGACTTTCCTCCAATAACCTTAAAATTGTGCCTACGTCTATTAGCCATAATTTTAAGATTATCAGGGTAAAGTATATGGGGATTCAGAGGTAGTTTTTTTTACACAGAGAGTGGTAAGTGTGTGGAAAATGGAGAGGTAGATACATTACGGACATTTAAGAGACTAAAGTTATGCCTCATTGTATTAGCTTTGGGTGCCAGGATGGAGACATACCCGTACCACAGGAGGTGCAAGGTGCTCCTTCTCTCCACTACATTGCAGGTCACCCTTGGGCAAGGGGTGGCACCTGCTTAGCCCCCCGATCAGGCTCACAGGAAGCCACAGGAGCAGATGGTGGATGGTCATATGAGCAGTTGGTGCATATCCCAAGTCCTAGTTATGTGACCATTAATGCCAGGTAGACAATCTCTGAAGAGTATTCATAAAGGCTGGGTCACCCATCTTGTAAAGACACTGTCCAGCTGAAGGCAATGGCAAACCACCTCTGTAGAAACATTTGCCAAGAACCACCATGGTCATGAGACCATGATTGCCCACATCATACGACACAGCACATAATCATCCCTCCCCCTCCTGTCTTCTCCTATCATTTCGTATCTCCCACTCCCCTTCCTGCTTTCAAATCTCTTACTATCTCTTCTTTCAGTTAGTCCTGGTAAAGGGTCTCGGCCTGAAACGTCGACTGTACTTCTGCCTGGCCTGCTGCGTCCCACCAGCATTTTGTGTCTGTTGCTTGAATTTCCAGCATCTGCAGATTTCCTTGTGTTTACGTAATGATGATGATGTATTAGCCATTTCAGCCTTGGCAAAAAGTCTCTGGCTGCCCGCTCTATCTATGCCTCATCATCTTGTACATCCCCATCAAGTCATCTCCTTCACTGCATGATGAATAGCCCTAATTTGTTCAAAAGACATGCTCTCTTATCCAGGCAGCATCCTGATAAATCTCCTCTACACCCTCTCTAAAGCTTTCACATCCTTCCAATAATGAGACGACCATAAATGAACACGGCACTCTAGGTATGGAGGTAAGTCAGATTGTGCTCCGTTCAGTTTTAAGATTTATGATCTTAGTTTAAATCAAGCATTTATTTCCTTTACTGTCCCAGATCAGGGTTGGAGCTTCAACCTAGAAATCAGCCTGGAAGAGATGAAGGCATACAATTTGTACATCTCTTCCTGCAGTCCTATTCGAAGTCAATGATTAGAATGCAGAACCACTAACTGGGGCTAAGAAATCCAGTCTGCTCCTTGTTCAGATCAGATCATTAGTGATAAAAACTGAGGATACATAGGCTTACTGTTGTCCATGATTATTCTTTAGATAATAAGGCAACTCCTATTTACCATTTTGCCCTGCCCAAAAGGTTAGGCAGTTTCCCAAATTTTTCAAACAATCAACATTCTTTCATGAAAAAGGGCTGCGGGTATTTGGAACTCAAATGAGCTGAACCAAATGAAATTGTTCTAAAGACTCTGTGCACAATGTACCATCAGCGGAAGCAAGCTGACTTTATGAAAAGATGTTTAAAATAAAGGAGTTAACACCCTTGATAACATAGGGGAGGAAAGAATTTCATGTAGGTATGTTAAGCAATCTTGCACTAACACCTTCCCTATTGCTTGTAGTAACTCTGCTTATTCCTAACAGCCAGCAACATTGGCCAAATGGTAATGACCATTTGTGTTGCCATAAGGCTCAGAATAAACACAATATTAACTAGTCTGACTGTTCCAAGCTCACAACTGCCCACCGTTAAATCCAAAGCATATGTCTCCAGGGATCTGTCCTGGCACCTCTGCAGGCACTTACAAGATAGACACATTTAAGCTCTGTGCTAAACTATGGAATGAAGTTATCTGATTTGATTTATTTTAACAGAAGGGAGAAGGAAAAACCGTGGTTAAGAGGAATTTTGCCTAAAATCGTTGAGGATCAAATTGACACATTCCAGCTCGAGTTTAATGAGACAGTAAGATTGAATGGTTCATTCAATACTTTTAGATTCATGTTTGGATTGCCAGGATGAACACCTATTAACATGATGATGTTGAGTTTGTCAATGGAATGGATTGTTAAGGCATTTCAGAATCCGGTTAAGAGTTGATCACATCGGTATCAATATGGAGTAACAGGAAGACCAGACCCAGTGAGGACAGAAGATCTTCCTCTGAACAAGAGGACCACAACCTGAAGGGCCTTGATAGAGTGGATGTGGAGAGGATGATTTGGTGGGAGTGTCTAAGACCAGAGGACATAGCCTCAAGATAGAGCAGTGTCTTTTTAGAATGGAGATGAAGAGGAATTTGTTTAGCCAGAGAGTGGTGAATCTGTGGAATCTGTTGCCACAGGTAGCTGAAGAGGCTAAGTCTTTACGTATATTTAAGGCAGAGGTTGATAGTTTGATAGTTGGTCAGGGCACGAAGGGATACAGGGGTAAGGCAGGAGATTGGGGCTGAGAGGAAAAATGGATCAGCCATGATGAAACGGCGAAGCAGACTTGATAGGCCAAATGGCATGATTCTACTCCTATATCTTATGAGCTAATGGTCTCACCTAGTCATTGAGTTTGGAGGCTCGCGAAACCTCAATGACCTGGAGAGCTATGCTGGCTGGAGTCGAGGCCTTGTGCTTTAGCTCTTGGTAGGGTCACCTATTCCAAACAGGTCAAAGGGTAGAGGCCAGACTAAGAGTGGTCCACTGGTCCTCCAGGCTTTGGGGTTCAGCTCAGGGCTAACAACCCTGACTGGTCTAAAAAAGATGGAGGACCTTCATTGCTTCGCTAAGTGCCAGCAGCGTGACGGGCAGTGAGTAGGTAAATATTACTGTAATGACGACCTTTAAAAACGCAAACACGAGGAAGGGTCTCGGCCTGAAACGTCGACTGTACCTCTTCCTAGAGATGCTGCCTGACCTGCTGCGTTCACCAGCAACGTTGATGTGTGTTGTAATGACGACCTGCCTGTTTCCGGGTCTACATTACCAAATCAAGCATTTTATTTAAAAATCAAAGTACAGTATTTTTAATGAACTCCCCTCTCTTCAGTGGTAGGATTTAAGCTTCCATTTCCAAGCCTCTGAAAAAATAATAATTTAACCACCATGCCACTACATCACTTCTTCTACCTCCTGTTGGAGCTGATCAGTCTGGAACCTGGTCACCAAAATGTCACCATCTGTTGGGATTCAAAATATCTGTTATGTGCTGAAATAACTTCTGTAACATCTCCCTCGCTAGGCACTATAATCGATTTATTGCACCAGACAGTGAGTATATAGAGTACAGTGCAGAAGTTATATGTATATATGCTGTAACACTCACAACACGCTAGAGGAACTCAGCAGGTCAGGCAGCATCCGTGGAAAAGATCAGTCATCGTTTCGGGCCAGAACCCTTCATCAGGATCCTTCCTCCAGTGTGTTGCGAGTGTTGCTTTGACCCCAGCATCTGCAGAGTATTTTGTGTTTATATATACTGTATGTGCTGGCGTGTGGCCAAGTGGTTAAGGTGTTCGTCTAGTGATCTGAAGGTCGCTAGTTTGAGCCTTGGCTGAGGCAGCGTGTTGTGTCCTTGAGCAAGGCACTTAACCACACATTGCTCTGCAACGACACCAGTGCCAAGCTGTATGGGTCCTAATGCCCTTCCCTTGGACAACATCGGTGTCGTGGAGAGGGGAGACTTGCAGCATGGGCAACTGCTGGTCTTCCATACAACCTTGCCCAGGCCTGCGCCCTGGAAACCTTCCAAAGCGCAAATCCATGGTCTCACAAGACTAACGGATGCCTATATATATATAAATGTAGCTAGAGTGCCTAACACTTTTGCACAGCACTGTAGTAATTTTATGTATTGCTGCCGCGAAAAAGAAACAAGTTTCATGACATATGTGAGTGGTGATAAACCTGATTCTAATAAGGTTCCCTGTTGTGGACTGAGAGTGGGAAAGGGGCAGGAAGAGGGGAATCATGGTTGGGAAAAGGGGGAGGGAAAAGGGGAAGGGAGAAGGGCAGAAACGGGAAGCACCAGACAGATATTCTGTTATCATCAATAGTCCGCTTGGTGTCTCAGGGCAAAGTGTATCAGCACCCGCTCCTCCCCCAGCCCCTGCACTCCTTCTCTGCCACCTGGCCTCGTCCTTCTCACAGCACTCCACCCTCGTCATTCTTAACATCTTTTACTCCCGCTCTCAGCTTCGCATTCGGCCCAGTACATCACAAGTAAAGCCCTCCCAACCACTGAGCACATCTACATGAAACATTGCCAAAGACAAGCAGTGCCCATCAATAAAGATGCTCGCTACTCAGGCCATTCTCTTTTCTCACTGCTCCATAGGTAGAAGGTACAAGTGCCTCCGGATTCACACCACCAGTAGCTAGGGTGCCTAAGACTTGTGCAGTACTGTATTTGTCAAAATTCAAATTCAAAGTAAAATTTATTTTTAGAGTACATGCATGTCGCCACATACAACTCTGAGATTCCTTTTCTTGAGGGCATACTAAACAAATCTATAGAACAGTAATTGTATCATGTGCTATCATGTTTGCTGTTGTGTGCTGGGGCAGCAGGCTGAGGGTAGCAGACACCAACAGAATCAACAAACTCATTCGTAAGGCCAGTGATGTTGTGGGGATGGAACTGGACTCTCTGACGGTGGTGTCTGAAAAGAGGATGCTGTCCAAGTTGCATGCCATCTTGGACAATGTCTCCCATCCACTACATAATGTACTGGTTGGGCACAGGAGTACATTCAGCCAGAGACTCATTCCACCGAGATGCAACACAGAGCGTCATAGGAAGTCATTCCTGCCTGTGGCCATCAAACTTTACAACTCCTCCCTTGGAGGGTCAGACACCCTGAGCCAATAGGCTGGTCCTGGACTTATTTCCTGGCATAATTTGCATATTACTATTTAACTATTTATGGTTTTATTATTATTTATTATTTATGGTGCAACTGTAACGAAAACCAATTTCCCCCGGGATCAATAAAGTATGACTATGACTATGACTAAATAGGATCAATGAACAGCAAACAGCGCAAATGCTGATATGAATAAATAACAATAAAAAACGAGAACATGAAATAACAAGATAAACCGTCCTTAAAGTGAGACCATTCGGTGTGGGGACAGCAGATATAGAATAAGCGTAGCTGTCCCTTTTTGTTCAAGAGCCTGACGATTGAGGGGAAGAAGCTGTTTCTAAAATATAGAGTCTGGATCTTCAGGCTTCTGTTCTTCCTCCCTGATTGCATTAATGGGAAGAGGATATATCCTGGATGAAGAGGGTCTTTATTAAAAAATGTCCCCCCACTGACTGTAAGGAGTTTGTATGTTTCTCCCCATGACCCTGTGGGTTTCCTCCAGGTGTTCTAACTTCCTTCCAAAGACGTACCAGTTGGTAGGTTAATTGTTCATTGTAAATTGGTCTGTAATTAGGCTTGGGTTAAATCAGGGGATTGCCGGGCAGCGCATCTCGAAGGGCTGGAAGGGCCTATTTCGTGCTGTGTATCAATAAATAAATGTTAATAAATAATCCAATAAAATATGTTACATGCAGAAGTAAGTGTGAGGTGGTTCTTTTTGGTAGGTCAAATATGCTGGTAGAATATAATATTCACGTTAAGACTCTTGGCAGTGTGGAGGATCAGAGGGATCTTGGGGTCCGAGTCCATAGGATACTCAAAGCAGCTGCGCAGGTTGACTCTGTGGTTAAGAAAGCATACAGCGCATTGGCCTTCATCAATCATAGGATGAGTTTAGGAGCCGAGAGCTAATGTTGCAGCTATATAGGACCCTGGTCAGACCCCACTTGGAGTACTGTGCTCAGTTCTGGTCACCTTACTACAGGAAGGATGTAGAAAGTATGGAAAGGGTGAAGAGGAGATTTACAAGGATGTTGCCTAGATTAGGGAGCATGCCCTGTGAGAATAGGTTGAGTGAACTCGACCTTTTCTCCTTGGAGCGGCGGAAGATAAGAGGTGACCTGATAGAGGTATGTAAGATGATGAGAGGCATTGATTGCGTGGATAGTCATAGGCTTTTTCCCAGGGCTGAAATGGCTAACACGAGAGGCCACAGTTTTAAGGTGCTTTAAGATAGGTACAGAGGAGTTGTCGGGGGTAAGTTTTTTTGCAGAGTGGAGAGTGCGTGGAACGGGCTGCTGGCGACAGAAGTGGAGGCGGATATGATAGGGTCTTTTGGGAGACTCCTGGATAGGTACATGGAGTTTAGGAAAATAGAGAGTTATAGGTAACCTTAGGTAATTTCTAAGTAAGTACATGTTCGGAAGGCCAGCTGGTGGTGCAGTGACATCAGCGCTGGACTCCAAAGCGAAGGTTCCCAAGTTCGAACCCAGTGGGACCGCTCCCGGGCATGCTTTCCATCCGTGCCGGGTTGAGTGTCGTGCTTTCAACTCGGCCTCGTAAAAAAAAACAAACTGTGAGAAGGACGTGGGGGACCTCTCACAGAATCTTTCCTCCAAGACAATCACTTGAAAAGCGGTCGCTGAGGCTCTGGCAGAGCATGACACACAAACAAAAATATGTTCGGAACAGCGTTGTGGGCCGAGGGTCCTGTATTGATTTTGCTGTAGGTTTTCGATGTTTTCTATGTTTCTATGTAATCTGGATATTAACCCAAAGAATTGGTCATTTCTGTCCTCGCATAGATGTGCATGACTCATTGAGCTCCTCCAGCATATGTTCTGGGGTCTAAGTACAGGTAGTGAACCTAATAGTGCACCAGGCACTCCATTATCAGTCATGGTTGTGTAAAAGCCACTCGCCCTTGAATCTGCTACAGCTGTGTTCTGGAGATCTGATGAAAGTTGGTAAGTTCTTTCAGTGAAAGGGAAGCTTTACTGCCATGCCTTACCTGCCCTTCTAAGTGAATATGAAACATCCTATGATATAACTTTGAACAATGACCAGAAAGTTCTTCCCAACTACTCAACCCTTATTCATCCTTTGACGAGTATCACTGAGGCATATTATCTGATTGCTTTTATATTGCTGCTTTGGTCGGTGCACATCCTATAAAAGCAGCAACACCTTAAAAGCTCATCGTTTGTTGTGAAGTTCTTTGTGATGTGTATCAGTCGCTAGGACTTCTGTCTCAGTGAAAATGTTCCTGCTTTAATCCATCTGAGGACCAGGCCAACACTGCTGTGTAGCACTGAGGGTGGGTGGTGGTATCTGTTGAACAAAACACTAAACTACGCAAACACGAGGAAATCTGCAGGTGCTGGAAATTCAAGCGACACACACAAAATGCTGGTGAGTGCAGCAGGCCAGGCAGCATCTATAGGAAGAGGTCCAGTCGACGTTTCGGGCCGAGACCCTTCGTCAGGACTAACTGCTTCAGTGTAGGCATCACTGGAAGACGCTTCGCAGTAGTAAATTTGAAAACGCAAACACGAGGAAATCTGTAGGTGCTGGAAATTCAAGCAACACACACAAAATGCTATTGGAACGCAGCAGGCCAGGCAGCACCTATAGGAAAAGGTACAGGCGACGTTTCACTAAACTACGGTCCTTTCCATGCTTCCAGGTGGATGAAAAATGTCCCACTTTTGAGCAAGAGCAAAATGCTGGTCTCCTGTCTAGGTTTTGACCTTCAATCAACATTTCTGAAAAAATTACGGGCTATTTGGATATGAGTAACACGAAGGTCCAAAGGTTCATTTATTATCGAAGTTCTTCTCTAGCATACAAAATACTGAACTCTATAGGTCAGGCAACAATGATGGAGAGGAATAAAGAGTCGACATTTCGGGCTGAGACCCTTCATAGGCACTTTTCTCATTAAGTCCTGATGAAGGGTCTCAGCCTGAAATGTCGACTGCTTATTCCTCTCCAGAGATGCTGCCTGACCTGCTAAGCTCCTTCAACTCTTAATGTGTGCTACTCTGGATTTCCAGCATCTACGGATTCTTGTGTTTATCATTTGGTCATGGTTTATCCTTTGTAGGAGCTTTCAGTGTACCAATTGGCTGCTGACATTTCAACAGTCAAGACATGTCTCAAATGGTCATTTGGCTGCAAGGTGCTGGATGATACCATAAAAGCCTTTCATTTAAGACTTGAGACTGAGCCAGTGACATTTTATTCTTCTTATTGTACTTTATACAAAAACAAATGAGTAGATTTCCTGTGGCATTGCTCACAGAGCCATCTGGGGTCTGAAACATGCTAACTGCATTCAGCTGTTGAAGTGGAAAAGAGTTTCAATGTGCCTACCCCTTTAAGCCTGCTTCCCAGGAATGCGGCCTAAATCTTCACAGCTGACTGGCAAAGTGTTACTCAGTAGGCAATAGTTCCTCCTGTGAACTGGGAAGTTAATGATTTAATTCCCGCTTCAGTTCCCAGAGCTCCTATTCTCAGTTGGAGCTACCAATATAGCTGTGGAGTATTTCAGAATCAGAATCAGAATCAGGTTTAATATCATCAGTATATGTTG
The DNA here is from genome assembly GCF_963921235.1 of Mobula hypostoma. NCBI lineage: Eukaryota > Metazoa > Chordata > Chondrichthyes > Myliobatiformes > Myliobatidae > Mobula > Mobula hypostoma. Next base: position 15,427,425 of record NC_086107.1, read on the forward strand.
TGAAATTTGTTGACTTATTGCAGTACATGATAATAGGGAAAGAACTGTGAATTACGGTAGGAGTGTGTGTGTATATATAAATAATAGTTAAAATAAATTAGTACAAAAAAACCAAAATAAAAAAGTAGTGAGGTATTGTTCGTGGGTTCCATATCCATTGAGAGATTGGATGGCAGAGGGGAAGAGGCTGTTCCTGAATCATTGAGCTCCTTCCAGATGGTAGCAATGAGAAGAGGGCACGACCTGGGTGATGGGGATCCTTAATGATGGATGCCACCGTTTTGTGTCCTCGCTCCTTGAAGATGTCCTGGATACTAGCTCATGGAGCTGACTAAGTTTACAAGTCTGCAGCTTACTTTGATCCTGTGCAGTAGCCCTCCCTCCCCATACCAGTGATGCAGCTTGTTAGAATGCTCTCCACAGTACATTTCTGCCTCCTCCCCACCCAGACAAATATGAAACAATGGCAGTGGAGTTTCTTTTTATTATCACAATAAACTTTCTTCATAATAAAAATATTTACAAAAATATTTAGCACTGTTGCGCTCATGTGGCCCTCTGGTGTGGCATGCTACTACAATAATTGAATCTTCAAAGTGTCTCTTTGTAAATTTGTCTCTCATTTAACACCTACACCACATCATCCGATCGTTATCACATTTCTGTTTGTGGAACATTACTTGAATGCAAATTGGCCTCTGTGTTCTCTTTCATTACAGTGATAATCACGCCACAACTCTACTGTCAGAAAGTTATACAGCTTCGAAAAAGACATTGGGACTACGTCCACACTATGCCAGATAATTTTGGAAACGAAGCTTTTTCTTTTCGTTTTGACCCTCTGTCCACACTAAAACTGCGTTTTCATCCCCCAAAAATGGAGATTTTCAGAAAGGGTCTCCAGAGTGAATAAATCTGAAAACGCCTAATATCCGTTGCAGTGTGGACATGGTAAATGGAGCTTTTTAAGACCGCTGTCATGACGTGCCGCAACAGATGGCGGAAGCACAGCATTTCATTGTTTTCTTCTTCTTCTTCTTCTTCTTCTTCTTCTTATTATTACTTTATTGTCACCAAACAATTGATACTAGAGCGTACAATCATCACAGCGATATTTGATTCTGCGCTTCACAGAACCTAACAATTTCAGAACAGATGGTAACGAGACTGAAGCCAGAAGAGTTAGAAATGTACTCACCAAATACTTTGACCCATAGCTTACTGAATAAATAAGTATACTTACTTTGCCCTGTTTTCTGTCCTTGCTTGCATGAAGGTAAGGACAGAAAACACCCTCCGCCACCTCCAGTTTAAATTCCATGTGGAATATTTTGGAGGATCAAGAACCAAGAACCAAGAACCAAGGTGGTTTACATATTTATGCAAGTACTTCTCTGACAATAGATGTGTAACAGCCTAATGTAACATTGTACGGAAATACAAGATAACACTGATGCAGACACGTTTTATACATTTAACAAGGTACTTTATTAATGCAACAGAGTTAGTCAGTTTTTCAATGTTCGTCGTCAGCCGGGTCATACTGTTCGTGATCTCCCTCTCAGTTACCTCCATACGCTCCAGTATTTGATTTTTAAAAAAATTTTAAGTCCTCCTGCACGAGAGCCAGGAGCAACTCCTTTTAAGTTTTTCTACTCTGTAACTGGACAAATGTGCAACAAGTATACCGTTTCCTCTTCACTTGTTTTCTGTGTGTTCTGCGCATGCCTAGTAGGAGGAGATTCGCCCAAATATCCGTCTAATGTGGACAGAGATATTTTGAAAAATGCTTAGTGTGGACGCCTGTCATTTTTACTCGAAACCGGCGTTTTCAAAATTATCCGGCGTAGTGTGGACATAGCCTGAGTTTCCATATCAATCATCAAGTATCCATCCACACTAATGCTACATTAAGCAAACCTTATTCCTGCCATACCCTGCCATACCCTGTCATACCTTGTCAATCATTACATCAAAGCAAGGATGTAAAGCTGAAGCTTTATAAGACACTCGGAGTATTGGGAGCATTTTTGTGTCCCTTAACTAAGAAGGGGTGTGTTGGCATTGGAGAGAGTCCAAAGATCAGGACACTGACCCCAGGAATGAAAGGATTAATTTATGAAGTGTGTTTGATGGCTCGGGGGCTGGACTTGCTGGAGTTCAGAAGAGTGAGGAGGTTGCATATTGAAAGGGCTCAATAGAGTGGACGTGGAAGGAAGTTTCCTATAGCGGGGGAGTCCAGAACCAGAGGGCGCAGCCTCAGAATAGGAGAACATCCCTTTAGAACAGAGAGTGGTGAATCAGTGGAATTCATTGACACAGATGGTTCATCAGCCACAGAAGAGGCTGATTGGTTCTTAACTGGTAAGGATGTCAACAGTTACAGGGAGAAGGCAGAAAAATGGGGTTGAGAAGGATAACAAAGCTGCCATGACTGAATGACTGAATGACTGAGCAGAATTGATGAATCTACTCCTCTCTCATATGGTTTATGGCATAATCCTATTCCCAGATTCTATCTATCTTTTCCCACCAGAGGGGCAATTAACTGACCAACCCAATGCACCTTGGACAGTCTAGAGGTTGTGAAAGGTATTATAAAATGTCATGTCTTACTTTGCTTTTGAAATCATGATTATAAGCTGTCATTTGAGAGGAAGCAAGTCTACTCAAATTAGCACAACCCATTTTTGGAAAAGTAATGCAAGACCTATCTGAAATGCAAATACACTAAGAAAATGAAACAAGATCTTTGGTCTATCTGAAGAATATAAATCTAGTTAACTTTTTAGCTAAGGGATGTTAGGGTTGTTAATCACGAGCATTCACCTCCCTTTTACAATTGTGCACTTGAGTAAACTCACTCAACGTGTAAACCCAGAAGCTTTGAAGTTATGATCTCACATTACGCCTAAAAAATGTTGTAGAGGAAAGTCTACTCTCGTCAAATATCATGTTTCCTGATAGGCAATTTACATTATTTATTGACCATTTAGGCAATTACAGTAAAAACATAAAGCTATCAAACTTATTTATGTCCCTTTGGATAGACTTTTTATATCGTTTTCAAAGGAAAATGAAATCAGTGATCTCCACGTTCTATTACAGTGACTTACAAAGGTCAGAGTAGATTGATGAGGATCTGCCCAATAGCTCAAAATAATCTATGTATGAATCACAATTGCTTTTCTATCACTGTCTAATCACACTAATGAAAATTTTCTATGATTAAAATATTCGTCAGGTTAGAGGGTGATGAATCTATGGAATTCATTGTCATGGATGGCTCTGGAGACCAGGTCATTGGGTATACTTAAAGCGGAGGTTGATAAGTTCTTGATTAGTAAGGGTGTCTCTCTTTGACCTCAGGAAACTGATGACAAGAGTCTTCTTGAAACACTCTGGACAAGGTGCTCTCCATAGAACAGTCTATAAAGGAGATCCTGTACTTGGCACAAAATGCCCAGCTCCATATTCAGATGAATTTCAGAGCAATGGTGACCTCTAAGATGTTGGTGCTGGTGTACCAAACAATGATAAATCTATTGAATGTCAATCAATTGAAGATGGTTGCCCCAGCACACAGCCGAGAGGAACTCATGCCTGATGAAGGATCTAGGTCCGAAAACATTGAATCTTTATTCCTCTCCTGCCTCACCTGCTGAGTTCCTGTAGTATTTTGTGTGTGTTATTCGGGGTTTCCAGCATCTGCTGAATCTCTTGTGTTCATGAACTCCTATACTGTTGTCCTGGGGCTGGGATGGTTAATGCTAGATAGCCACCACCATCTTCCTTGATGCATGATGTGACAGGGATGTAGGATGTTTTCAGTTTACAGGACAATTCATGTCACATGCAGTCAAATGTTGCCTTAACTGCAATATCCAGCTAAGTGTAAAACTGCCTTGGAAAATTTGCTAATGCAATATAGGTGGAAGTGATGAATTGACAGAATTCTTCAGAGAATTTGGCATATTATTGAATCAAAGTAATTCAGATATAGCAATACAATTTACGCTATAGATCATCCAAATCAGTTATGTCCTGATTGATGAAGTAAAGAAGGACTCCTGTTTATACAGAACCTATAGTGACTTCAGGAGTTATCAAATTGTGGCATAAATACGTATATATGTGTTCATTACTTTCTGCTTGCAATTTGATTATCATATTGTCTACAATCCATAATTATAGTTCAATACTCTGTTTGTAGGTGATAAGTATTCTTCAAGACCTTGGGTGAGCTCCCTCTGTCTTCCTTGAATGCCTCTGTGGGAATTTATTGTCCATCTGAGAGGGCAGATGGAGCCTTATAACTGGTAACCATGACACTGTGCTCCAGTCCCTAAAATAGAGCTCAACTTTATTAAGCAAAAACCAAGATATTTGGTACCAGATACACATAATAACTTCCTGGACTTCACTCACTCCATAATCAAACTGTTCCCACATTCTATAGACTCACTTTCAAGGATTCTTCATTTAATGTTCTTGATATTTATTGCTTATTTATTTATTATTAATATATCTCTGTCTGCCCTGTTTAGTGCAGTCTTTCATTGATTCTATTATGGTTCTTGGATTTACTGCGTATGCACACAAGAAAACAAATCTCAGGGTTGTATATGATGACATATATGTACTGTACTTTGATTATAAATTTATTTTTAACTTTGTACTTTGACCATACGTGCTCCCCCAATTTTCCTGTCACATTACCAGAGATATGAGTTCCTTTTGTCCTCAACTACCACCCATGCTCTTCCATGACAAAACACATCATTCTGCACAACTTTATCATCTTCAACTGGATCATACTGCCAAACACATCTTTACCTCCTTCCCACTCCCTGCTTTCCACAGGGATCGCTCCCTTGGAGATTCTCTTGTCGATTCATCCCTCCCCACTGATCTCCCTCCTGGCACGTATCCCTGGAAGTGATAGAAATGCTACACCTGCTCATCGTCTCACCTCCATTCAGGACCCCAAACAGTTCCTCCAGGTGAGGCAACACTTCATCCGTGAATACGTTGGTGGCTGTCTATTGTATCCAGTGCCACCAGTGCAGCTTCCTCTACACTGGTGAGAACCAATGCAAATTGAAAGGCCGCTTTGTTGAACACCTCTGCTCCTTCAGTAAAAAGTGGCATTTCCCAATGGCCAACCATTTTAGTTCCTATCCCTGTTCCCTTTCTGACATGTTGGTCCTACCATTCTCTTCTGCCACGGTGAGGCCATTCTCTGGGTGGAGGAGCAACACCACATGTTCCATCTAGGTAGTCTCAAAACCTAATAGCTATGCATCAATTTCTCCTTCCAGTAATTATTTTTTTCCTACCTCCTCCTTCCCTCCTCTTCTATTCCCCACTCTGACCTCTTACCTCTTCTCCTCATCTGCTAACACTTCCTCCTGGCGCCCCTTCTTCTTCCCTGTCTCCCATGGTCCACTCTCCTCTCCGATCAGATTCCTTCATCTCCATCCCTTTGCCTTTTCCACCTGCGACCTCTCAGCTTCTTACCTCATCCCTCTTCCCCAACTTGCTTGGCTTTTCCCATCACCTTCTAGCTTGTCCTCCTTCCAATTCCCACCCCACCCCCACCCACTGCCTTTCTATTCTGGCATCTTACCCCTTCCTTTCCAGTCCTGATGAAGGGTCTCAGTCAGAAACATCAACTGTTTATTCATTTCCATGGATGCTGCCTGACCTGCTGAGATCTCCCAGCATTTTCTGTGTAATACCAAGAGACCAGGAATGACTTCCTATGACGTTCTGTGCTGCGTCAATACCAAAAGGACCTGAGGTCCTTTAACATCTGCCGGATGATGTTGAGGATGTTCTACGAGTCTGTGGTGGCCAGTGCGATCATGTGTGTTGGGGCAGCAGGCTGAGGGTAGCAGACACCAACAGAATCAACAAACTCATCCGTAAGGCCAGTGATATTGTGGGGATGGAACTGGACTCTCTCACGGTGGTGTCTGAAAAGAGGATGCTGTCTAAGTTGCATGCCATCTTGGTCAATGTCTCCCATCCACTACATAATGTACTGGTTGGGCACAGGAGTACATTCAGCCAGAGACTCATTCCACCGAGATGCAGCACAGAGCGTCATAGGAAGTCATTCCTGCCTGTGACCATCAAACTTTACAACTCCTCCCTTGGAGGGTCAGACACCCTGAGCCATTAGGCTGGTCCTGGACTTATTTCATTATTTACTGGCATAATTTATATATTACTATTTAACTATTTATGGTTCTATTACTATTTATTATTTATGGTGTAACTGTAATGAAAGCCAATTTCCCCCAGGATCAATAAAGTATGACTATGACTATGACTATGAGAGTTGTCTACTAAACTCGGATTATATTTAAATACATTCTAAGTGGGTATCTTCTTTTAGACTAAATAAAGACTTTCACATACTAGTTGTAGTACAGTAGCATAGCAGTTAGAGTAACGCTATAACAGCACCAGCAATTCGTGATCAGGGTTCAATTCCTGCCATCGCCTGAAGAAGTTTGCATGTCCGTGACCATGTGGCTTTCCTTTGTATGTTCCAAGACATAACTGTTTGCAAAGGCATACAGTTAGAGTTGGTAAATTGTGGACATGTTATGTTGGCATTAGAAGCATGCGACACAAGCAGGCTGCCCAACAAGGTCCTCACCGACCTGATTCGATGCAAATACACCTTAGAATCAGAATCAGAATGTCGTTTAATATCACTGGCATATGTCATGAAATTTGTTGTTATGTGGCAGCACTACATTGCAATACATAATAATAAAAACTGTAAGAAGTATATATTAAAAAAATTAAGTAGGTAGTACAAAAAGAGAAAAATAAGTAGTGAGGTAGTGTTCATGGGCTCAATGTCCATTCAGAAATCAGATGGCAGAGGGCAAGAAGTTGTTCCTGAATCACTGAGTGCCTTTCACTGTATCGGTATTTTGATTCAAATATGACAAATAAAGCTAATATTTAAAAATCTTCCATCTTTACCATAGTAGTCTCATAAACTACTTACAGTAGTGTGCTAACACTTCTTCCTCAATAACTTGCTCGAAACTAGTTTAAGCTTCTTGTTTCCTACTGCTGTAGCTCACATTTACCATCATAAATTTCACTTGGTCCATCACTGAAATGTTCCTACAACATATGGACTCAAGGACTCTTCATCTCATGTTCTTTATATTTATTGCTTATTTATTTATGATTTCTTTCCTTTTGTAAATGCATAGCTTGTTATCTTCTGCACACTGGTCGAACGCCCAGGTTGGTGTGGTCTTTCATTGATTCTGTTATGGTTATTATTCCACTATGCCTTTATTGGATATGCCTACAAGAAAATGAATCTCAGGGTTGCATATGGTGACATATATTTACTCTGATAATAAATTTACTACAAACTCTTTAAACTTTGAAAACACTGGCAACACCTAAAAGCAATTAAATGATTTTAAGTTCCTAGAAATCTCCTGTGAATGGGTTGATATATAAAAGCAATTTCCATCCTTCTGTATATATTTACATAGGTTTAAAACCCAACCACAGTTGTACATTTTGCCAGTAGATATATGTGTGTGAGACTATGATCCCTTTGTACCTCTTTACTAAAAGGGATGATTGATAAACAAAGGGAGTGTCCTGAAATGCACGAGATTTGTTCATGATATCCAGGCAGGTGAAACAAAGATGAACAAAGGCTAAGTTAAACATCTAAAACCATTCTCACTGCAGGAAGCAACTGACTCTTTAAATTGAGACAACCTTAAGCCTAAATTAATTTTATTTCCTGACAATTTTTCTTTCAAGTACTCTGAAATGCAGCTGATGTTTGGATGCATTTCCATCTCAGTCTGTACAGTATTGTTTCAGTGTTATTCTATAATACTGTGCAAGTCTAATGCACATATATATATAGCTAGAAAGCCTAAGACTTCTACAGAGTACTGTAGTAATTTTATGTATTGCACTGTACTGCTGCCACACAAAACAAAACAAATTACATGACATATGTGAGTGATGATAAACCTGATTCCCATATGCCTCCGTTGTGGATTGAGAGTGTGAAGGAGGGCAGGGAGAGGGGAATCATGGTTAGGAGAAGGGGAAGGGGGAGGGAAGGGAGCAGGAAGCTCCAGAGTGACATTCTGTATTGACCAATAAACCAATTGTTTGGACTCAAATGACCTTGTCTGGTGTCTCAGGGCTGGGTGTGTCTGCACCCGTGCCACCCCTGCCCCCATGCCACCTCCTGCCCCTGGAATTCCTTCTCTGCCAACTGTCCCACAACCCTCCAGTGGTGCTCCATCCTCGCCATTCCCAACATCATTTGCTCCCTCCAGATTTACAAACTTGCTCTCTCTCCACGTTGACAATACAGTTCTGTGCAAAAGTTTTAGGCATCCTAGCTATATATATGTGCCTAACACTTTTGCACAGCACTGACCATTGCTCCATACGTATTGTATACGTTAAGCAGTACAGCAAAAGTGAATGGCTAAACCTAAATCAATTTTGTCTCATAAAATATCCCCACTGTGGACTACAATAGTTTTATTATGTAAAATTAAGGCAAACATCAACTAAGTTTTGAAGGTGACAACACCCTTCTGTATTGTGGTTGGTTGTCCATCTAGAGTGCCTGTGAGACTTTTTAGTGTAGCTCATAGTTGAGCTCACTAGAGGATCTGCTATTCTGGATTGGGTGCTGTGCTGTGAACTTGAATAGTTTAGAGGCCTGAAGGTAAAAGAACCCTTAGGGTAAGTGATTCTGAAAGGATGAGGTCTCGGGGCACTTGGAGGAACAGGATAAAATAGGCCATAGTCAGCATGGTTTCCTCAAGGGAAAATCTTGCCTGACCAAACTGATGGAATTTTTTCAAGAAGTAACAAGCAGGATTTGCAGAGGAGAATCAGTTGATGTTGTGTACTTGGATTTTCAGAAGGCCTTTGACAAGGTGTCACACATGAGGCTGTTTAAGAAGCTACGAGCCCGTGGTATCTCAAGGAAGATTCCAGCATGGATAAAGCAGTGGCTGGTTGGCAGGAGGCAAAGAGTAGGAATAAAAGGAGCCTTTTCTAACTGGCTGCCGGTGACTAGTGGTGTTCCACAGGGATCTGTGTTGGAACAGAATCTTTCTACATTATATGTCAATGAATTGGATGATGGAATTGATGGCTTTGTTGCAAAGTTAGCAGACGATACAAAAATAGCTGGGAGGAAGTAGAGAGGCTACAGAAGAACTTTGACAGTTTAGGAGAATGGGCAAAGAGATGGAACACAGTGTCAGGAAGAGTATGGTCCATGCACCTTGGTAGAAGAAATGAAAGGGTTGACTATTTTCTAAATGGAGAGAAAATACAAAAAAACTGAGGCACAAAGGGACTTGGGAGTCCTTGTACACAAATCCCTAAAGGCTAATTTTCGGGTTGAGTCTGTGCTGAGGAGGGCAAATGCAATGTTAGCATTCATTTCAAGAGAACTAGAATATAAAAGCAAGGACGTAATGTCAAAATTTTATAGAGCACACTGGTGAGGCCTCACTTGGAGAATTGTAAGCAGGTTTGGGCCCCTTATCTTAGAAAGGGTGTGCTGAAACAGGAGAGGGTTCAGAGGAGGTTCGCGAAAATGATTCCAGGATTGAATGGCTTGTCGTATGAAAAGCAAATGATGGCTCTGGGCCTGTATTCACTAGATTTCAAAAGAATGAGGGGTAACCTCATTGAAGCCTATCAAATGGTGAAAGGCCTCGATAGAGTGGATGTGGAGAAGTGGTGGGAGAGTCTACAACCAGAGGACACAGCCTCAGAATAGAGGGGCGTCCTTTTAGAACAGAGATGAGGAGGAGTTTCTTTAGTCAGAGAGTGGTGAATCTGTGGAATTCTTTGCCACAGGCAGTTGTGGAGGTTAAGTTTTTATGTGTATTTAAGGTGGAGATTCTTGATTGGTCAGGGCACAAATGGATATGGGAAGAAGGCAAGAGATTGGGGCTGAGAGGAAAATTGAATCAGCCATGATGACATGGCAGAGTGACTTGATGGGTCAAATTGCCTAAATCTGCTCCTATATCTTATGGTCTATTATGGTCTTGTATCCAACAGTAACAGGAGACCTGTGAGGGAGAAGTTTTAAAGTGGAAAAGTCATTACACTGAAGCTTTTCCATTCTCTTGACTTCGGAAGTCCAGATCCAGTGGTACGAGTAGCTGTCATAACAGGTCTCTTCCTTGGTTGCAGTAGACATGACATCATCTGTGCTTTCGCACTTCACAAAGCATTGTCAAGCCACCTTCCTGACCGTTGGATCTCACTGTTGATCTCATCTGCCCAATCCACCGGAGCTGACTTCACGTACTACGACAGGCCCATCCCCATCTCACCGGGGCGTGAGGCCCGTCAGCTGCACTCGAGTGGTTTAGACTGCCTTTTGAAGAGGTGTATCGGGGCGTGGCCACTGTCTCAGCAAACAGCTACTTGGAGTCACAGATGAGAGCTGAGTGTCCGGTGGGGCCAGAAAGTCAGTGAGCATTCACAGAATAGACACAACAAGCTCCTTCACCAGAGATGCAATCTCTCCCTCGATACCACACCCCTCTGTTCCAGTCAGGATTGTACCTTCTGCTCAAAAAAACGTGGCTTAACATTAAAAACCTGAAGATATAGGAGCAGAACTAGCCCATTTGACCTATCATGTCTGCATCGCTATTCCATTATGGCTAATTTATCCGCCTTTTCAACCCCATTCTCCCTATAACCTATGCCACCCTTACTAATTAAGAACCTATAAGCCTTTGCTTAAAATATAACACGCAACCACGAGGAAATGTGCAGATGCTGGAATTTCAAGCAACACACACACAAAATGCTGGTGTGGCTTCATCTTGACAGTAGAGGAGGCCGTGGATAGACATATCAGAATGGGAATGGGACCCACGTGGTCCACACTCAGGTTGGAGGAACAACACCTTATATTCCGTCTGGGTAATCTCCAACCTGATGGCATGAACATTGACTTCTCTAACTTCCGCTAATGCCCCACCTCCCCCTCGTACCCCATCCGTTATCTATCTATCTATCTATCTATCTATCTATTTATTTATTTATTTATTTATTCTCTCTCTCTCTCTCTCTCTCTCTCTCTCTCTCTCTCTCTCTCTCTCTCTCCTTTTTCTCCCTCTGTCCCTCTCACTATACTCCTTGCCCATCCTCTGAGCTTCCCCCCCCACTTTCTTTCTGCCTTGGCCTCCCGTTCCACGATCCTCTCCCTTCTCCAGCCTCATATAACTTTTTGCCAATCAACTTTCCAGCTCTTGGCTCCATCCCTCCCCCTCCTGTCTTCTCCTATCATTTTGGATCTCCCCCTCCCCCTCCCACTTTCAAATCACTTACCATCTCTTCCTTCAGTTAGTTCTGACGAAGGGTCTCGGCCGGAAACGTCAACTGTACCTCTTCCTATAGACGCTGCCTGGCCTGCTGCGTTCACCAGCATTTTTTGTGTGTGTTGCTTAAAATATAACAAATGACTTGGCTTCCACAGCCACCTGTAGCAAGGAATTCTACACATTCACCACCCTCTGCCTAAGTAGATTCCTCCTCATCTCTGTTCTAAAAGGATAGCCTTCTATTCTGAAGTTCTGCCCTCTGATCCTAGAGGACCCACTCCCCCCCAGTAGGGGTGCACTTGTACATCTGCTTATTAATACAAATATCTAATCAGCCAATCGTGTGACAGCAACTAAATGCATAAAAGCATGCTGATATGGTCAGGAGGTTCATTTGATGTTCAGACCAAACATCAGAATGGGGAAGAAATGTGACCCACAAACAAGAGAAAATCTGCAGATGCCGGAAATTTGAACAACACACACAAAATGCTGGTGGAACTCAGCAGACCAGGCAGCATCTACGGAAAAAAAGTACAGTCAACATTTCGAGCCAAAGGGTTTCGGCCTGAAACTTCAACTGTACTTTTTTTCCATGAAATGTGATCCAAGTGACTTTGACTGTGGAATGAATGTTAGTGACAGATGGGGTTGTTTGAGTATCTCAGAAACCACTGATCCACTGGGATTTTCACCCACAACAGTCTCTAGAGTTTACTGAGAATGTTGCAAAAACCAAAAATCATCCAGTGAGTGGCAGTTCAGTGGGCAAAAATGCTTTGTGGATGAGAGAGGTCAGAGGAAAATGGCCAGACTGGTTCAAGCTGACAGGAAGGCAACAGTAACTCAGATAGTCATGTGTTACATCAGTGGTGTCTAGAAAGGGCATCACTAAACACACAAGTTGAACTTTAAAGTGGATAGGCTACAGCAGCAGGAGACCACAAAAGTACACTCAGTGGCCACTTTATTAGGTACTGGAGGTATGTTATGAAGTGGCCACTGACTGTATGTTTGACTCCAGACCCACAGCAACGTTTATTGGCTCTTAACTATCCTCTGAAATGGCCAGTAAACTACTCAATTCAGGAGCAATTGCAAATAAACACTGGCCTAGTCTGTAATGCTCGAGTACTGTGAGTGAATAAATACTAAAAAAGAAAGTGTATTTTCAATTTTATTTCAGCTGCCAAAATAAATGTGTGTTCTTTCTTTGGCTTTATTGGTTAAATCGCATTGTACAAACTAGCAGCTTTAACTGAATTGAACGAGGAGCAAGAAAGCAGCATCAATCATCAAGGACCAGCACCATCCAGGCCATACACTCTTCTCACTACTGCCATCAGGAAGGATGTACAGGAGCCTTAGATCCCACATCACCAGGTTCAGGAACAGTTATTACTCTTAAACCATCAGGCTCCTGAACCAGCTTGGATAGCTTCACTCACCTCAAAACTGGCACCCGTTGCTTCGGGTAGCCGGGACTTGTCAGCCATGGTTGGCAGCACATCTAGGAGATTCAAAACTTTGATCTCAAACCTCTGCTGCCTTGCAGTATACCCATTCACGGGGAAGGGTTCAGGAAAAATTCAGAGCTGAAGTCCCTAAGGCAGTCCTACGTTGAGTTCAGCGCTTTGTGGCAACTCCTGCAACACTGCTGGTGTCAAATTGTATCAGCCTCTGTCGTTCCTTTGGATCCATCAGCTGCATAGAGAGGGGGAGCCTGTTATAAGGGCAACAGCTTGTCCGCCATATTGTACTGCCCTGGCTTGCGTATGACGTAGACCGCTGGGACACTACATCCATGGTCAACCCCGACCAACAGAGGGCTTTGGGCACATTTGCTGCTGTCACCCTGTGTGTGTAGATTTTTCCATTGTATTTCTTTGCTCATAGAACATAGAACATAGAATAGTACAGCACAGTACAGCCCCTTCGGCCCACAATGTTGTGCCGACCCTCAAACCCTGCTTCCCATATAAGCCCCCACCTTAGATTCCTCCATATACCTGTCTAGTAGTCTCTTAAACTTCACTAGTGTATCTGCCTCCACCACTGACTCAGGCAGTGCATTCCACGCACCAACCACTCTCTGAGTGAAAAAAACCTTCCTCTAATATCCCCCTTGAACTTCCCACCGCTTACCTTAAAGTCATGTCCTCTTGTATTGAGCAGTGGTGCCCTGGGGAAGAGGCGCTGGCTATCCACTCTATCTATTCCTCTTATTAGCTTGTACACTTCTATCATGTCTCCTCTCATCCTCCTTCTCTCCAAAGAGTTAAGCCCTTGCTCCCTTAATCTCTGATCATAATGCATACTTTCTAAACGAGGCAGCATCCTGGTAAATCTCCTCTGTACCCCTTCCAATGCTTCCACATCTTTCCTATAGTGAGGTGACCAGAACTGGACACAGTACTCCAAGTGTGGCCTAACCAGAGTTTTTGCTCGGTGAATGCCTGCAAGAAAATGAATCTCAGGCTAGTATATGGTGAGATATAGTATATGTACCTGGTTAATAAATTTACTTTGAACTTTGGATTCAATGTGTTGTAGGATTACACTAATTTCACTCATGCCTATCATTGAATGTTACCAATTCATTCACTGTAGGTAGAATTTGAGAATCTGGATATGTTCACTGCATCCACTCATCCTGACTCTATCAAAAGACTTGGAGCTACTTCTCATGTATTGGTACAAGTGGCACGCATTTAAGGTCTTCATGTGATTTTCTAGCAATTATTATGCAAGATCTATTGTCTCTCTAGTTTCAAATTCTAATGTAAGATCTTGAGTCCAGCTTGAACAATAGGCCCTGCCATTGTTTATCCAATAAGACTATGTTTGTATTTATGCATTACTTTATATCTTGGCTTTTCATTATCCAGTTCTCTGTCCTAATGATATTAATAGCTTGATGGAGAAGATTCTACAGGCACAGTTTTACTTTAATAAGCATGATTTTTATGGCCAAAGACAATAAGCACAAACGCACAGGCCTATTAAGAGAGACATCATCAACAAACTTGATAATCTCCACATCTACCATTCATATCTGTAGCTACGGAATTGGATAGAACAGTACGTTCAAATGTGGCTCCTTCTTAATCCTGAGGGTCAAAGAAGTTAGGAGAAATTGCACCAGCTGTGATTCAGTTCGCAATAGTCTAGCCTCAGAGTCAAACATTTGAAGGTTCACAGTGTTTTTCAGCAAGAGAATTTCATCACCTGTGGCTCATTTAGTCACAGATGAAGGTTCAAGCACCATTCCAAATATTAGCCCAACAACATCCAGATCTGTGTAGCAACTGTGCAAAAGTCTTAGGTACATATATATAACTAGGAAGCCTAAAGACTTTTGCATAGTATTGTAGTAATTTCATGTATTGCACTGTAAAGTTGCCACAAAAAAAATTTCATAACCTATGTGAATGGTGATAAACCTGATTCTGATATAGGTCTCTATTGTGGACTGAGAGTGGGAAGGGGGCAAAGAGAGGAGAATTGTGGCTGCGAAAAGGGGAAGGGAGAGGGGAAGGGAGAGGGGAGGGAGAGGGAGACACCAGAGAGACATTCTGTAATGATTAATAAACCAATTTTTTTGTAATCAAGTGACTTTGCCTGGTGTCTCAGGGCTGGGTGTGTCTGCACCAGTGCCATCTCCCTTGTCCCTGGCACTCCTTCTCTGTCACCTGTCCTACACACATTCTGCGACATTCCACCTTCGCCTTTCCCAATATCCTTTGCTCCAGCCAGACTTACAAACTTGCTCTCCACTCCACATTGACAATATTGTGCAAAAGCCTTAGACTTTTCCACAGTACTGTAAGGGAGTGCCACACTGTCAAAGATGCTGCTGTTCAAGTGAGCTGTTGAAATGAGGCCTTGTCTCTTCTTACAATTAGATTCAAAGACTCCATAGTGATGTCCTGACAAAGATAAAATGGATTACCTGCTATCGTGGTCAATCCTGATTCTGCAATATTTCCAAAGCAATTACCTTGCAGTCAGGAGAGCTTTCAATGTAAAAATTAGTTGTTATGTTTCTGACTATATTTAATTGGCTCTAGATGCTTTGAATTCTGTGATCATAGCTGCACGAGCATTCATCTTGGATAAGCAGGCCTCAAGCCTAAAAAGATTCTGTGAAGTAGGGCAAATTTGTATCTGCTGATCTTTGTTAGATGGCATTACAAGTACATTCCAGTATCCTCCACTTCTGTATCAGTCATCTCTTCTAGTAAAGAGAATACAAAGGGACCACAGTCCGTATGTTAAAAAAAATGATTTGCGATTGCTTGGCATAAATGGAATGCATTAAGAATTAAGAATGCATTAGGGGAATATGTTTCCTTCCTCTCCAGCAAACTATAAAGTTTGGAAAGTATATCTGAATTGCAGTAGGGATTATTGGAAATGTGCAGAGAAAATGAATTCAGCATAGCTAAGATCTGACTGAGGTTGCATGATTTTTTTTCTCTCAATTTTCACATTTACACTGATAATGTGACTAATATCCTAGTCTGTTGTTTAATATTGGAAAAGTAGTAATTATCAGAATAGTGGCAGAGTATCTGACAGGAGTGTAGCCTCAAATTCTATAACTTAAAATTTGTTGATATTACTATTAAATAAATAGTTATTTTTTAATTTACAGGACTGTGATACGGACTTTTACCAGGCACATCAATAGATGCTCTTCCAGCATTCTGTGTATGTTGATCTGGATTTCCAGTATTTGCAGAATCTTTTATGTGTACATTAATAGATTGTTCAGATTAGAGTTTGGAATAAGTGTCGTTTGAAACTCACCAATGCATAGTTTTGCTTTTGAATGACTGGGTTATAACGGAGAAGAATGTGGGAAAAGTGGCACATTTAACTGAAGTTGCTGGAACCTGGAGCCACAGAGAGTCAGGAGAGGAACTCAGCGGGTTGAACAACATCTGTGGGACAAAACGAACTGTCAATGTATTGTGTCAAAATCCAGCATCAGGACCCCATTTCATACTGTAGACCTGAATGAACTTGAGCAAACCTGTCACTTAACTCCAGAAAAAGAAAAAAAAGTCTTGTTCTTTTTTCACATCTTTTTCAGAACATACCAGAATACTTTATTATGAGGTACTATTGAAATGTTACCACATTTGTAGGAGACACAGTACTCAAATTGTCGTAAACAAGATCCCACAATACCAGTGTTCTTTTGACCAGATAACCTTTTTTCTAGTGATGTTGATTTGGAGCTTAGTATAATCCGGGAAGCCAGTGAAAACTCCCAGTTCTCTCTCAAATACTGCCACATTATCTTTTAGCCACATCCAAAATTTCAGATGGGAACTCACTTTAACTTCTAATCTACAAAAAAAAATCTCGAACACAACAGTATCCAGTCATATGATCAATAAGTTATCCTATTTCCGGTAATGCACGGCCCATGCTTTCCCGATACTTGCCAGTCCAGTTTTTTTTCTCCCTTTGTTCAGTCCTCTATCCCAAGGTTCCCAACCATTTTCTATGCCATGGACCCTTACCATTAACAAAGGGGTCCATGGACCCCAGGGTGGAAGACCCTGCTCTACCCATTCCATCTGCCCATCATCCCTTCCCCATCTGGTTCCAGCTATCAGATTCCATCCTCCATCCTAGTCTTTATTTCTCACATGTACATCAAAGCATCAAGACATACTGTGAAATGCGGCATTTGCATCAACAGTCAACACAGACCAAGGACTGTGCTGGGGGCAGCCCACTAGTGTCGCCGTGCTTCCCGTGCCAGCAGTTTACAGGGAGATCAGGACCTGACCAGAAGGTGCCACCTCAGCGTTGCAGGACTGCTTTTAAGGCACGGACTGGACCATGCTCAGGGAAGCAACTGCAAACATCAGGTAAATATCGATGAATGTGTGGGATCGGTGACTGTCTACAGAGGGAAATGCATAGAGAATATTATTGTGATGAAGCACTACACTACCAGGGCAAACCAAAAAGCATGGCTGACTGCAGAGGTTTGAGCACTGCTTAGGGATTGGGCCACTGCCTTCAGATCGGGGGACAGGACAGCTCTAAGGTCAGCAAGGGCCACGCTCTCCTGCGCCGTCGAGAAGGCAAATCGTGAGTACACACAGGAAATTCCCAGACTCCTCTGTGACAACAGGGACACGCGACGCATGAGGCATGGTATTCAAACCAGAACAGATTACAAGTCCACCCTGCATATCAACGACAGCGACACTTCGCTTTCTGATAGGCGGAATGCCTTCTATGCACGATTTGATGCATTGAACGGTGTGACATCGAGGAAAGCCCCCTCTCCCCCTGAGAAACAGGCACCCGCTCTGGCCACAGCCGAGGTGAGGAGGATCCAAGCCAGGGCAAACTCAAGCAAAGCTGTGGGGCCAGGCGACATACCTGGTCAGGTGCTGAGGCATTGTCCAGACTAACTAACAAGCAGACAACTTTAAAATTTCTTTGATACAGCCCTCTGTCCCTTCAAGATGGCCACCACCATTCCAGTGCCCAAGAGAGCAATGGTAACTGGCCTACATGATTACCTCTAAGCGACACTGACTTCAACGATTATCAAGTGCTTTGAGCATCTGGTAATGGATCATATAAAATACTACCTTCCAGCTACATTGGACCCTTTCCAATGTAGTCCTGACGAAGGGTCTCGGCCTGAAACGTCGACTGCGCCTCTTCCTATAGATGCTGCCTGGCCTGCTGCGTTCACCAGCAACTTTGATGTGTGTTGCTTGAATTTCCAGCATCTGCAGAATTCCTGTTGTTTGGACCCTTTCCAGTTTGCCTACCGCTCAAACCAGTCTGCAGATAATGCTATAGCCTTGGCCTTCCACTCCTAAAAAATGACCCCTCATACACCAGGATGTTGTTCATCAATTTCAGCTCAAAGTTTAACACAAATATCCCTCAGAGGCTGGTGGGTAAACTGTCTTCGATGGGACTCAAAACCCCTCTCCGTAACTGGATCTTGGACTTCTTGATGAAACAACTCCAGACAATCTGTGCTGTAATTGTGATATGGTTATATGGTAATTCAGGTTGGCCGCAACATCTCAAGCAGCATCACGCTGAGCACTGGTGCCCCCCAGGGCTGTGTGCTCGGCCCGCTGCTGACTCACAACTGCACTGCCAGGTTCAGTTCAAATGGCATCCTCAAGTTTGCTGACGATACTGCTGTGGTTGGCCTCTTCAGCAGCAATGGCGAGCTGGCACACAGAGAGGGGATAGACAGCATTATCAGATGGAGTGAGAACAAAAACCTGAGCCTCAAGGAGGACAAGACAAAAGAGATGACGGTGGATGACAGGAAGGCACAGGTCAACCGCTCTCCATTGCACATCAATGGCTCTGCTGTGGAGAGAGTGAGGAGCACAAGGTTCCTTGGTGTGCACATAACAGACGATCTAAGCTGGACCTACAACGTTTCCTCACTAATCATGAAGGGACAGCAGCCTCGACACTTCCTGAAGAGATTGAGCATGCAAGGCTCCCACCTCCATTTTAACAACTCTTACAGGAGCACCATCTAGAGTATTCTGTCTGGCCACATTATTGTATGGTACGGAGGATGCAAGCCTGCAAAATCCTCCAGAGGATAGTACAGACTGCCAAGAGGATCACTGGGTTCCCCCTCCTCTTTTTTTGTGACATTTACCAAGAGCGTTTGCTGTTGAAGGGCCCAAAGAATTGTTGAGGATATCCACCACAATCTCTTTGACCCATTACTGTCAGGAAGGAGGTACAGAAGCATCAGAACGAGGACTGCCAGACTGGGTAACAGCTTCTTCCCTCAGGCTGTGAGATGAATACACCACCACCGAGGTCTCATCATTAGCACAGCATGCCATTCACTGTATGCTGTTTACTTGCACCGCATGCATTTTGAATTATATTTTATTAAATTATTTATGATAATATTTTGATTTATGTGCTGTGTGCGTTAGATGTTCTGAAGGAACATTGTTTTGTTTGGTTGTATATGTGTACAGTCAGGTGGCAATAAACTTGAAGCTGAACTTGAACAGAGCTTGCCCGCAACTTCCTAACCCTGAGCTGAACGTCTTTGGAATGCGGGAGGAAACCCTTATGATTATGGGGTGGAGGGGGAGATCGTACAGACTGCAGCGGGAATTGAACGTCTACAGTTGATTGCTGGAGCTGTAAAGCATTGTGCGAACCATGACGCTACCCTTTCCTGTTCCCTCTCGATCCAACCGCCTATCGTTCCTGTTCCCTCTTGGTCTTGAGGCAATGACTTCAATCAGAACATTAGTTTTCAATTTCCTCCGCCACAGATGCTGCTGCACCTGCTGCGCTTTTCCAGAATTATGTTTTTTTTTGCTCTAATATTTAGATTAGGTGAATGGGCAAAGAAGTGGCAGGTGGAATATATTGTAGGGAAGTGCATAATCATGCACTTTGGTAGAAGAAATGAAGGCATACAGTAAGCAGAGAGAAAATTCAAACATCAGAGGTGCAAAGGGACTTGGGAGTCTTCGTGCTGGATTCCGTAAGGGTTATCTTGCTGGAGTCCCTAAGGCAGTCCTACGTTGAGTTCAATGCTGACTGGCAACTCCTGTGATGCTGCTGCTACCAAATTGCATCGGTCTCTGCCGTTCCTCTGGGTTCTTCCGATGTGTGGAGAGGGGGAGATTGCCTCCTGGGCACCAGCTTCCTCTCCATATCGTACTGCCCAGGCTTGCGTACCTAGTCAGCTAGGATCAACCATGACCGACAGAGTCCTCACTCAACTTGTAGGTTGAGTCGGTGGCAAGAAGGCAAATGGAATGTCAGCAGTCATTTCAAGAGAACTGGAATATAAAAGCAAGGATGTAATGCTGAGACACAAGGGGTACTGCAGATGCTGGAAATCTAGACGAGCTCAGCAGGTCAGGCAGCATCTATGCATGGGAAGAAACATCTGACATTTCAGGCCGAGACCCTTTATCAGTCCGAATGAGGGGTCTCATTCCAAAATGTCGACTATTTGTTTCCATCCATAGATGCTGCCTGACCTGTTGAGCTCCTCCAACACATTGTGTGTAATACTGAGGCTTTATAAGACGTTGGTCAGACCACACTTGGAGTACTGTGGACAGCTTTGGGCCCCCTATCTGAAAAAAGATATGCTGGCATTGGAGAGGTTCCAGAGGAGGCTAATGAGAATGATTCCAGGAATGAAAGGGTTAACGTATGAGGAGTGATTGTTGACTCTGGGCCTGTTCTCGCTGGAAACTTAAAAAAATGAGGAGGGATCTCACTGAAACCTATCGAATGTTGAAAGGCCTCAGTAGAGTGGGTATGAAGAAGATGTTTCCTATTGTGGGTGAGCGTAGGATCAGAGGGCACAGCTTCAGAATACAAGGACGCTCCTTTAGGACAGAAATAGGAAGAATTTCTTTTGCCAGAGAGTGGCGAATCTGTGGAATTCATTGCCACAGACGGCTGTGGAGGTCAAGTCATTGGGTATATTTAAAGTGGAGTTTGACAGGTTCTTGATTAGTCAGGGTGACAAAGGTCATGGGGGGAAGGTAGGGGAATGAGAATGAGAGGGATAATAAATTAGCCCTGATGGAATAACGGAGCAGACTCAATGGGCTGAATGGCCTAATTCTACTCCTACATCTTACGGTCCTATTCAGTTCAGTTTGCAGTGCTCCGGTTGATGTTGAACCCACGTCCTTTTGACATTCAGATGAGCGTAGAATTGAGAGCTATTTCTCAAATGACAAGCGGTGCCAAGTATGAGTCCGAACCTGGAAGACTGTCTGTGATTGCTATTGTACTTGAAAACCAAGAGCATGAGGTTTTCCAGTCTTGGGTAGGTTCTTCATGGGAGGGTTTGGAAATTTAGCTGGTTAGGATCAAGTAATTCTGCTCCACAGCCTGTCTGAGTAGGAGAATTGATTCATGGTTTGGGCTGTTGATATTCTGACCATACAGCATTGTGAGTGTGAGCAAGAAGTGATAAATAGAAATGAAAAAGGATCTTTGTGCATTCTCAGCGCTGAAATGAGAACATATTGCTTCTTGGTACTTCATTATTTTCTTCTTAATCCCAAGCCTGAACAATCAGTCAAACTCCTATTGAACGATAAGTGAAAGCAGCCCATCTACTGTACATTTTTTTTATGAAGGAAGGAATGCTGCTTAAATATCAGACAATTGGTTTTTGAGGGTGTATGAATCTCACCAACAGCTGGTTATGCCAATGAGATCATTTTTGAAACGATTTCGTATTTTAAAGCCAATCTGTCAACAACTGTTATGTGCTTGGAGCTTAACCCATTCACTGCCATGCCTTTGAACAGATAGTTTTCCTTTAAGCTATTGGATGTCACTGAAGTGTTTCGCATAGTAAAGTGTATTGGTGTCCCTGTCATGCCTGTTTCTGCATCAGGACCCTAAGGATTAATAGCATCAGATATAGAAGGAAGAGTCTTCCAAATGCCTCCCACTCCTCTATTCAATAATACATGGGTCAATCTTAATGCTTAAAGGGCAATTTCCTGCCTAATACCCACCTCACTTAAACCCCTTAGTGTCCATAAGGTACTTTGTCACTGAGCACCCATAACCAGTGAATGCTAACGACTTACAATTTCTCCATATCTCAGAGCTAAATGTCAGGCCCCTCACCTTGAGACGATGCCCACCAACTCCACCATCCCAATGGCTAAACCCTTTCAACGTCCTAGAATCTTCCCTTCCACCAAAGTTAAAGTTCAGATGAATACGGGACATTAATTGACAGGGGTGTGCTGGGCAGTAGCAGTGGTAAGGGGGGGGTGGGGGAGCAAGGTGAAGGGGGAGGGACGGCACGGTGGAGGGAGTCCGTGAATGATATACGGTGTCAGGAAGCTCTCCACACGGTTACAGACAGTTTCTTCTTTGTCGGAATCTCCTGTCCTGCTTTGTATTGGCTTTACTGAGAGTGCCCACGTGTTGGGACCAAAGGGGAAAAAGCATTTCTGTTTTAAATCCCTGTGCAGACAGAAACATTTGGTGCAGTCGGAATGCTGGTTATAAAAGCCAGCAGCCTAGTGGCATAAAACTGGAAAACTGCCTTCCTGCACCACATGAAACGGTCCCTCAGTCAGCAGTCCAGCTTGAACATCTGAGTGGGCTTCCATCCCACCTCCAGCCAACTCGCCAGCCCCCCTGATCCAAGAGGCCACTGGGTTAATTATTTGCAGACCACCACCAGTGAGCCTGGATCCAGAGCCTTTACCACCCCCACCCTCGCCTGTCCCTTTCTCCACTTCCGCCTCCAGACTCTCAAGGAATCCAGACAGAAGGGAAGAGAGCCACCAACCTCTTGCTGTTGCTGCCAGCAGTACCCTGTCCATCCTCAAAGTTTTCTGGCACATCTTCCAAAAAGCGCCCTCAGTAAAGACTTGCGCTTGTTATGTAAACTTTATTTTAAAGAGCCATTTCCAAGAAAAATACAGATATGGAATTTTTACCTCAGTTTGACTTGGATTCATTGCAGGCTGCCTACCTGTAAAATGCTCTACACAGAGCTGAGGTGATTAGATCATTATAAAAAAAACATTGAGCACGGAGCGAAAAGCTATTGAAGGAACTCAGTGAGTCAGGCAGCATCTGTGGAGATGTAGAGGTGACCAGTTTTCTAAGGAAACACAGCAAATCAGGCAGCATCAATGAAGGCGAACAAACAGATGCTTTGGGTCAAGACCGAAGGGCTATCATCCACCACAGATGCTAACTGATGTGCTGAAATCTTCCAGCATTTTGTCTGTGTGTTCTTCAAAATTTCCTGCATCCACAAAATCTCTTGTGTACCTGGCCAATATTTTGGGTTGAGACCCCATATCAGGACAAGGAGCCCCAAAACGGCTTCCACAGATGCTGACTGACCTCTGAGTTCTTCCAGTAATTTGATCATGTTTGCTCCAGATTATAGCATCTGCGTATCTTGTATCCCCATGAAAGGAACGCTGCTTTCTATAAATATGTATTAGAACCCTGGAGTTTAACGTCAAGTACAACAGACTTATGTAGTATCCTTCCTTCCCTCTTGCTACACATAATCTAAATCACACACAGACTATGACAATGCACTTGGAGCTCTACTTTACCATTGGTTTGCCCCGTACTCAAATAATCCTTCCCTTTCAGGTAAATAGGAGAGAAGGGGTGAGATGGTGAATGAGGAGCAGAATGAGGAATGGAAAAAGAGAGAAGGAGGCAGGGGGAGGGGGGGAAATGACCAGAAGTTAGAAAAAACGATGTTCATGCCATCATCAGGTTGGAGCCTATCCAGATGGAATATGATGGGTTGGTCTTCCAACCTGAGAATGGCATCAACATGGCAGTAGAAGTTGTCATCGACAGACATGTCAGAATGGGAAAGAGAAATTGAATTAAAATGGTGGCAGGGTGGAGATACATCTCTACCAAAGGAAATGTAAGGCACTCCTTCCCTTCGCTAGCGTGCAGGTCACCCTTGGACAAGGTGTAGCACCTGCAGAGTCCCCCTTCCCCCAGCCAAATCAGGATCACACAACGCCATGAGAGAAGGTGGTGGACGATAGTATGAGCAGCCAGTGCATCTCACAAGTCCTGGTTATGAGACCACTGATGCCCGCCAGACAATCTCTGAAGAGTGTCGATAATGGCTTGTAAAGGCACTGCCCAGAAGAAGGCAAGAATTTGCCAAGAACAGTCATAGTCATAGATCATAATGGTCCACGTCATACAACACAACACATAATAGTAATAATGATGATGAGCCACTGGGCAATCCTGCCTTTTGGGGCAGATAGAATAAAAGTGCACTACGAACTGAACCCCTGACCTGCATCAGGCCTCATCGATGTAGAGGAGGCCACAGCAGGAGCACCTGACACCCCGGATAAAGTGTCACTTCACCTGGGTGGACTGTTTGGGTCCCTGAACTGTGGTGAGGGAGGAGGCATAAGGACAGATGTAGCACTTGTCACATTTGCAGGGAGAAGTGCCAGGAGAAGTATGTGTGGATAAGGGAGTCACGTAGGGAGCAGTCCCTCCAGGTAGCAGAAGAAGGTGGTGGGATCCCATTACAGACAGAGGAAGCTGTGGAGAATGATGTGTTGAGTACAGACTCCTGTGGGATGGTACAAGGGGGGCCTAACATGTGATGACAGGGGGAGGATGGGGTAAGGGCAGATGTGTGAGAAATGAAGGAAATATGGGTAAGGGAAGCATTGGTGATGGAAGGGAAACCCTGTTCTTTGGAAAAAGATGACAAGTAATTTATAGTCATCAATTAGCCTAGCAACACGTCCATCTTTGCGATGTGGGAGGAAACAGGAGCACCTGGAAGAAGCCCTTGTGATTACAGGGAGAATGGGGAACTCCACAAACTCACAGAACAAGAGGGGGGCATCATCCTGGGTCTCTGGAGCTCTATGGCAAAAGCATTAACTGCTGCCCACCATGACTCAGAATTGGCATATTCCTGCACTCCATGAACCAGTCATCAACTTACCTTGATATGCGTTTACGTAGCACTTGTCCAGAATGTTTCAGTTCCACATAAAGTGGTTTACAGATAATAAACCTATTGAAATGTTATGAAGGAGGAAATATGGCTGCTAAACCCATAGCAACATAAAGGCACCTTCACATACTACCACAGTCCCCGATAAGTTCAGACTCTGAGACTGACATGACAACATTCTTTTGGAGGGTGAGACTACAGAAAGCATCCAGCCTACATGAGGTAACTGGGCAAGTACTAAGGACTTATGCTGATCAACTGGCTGGAGTGTTTACTGAGATCTTTAACCTCTCATGTTGGCACTCTGAGGTACCCACCTGTTTCAAGCAGGCTTCAGTTATACTGGAACCTACGTGGTATGTGGTAACCAATGACTGTCATCCAGTAGCAACTACATCCACTGTGATGAACCGCTTTGAGAGGCCGGCAGTGAAACATATTAACTCCTGCCTGAGAAGCAACTTGAATCTGCTCTGCTTCGCACAGCGTCAGCAGCAGGTCAACAGTGGATACCATTTCACTGGCTCTTCTTTCAACCCTAATGCACCTGAACAGCGAAGATGCATACGTCCGGGTGCTCTTCATTGACTACAGGTCAATATCCAATACTATCATCTCCTCAAAACTAATCAATCAGCTTCAAGACTAGGCCTCAATACCTCCTTGTGCAACTGGATCCTCGATTTCCTCAGTTATGGGCCCCAGTCAAGTTAAATTGGCAACAGCATCTCATCCAGAATGTCCACCAGCACAGGCGTAGCACAAGGCTGAGTGCTTAGCCCCGCTCTACTTGTTTGTACTTATGACTGTGAGCCTAAACACAGCTCCAATGCCATAATTAAGTTACTGATGATACTACTGCTGTTGGCAGAAGCAAAGGTGGTGACAAATCAACTTATAGGAGGGAGATTGAAAACAGTTATGATTATGATGATGATGATTATTATTATTTCCCTTTTTCCTTTCTTTTTATATTTGCAGAGTATGTCTTTTGCACATTGGCTGTTTGTCAGTCCTGTTGGGTGCAGTCTTTCATTGATTCTATTGTGTTTCTTATATTTGCTGTGATTTTCCACAAGAAAACAAATCTCAGGGTTGTATTATACATAGAGACATATCTGTAGTTTGATAATACAGCGGTCCCCAACCAGCGGGCCACGGTCCGGTACCGGGCCGCAAAGCATGTGCTACCGGGCCGTGAGGAAACGATATGAGTCAGCTGCACCTTTCCTCATTCCCTGTCACGCACTGTTGAACTTGAACATAGGGTTGCCAACTGTCCCGTATTTGCCAGGACATCCCGTATATTGGGCTAAATTGGTTTGTCCCATACAGGACCGCCCTTGTCCCGTATTTACCCCGCTAAGGTAGAGCGTTCCTATGAAACCTTTCGTGCCAAAATGGTGTGAAGCGATGAAGCAATTACTATTAATTTATATGGGAAAATTTTTTGAGCTTTCGCAGACCCAAAAAATAACCTAACAAATCATACCAAATAAGACATAAAACCGAAAATAACACTAACATATAGTAAAAGCAGGAATGGTATGATAAGTACACAGCCTACATAAAGTAGAAATAATGTATGTACAGTATAGTCGGGAAGATGAAGGCAAAACCGATTTGTGGGGAAGAAAAATCGGCACGTACGCGCATGCGCACATCACATGCACACGTCACGCATGCGCACGTCACGCATGCGCACACAGGTGCCCACGCAAGGCTTTATGGTCATGGTAGTCTTTCCTGGGATAAAGTGTCCCGGGATTTGACTGCTACTTTTGTCCCTTATTTGGGAGTGAGAAAGTTGGCAACCCTAACTGTAAAAGACATGTTGAGGTGAGTTTAAGCCTACTTGAACACCCCCCTCCCCGGGTCAGCCGATCCGTAAGAATATTGTCAATATTAAACCGGTCTGCGGTGCAAAAAAGATTGAGGACCCCTGTGATAATAAATTTACTTTGAACTTCAGAATCAAAATCAGAACCAGGATCACTGACGTATGTCATGAAAGGTGTTGCTTTTTGCAGCAGCAGTGCAGTGCAATACATAAAAATACTACACGTAGTAAGATAAATAGCGCAGATGGTGAGTAATGAGGTAGTTTTCATGGGTTCATGGACTGTTCAGATATCTGCTGGTGGAGGGGAAGAAGCTGTTCCTAAATCATTGAATGTGTGTCTTCAGGCTCGTGTAAACCCTTCCCAATTGTAGTGTCATGAAAGGGGCATGTCCTGAAGGTTTTTTAATGATGGTCGCCACCGTCCTGATGAACCACCTCCTAAAGATATCCTTGGTTGATAACGGGGAGAGTTGTGCCCCTGATGGAACTGGCTGAGTTTACCATTCTCTGCAGCCTCTTGGAGACCCCATATAATGCTGTGACGCAACCAGTCAGAATGTTCTCCGCCATACATCTATACAAATTTGCACTTCTTTGGTGACATACCATTTCTCCTCAAACTCATAACAAAGTGGACCTGCTGGCATCCTTTTGAGTTAAGCATTGGCCAAGTAATCGGGGAGAAATTCAGGGCGGTGTCTTGGGACCTTTTACATCCACTTGAGAGAGCAGACAGGTCCTCGATTTGCTTTATATTCGTTGTAAAGCCTATCAGGGATCTCAGGTTATCCTGACATCCACAGGGATAGAATTCCAACATTCTGCTCTAACTTGCATGGGCACTGCTGATCCTGAAGTGTTGGTTAACATCGGGATGCAATTGGGATCACTTACAGGATTGCATCATTGGCTATTTAGTCAGAGCTATATATTGGGCATGATTGTTAATGTTCTTAGACCCTAAGACATAGAAGCAGAATTAGGCCATTCAGCCCATTAAGGCTGCTCCCCTTCTCAACCCTTATTTTCCCTCTTGGCCCCATTCTACTACCTTCTCGATACGAAATGAAGGCAGAGTTAGACCATTCAGCTCATTGAGTTCCCTCTGCCATTTCATTATGGCTGACTTATTATCCTTCTGAACCCCATTTTCCTGCCTTCTCCCCATAACCGTTGACACCCTTACTAATCAAGATCTTATCAACCTCTGTCTCATGTATACTCAGTGACTTGACATCTATGGCCACCTGTGGCAATGTATTCCACAGATTCAGCACCCTCTGGCTAAAGAAATTGCTCCCTATCTCTGTTCTAAATAGAATTCCTTGTATTCTGAGACTATGCTCTCTGGTCCTAGACTCCACGATGATTGGAGGGTGATTGAAAATTTGGCTGAGTGATGTAATAACAACAACCTCTCACTCAATGTCAATAGACCAAGGAATTGATAGTAGACCTCAGGAGAGGGAAACCAGAGGTCCATGAGCCAGTAATTATTGGAGGATCAGAGGTGGAGAGGGTCAGTAACTTCAAATTCCTGGGTGTCACTATCTCAGAGGACTGTCCTGGACCCATCATATAAATAAAATTACAAAGAAAGCACAGCAGCGCCTCTGCTTCCTCAGGAGTCTGCAAGCGGTTCGGCACGTCATCAAAAATCTTGGCAAACTTCCATAGATGTCTGGTGGAAAGTGTACTGACTAGCTGCATTATGGCCTGGTATGGGAACACCAATGCCTTTGAGCGGAAATCCTATAAAAGGGAGGGGATTTGGCCTACTACATCACGGGTAAAGCCCTCCCAACCATTGAGCACATCTACATGAAAAGTTGCTGTAGAAAAGCAGCATCCATCATCAAAGATCCTCACCACCCAGGCCATGCTCTTTTCTCACTGCTGCCATCGGGCAAAATGTACGAGTGCCTCAGGACTAGCACCACAGGTTCAAGAACTGTTTCTGCCCTTCATCCATCAGGCTCTTGAACAAAAAGGAGTTAACTGCCTTCATTTAAAGACTCTTTTATCTTGTCATTTCTTGCTCATTATTTATTGCCATTTATTTATATCTGCCTTTGCACAGTTTTGTTGTCCATTGTTTACAGTTACCATTCTATAGACTTGCTGAGCATACCCTGTAGAAAATGAATCTCAGGGTTGTATGTGGTGATATGTATGTACTCTGATAATAAATTTTACTTTGAACTTTGAACTATTTTCATGGCACACTCAGATTCTCCCCTTGTATTATTTGGATGTCTGCTAGAAGAGTGTGCAGTGGAATCATTAATCTAACACATCTGTGAGATGGAAGTTGACTGCTTAATGCTTATGATTCCTGAGGCAGATTAGAAACCAGGGAACTTCAGGGATGTAGCATGCTTTGTGGACTGAAGCACATAATTGCAGGTCTCCTTCAAGAATGAGGCACTCTTCCATCACTGCCTCCCTAGAGAAGAGATGGCGTCTAACATTGTGTTTTTCTCAGACTGATAGTATGTTCCCCTGGTCTGGATGTTGCTGGGTCTGGAGGACCTGAGGTATAAGGAAAGATTCAATAGGTTAGGACTTCAGTCCTTGGAACATAGAAGAATGAGGGGAGATTTGATTGAGATATACAAAATTATGAGAGAGATATAGATAGGGTAATTGCAAGCAAGCTTTTGCCACTAGGGTTGAGTGGGACTACAACTAGAGGCCGTAGGTTAAGAGTGAAAGGTGAAAAGTTTAAAGGGAACACGAGGAAAAACTTCTTCATTCAGATGCTCGTGAGAATGTGGAATGAGCTTCCAGTACAGGTGGTGCATGCAAACTCGATTTCAATGTTTGAGAAGTTTGGTTAGGTACATGGATGGTAGAGGTATAGAGGGATATGGTTCTGGTGCAAGTTGATGGGAGTAGGCAGTTTAAGTGGGTTGGCATGTACTAGATGGGCTGAAGTGCCTGGTTCTGTGCTATACTTTTCTATAGTTCTTTGACTCTATGGTCAATAACCCATATTCAGAGAATAACGACTCCAACAGGCACGTGTTGCTCCAATTGTTATTCCTCTGGATGCAAATTTGTATGTTCCTTCCTCCTGTTCCTCTATTTATCTGGGCAGGATTCTCAGAAGAGTAGCATTTTACCAACACTCGTAATACCAGAAGCCCTTTAATGGTTCAGTGCCCACAGCAAGGTCAATTGGACGTATGGAAGTTGAAGCTCGATGGCCAAAGCCTGGAGACTGGAGACTGGAGACTGGAGGCCCAAGGCCTCTCCTGGAGTTGGAGGACTGCCTGTGTGTGTGGGTGTCTGGGAGGGAGGAAATGGGCTTGTTTTGCTGCTGTTGTTTTGTTGATTATTGCCTTCTGTTTTGCTGTGTTCTGTGTTGACAGGAAGAAGGTGGTACACACCACCAGGTTCATGAGCAGTTATTTCCCCTCAACCATCAGGCTCCTCGACCAGAGGGGACAACTTCACCCAACTTCACTTGTTCCACCACTGAAATGTTCCCACAACCTATGGGCTTTACTTTCAAGGACTCATTATCTCACATTCTCAATATTTATTGTTTATTTATAATTATTATTATTTCTTTTTTTTCTTATGTATTTGCACAGTGCGTTGTCTTTTACACATTAGCCGTTTGCCCATCCTGTTCGGTGAGGTCTTTCACTGATTCTCTTATGTATCTTGGATATACTGTGTATGCCCACAAAAAGACAAATCTCAGAGTTGGACTGTATATAGCAGTGTATATGTACTTTAATAATAAATTTACTTAGAACTTCGTACTTCTTGTTCCAATGACCATGGTGGGCATGGTATGTTGGTGCCTGAATGTGTGGCAGCTCTTGCTGGCTGCCCCCAGCACACCCTTAGGATGTGTTGATTGCTAATGCAAACAATGCATTTTACTGTATGTTTCTATGTTCCAGTGAATTTGAATCCCATACAAATAAAAAGCCTTCCACAGTAGCGTGCTCTTTAATACCATCTGAAAAGGACATCTTAATGCATTTAGCCAGTTATAGACAGTGGGAAGAAGGGATAAAGGGTCATTCCACACTGAAGCAACATCATGTTCCCCTAATTTTAGTTTAGTTAAGAGGCTC
Source organism: Mobula hypostoma (assembly GCF_963921235.1). Taxonomy (NCBI): domain Eukaryota; kingdom Metazoa; phylum Chordata; class Chondrichthyes; order Myliobatiformes; family Myliobatidae; genus Mobula; species Mobula hypostoma. The sequence continues at coordinate 15,458,280 of NC_086107.1, forward strand.
CTGCCTATGTCAGCCTGAAAATTTGGCAGCTAGGATTAATTCCTACCCAACCCTTCCCCCCATGGAAATCAGCAAAGCAGAGCAAACAGGGTGGTAAAAGGAATAATAAATCACTCCCTGGATGTCAGGAAACCTTTGAGAAGAGTATTTCTCACTATACACAGCAGAGCACACAATCCTCAAATGGTATGTGAATGTTTAAGCCGTATTTATATAAGGCTACAAACTGGTATCAGCAAAACGGCAAATTTCTTTCATCCATTTCAGTGCACAATTTTCCAGGGTCAAAATTAGTTTGAGTCAGAAAAGTTCAAGTCTATGTTTGTTTTTAGCAGCTGGTGAATCTCCTGTGGTCTTACTTACAAATAAAAATGAAATCGGTAATAAATGAGGATGTGATTGTGAGTTTTTGCATTAGCTGAGTTGTCTTGTAAGTTGACATCCTCACTGAAAGGAAAGACCTGCACTTGTCCAACTTCATATGGTGCAGGCAAACACGAAGGGGCAGGCATGAGAATTTTTAGAAGTGTGGTTTTCTACTGATAACACTGTAAACAAACATACCAAAAAAAGACGCCCTCTGTGAACCCCTAAGAGCCAAAGAAATGCGAGTCAATAGAATTCAAAGGTCAACTGAAGGGGTATCCAATCAGGACTGAGACAATTGAACGTGGGGCTATATAAATGCAAGCGCTCCGAAAGAGAAACACCAACAACTGTGCACCACAACTGGTAATGAAACGTTTGCAAGCTAATTGCCAAGCTCGACGAACACCGCAACATCAAACTTCGTATATAATGCCCCAAAATATTTTACGGTGAATGATAGATTTGCAATAAATACAAGAAATTCTGCAGACACTGGAAATTCACAGTAACACACCTAAATACTGGAGGAACTCAGGCACCATCTACAGAGGGGAATAAATGGTCGGTATTTTGGGCCAAGACCCTTCATCAGGACCTGAATCGTCCCAACATGAAACGTCGACTGTTTATTCCCCTCCATAGATGCTGCTTGATCTGCTGTGTTCCTCCAGTATCTTGTCTGTTACTCAAGAGATTTTCTATGTATCGTCATTGTTGTAACATTGATAGCCGACTTGTACACAGCAACTTCTCAAAAACAGCAATTTATAGTGACTGCACAAGCTGTTAGCTGAACGGTAGCGTAGTGGCAGCTACACCAGACATCGAGGCAAGTGGTCCTGCATTTGAATCCGGCTGGCTCCTCACATGTTTCCCATCCGTGCTGGATTGAGCATTGAGCTAGCAACTCGGTCTTGTAAACAACAGACAACCGCTAAAGGAAACGGCAAGGTTGCCGCCCAATGCGCCACGAGGAGCAGAGAGGAACAGCATACACATTCTGCTGACTGAGAGGTGAACGTTACCTAGGTCATCTGAGACAACGTCTCTATTTCTTTACAAAGTTGTGCGTTGCAATTTTCACATTCACCAACAGGACATCAAGGCCTTGGCTTAATATGACATCCAAAAAGGTAGCATCTCTCACAGTGTAAAACCTTCAGCACTGCACCAGAGTGTCAGCCTGGATTAGGTACAACTCTCCTGTGTCGGACTGTAACCCACAATGTTCATGATTCATAGAATTATAGAATAGTGCAGCAACAGAAGGAAATCATTTGGCTCCTCAAGTCTGTGCCAGAGGAAAGAGAGCTACCAAATGAGCCACAGCTAACAGTAAATGTTTCCTACTAACCCACCAGGGATCACACTTATCACTAGACTGATAGCAAGGACTAAATGGATTTTCTTCCTTCTCTCATTGAGTCTGATAAAGTCGTAATGTAGTTGCTGTACATAAAAATATAACCACTAAAAGAACATCCTTTTTTTAATCAAAAGGAATAGATTTTCACTTTGGCTGCTGCCAACACTTTTCTTTTTATAACTAGTGCAATGAAGCAATTTTCAAAGCAGTTAGCTTGCAGAATCTAAAACGATCGATTTCTGAGGAATGCAAAATTGGTTAACATTGCTTTAAATACAATTCATTACTCATCCCTACCTAAAATAGTTGGAAAGAGTGGTATTGCATAGGAGTTTGTTAGTCTAATTCAGCAAACTTCAGCAATTTGGTTGAAGAAAGCCCTGCTTACATTGGCAGGAAGCTCCCCGCATCACTTTTATTCCTTCTCCCCCTAATACTGCAGGCTGAGAATAGTAATGTAATTGTTCAGATAGTCTGTGTCTGACAGGTTAAAATAAGCACGAAGGAATTGAGGGATGACGGTGCTGAAAGCCGTGTTTGTAAAAAAGGACCGATTCCAGGCAACTTTCCTTCCGCTTATTGCAGAGGTCAGAGAGAAGGAAGTCACTAAAATTAGGCATTCCTGTAAGCTTCATACACTCAGTGGCCACTTTATTAGGTACCTCCTGTATGCTTGTGGTATTTCGCTGCTGTAGCCCAAACACTTCAAGGTTCAACCTGCTGTGTGTTCATAGACACTGTTCTGCACATCACTGTTGTAATGCATGGTTATTTGAGTTACTGTATCCTTCATGTTAGCTTGAACCAATCTGGCCATTCTCCTTTCACCTCTCCCATTAACAAGGAATTTTTTCCCACAGAACTGCTGCTCACTGGATCTTTTTTTCACACCATTCTTTGTAAAACTCTAGAGACAGTTGTGCATGAAAATCCCAGGAGATCAGTAGTTTCTAAGACACTCAAAACACCCTGTCTGGTACCAAGATTTATTTCCCAGTAAAAGTCACTTATATCACATTTCTTCCCCATTCTGATGTTTGGTCTGAACAAGAACTGAACCTTTTTCTTCTAGTCCTGAAGATGTTCGACCCAAAATGTCAACTGTTTATTCAATTCCACAGATGCTGCCTGACATGTTGAGTTTCTCCAGAATTTTGTTTGTGTGTGTATGGTGCGTGGTGCTTTGGATTTCAAGCAAAACTTCTCATGTTTATGAACGGAATCTTTTGACCACGTCTACAGGCTTTTACACATTGAGTTGCTGCCACAATGATTGGCTGATTAGTTATTTGCATTAATGAGCAGGTGTACCTAATAAAGTGGCCACCGAGTCTGCAGAATACTTGACGAAATTGAAGTTATTCAGACTGCTTGAAGAAACATGCTGTGTTGAGATTCAGTTATCTGGGAGATTTCAGCTAAAGCCACGGTTCCTTACCCTTTAACAGATTTCTGTTCAAGGCACAGTTGACAGCAAATGAAGTATATATTCAGGTGCCTTGCCGTTCGGCGTTGACGATCAAAAGAAGTATAAACAACAAAAAAAAACATGGCAACAGTTCCCTGCAAGGGGAAGGACCAATGAATTGTCCAATAGATTGTAAATGGGAGCACAAACTAGGCATAAAGATCAGATGGATGACACTGCCTGAACTTGTGATGTTTAACTTCCTGGAAGGTTGCAGCTGCCTCTGTTCAATTGAGTTAATGTTAACCACCATCCTCTTAGGTGTTGCAAAAGATCTCATAATACAAAATTTAAAAGGGCCGGAGATAGACAGTAAGTCAGCCAGCACCTGGGGAGTGGGAAACAAGGTTAAAGTTTCAGCTCAAAGACTCTACATCAGAATCATGTTTTAAGTTGCTGATGGGAAACTTTAGTTAGGCCACATTTGGAGTATGCAAAATAGAATGCAGTCTGAGAAAATAAGGTTATGTTGTTGGATGTCCACTTGCCTGAGCTGCGGAATATTTCCAGCATTTTCTGTTTTCATTACAGCTTTTCGTCATCTGCAGTTTATTGATCATTCATAAACAAACAATGGTAACCGGTCCAACATATCAGAAGTTAAACCACATGGTACACACAGTTCTTAAAGGTACACACATTCATGAGTATTCTGTCAGAATCAACTGTTTTGTAACCCCAATTATTCCAATCTATCGATTGTGTCAACACAGTTCCTTGTGCACCCTGTCTTCTCTTTAAATAAATGGCATGCTCACGTAAGCACACATACCCGAGATCTGACATCAGAACTCGCTTGCCCAACATGCAATGAGAAAGAAATTTATTTAAGTTATAACATGACAGTATGCCTAACGGTGAGCACAATACGACTGGTTGTAGAATGCGGATTCATCTATGTTACAGAACCATGAATTCTGGCAACACTATATAAGATTAACGGACCCTGTTTGTGTCTAAGTGAATATGTGTCTGTGTCTATACTGTGGTCTGACTCGAATCCAACTTGTTTCAATTTCCTCCACACTTCACTTTGCCTTTGGTGTTGTGTTTATACTAAGACGGGATTTACAATCCAGGCACAGTGCAGAGTGGACCAGTCTTATTTATATACTGCTGTCTCTCAGGAGGACACCTCCTCGACTGAAATAATTTTTAAAAAACTGCTTATATTAGCTACTGTACCATAAGTCTTTTGCTCAAGATGCTAATTTTCTTTATTTTGGCAGAGACATGGAGGTTATTAGGCAGTAGCCAATTGAGCATGAAAGGTCAAAGGTAGGACAGGAAGTCGTAGAGACTTAAAGAGCCAAATACTGCAGATAATACAGATAACTTAATACTGCAGATAACTTAAATGGAGATAAAATGGGAGAAACACACAGCAGGTCAAGCAGCATCTGTGGAGGAGGGAAGACTGCTAATGCTTCAGGTAGGTAACCTTTCATCAAACAATGACCTTAGCAAGTGGAAAGTAAGAGTGATTAAATGGCACCAAAAGCAGCAGTGTGAGGGAAGGTACAGTGACTCAAAATGTCAGCTGTTTGGGTAACAGAAATTCACAAATCACTACAAAAAAAATTAGAATATAGAATAAAATTTCAATCTTACGGAACTTCTGCGAATAAAACCACAACTTTTACAACTTAGATTTCTTGAAGCACGCTCAAATGATGTGGCTTCGTGCTCTGAAAAATCATGACAGAAACGGTGAGTTAGGAATGTAACTATACCCGCCTCTAATGTGGGTGTTCGTCTGTAATGGATTATTGATCACTTACTAGACTTTCCTGGAATAACAGTGGGCGGACCTGAGCCACAGCAGCCTGGTTTGCATCATACTCGCTCCTACACAGAGCGCCGGACCATTGATATAGGGAGCTCAGTGTGAATCCCATCATGGCAGCTATGGAATTTAACTTCAGGGAATTAAATAATGCAGAATTAAGAAAGAGTCTCTGTAACAGTAACCAGAACATAACTGTACCATCCAAACAATCCTCCTTCTTCACAAAAGTCCTTTGAGAGGCTGGTCAAGGATTACATCTGCAGCTTACTACCACCTACAATTCGCCTACCAACACAACTGACCGACGGATGACACAATAGCCGCAGCTCTACACACCGTCCTTACACATCTGGAGAAGAAGGATGCTTGTGTGAGAATGCTGTTCTTGGACTACAGTTCAGCATTCAACACTATAGTTCCATCCAGGCTTGACAAGAAGCTGAGATACCTCTGCCTTGACCCTGCCTTGTGCAGCTGGACTCTGGACTTCCTAACAGATCGCCAGCAGGATATAAGAGTGGGCTCCCTCACTTCCAACCCTCTGACTCTCAATACTAGAGCCCCTTAGGGCTGCGTACTGAGTCCCCTCCTTTACTCCCTGTATACCCATGACTGTATCACCACCTACAGCTCCAATCTGCTAATTAAATTTGCCGAGGACACTATATTGATTGGTCTTATCTCAAACAATAACAAGGTGGTCTACAGGGAAAAAGTCATCTCTCTGACACAGTGGTGTCAGGAAAACAACCTCTCCCTCAATGTCGCAAAAACAAAGGAGCTGGTTGTGGATTACAGGAGGAATGGAGACGGGCTAACCCCTATTGACATCAGTGGATCTGGGGTTGAGAGGATAAACAGCTTCAAGTTCTTCGGCATCCACGTCACTGAGGACCTCTCGTGGTCTGTACACACCAGGTGTATGGTGAAAAAGGCACAACAGCGCCTCTTTTACCTCAGACAGTTCAGAAAGTTTGGTATGGGCCCCCAAATCCTAAGAGCTTTCTACAGGGGCACAATTGAGAGCATCCTGACTGGCTGCATCACTGCCTGGTATGGAACTGTACCTTCCTTGATCGCAGGATTCTGCAGAGTGGTGTGGACAGCCCAGCGCACCTGTAGTTGTGAACTTCCCATGATTCAGGACATTTACAAGGACAGGTGTGTAAAAAGGGCCCATGGGATCATTGGGGACCCAAGTCACCCCAACCACAAACTGTTCCAGCTGCTACCATCTGGGAAGCGGTACCACAGCCTAAAAGCCAGGACCAACAGGCTCCGGGACAGCTTCTTCCAGCAGGCCTTCAGACTGATTAACTCACGCTGATTTGAGTATACTCTATATTACATTGACTGTTCTATTTATTATAAATGATTATAAATTACTATGACTGCACATGGCATATTTAGATAGAGACATAACATAAAGATTTTTACTCCTCATGGATGTGAAGGATGTAAGAAATAAAGTCAATTCAATTCTGCAAAATTGTCCTACCCAATACTCCGAGCCAACAACCTGGATGATTTTTAACGATTTTTCCTGTTCAGGATTGGAGTATAGACATTGGCCTTGTCACCAACATGCCACTGAAAGAACTTAAAAAATACTTGTACTTATTACTTACTGTCCATTACACCACTGACATTTAGTGCAGCAATAAAGGTTTTCCATTTCTGGCAGTGCTCAGGGCTTCTTTCGTCATGTCAGTAGCTTCCTCTCAGTTTTCACTACTGTCAGTCATGCAAGTCCTGGGTGGAAATTTAGGAACATCGTTGCAGATACAGAAGAATTTTTTATTGCTGTTTCCACACACCATTTACACCACACGCTGCATCCGCAAAGCAATCAGCATTATGGGAGGTCTCCACGCACCCCTCATATAAACTCTTCTCCCTCCTGCCATCTGGAAAAAGGCACCGAAGCATTTGGGCTCTCACGACCAGACTATGTAACAGTTTCTTCCCCCAAGCCATCAGACTCCTCAATACCCACAGCCTGGCTTGACACCAACCTACTGCCCTCTACTGTGCCTACTGTCTTGTTTATTATTTATTATTATTTATTGTAATGCCTGCACTGTTTTGTGCACTTTATATAGTCCTGGATAGGTCTGTAGCCCAGTGTAGTTTTTGTGTTTTTTTTCTTATGTAGTTCAGTGTAGTTTTTGTATTGTTTCATGTAGCACCATGGTCCTGGAAAACGTTGTCTCATTCTTACTATGTTCTATACCAGCAGTTATGGTCGAAATGACAATAAAAAGTGACTTGACTTGACATAATAATTTTGTTTTATCATTCAGGATTGTTAGCTCTGAGCTGGACCCGCCAGACCTGAAGAACCAGTGGACTACTCTTAGTCAGGCCTCTACCCTTTGAATTGTTAGACATAGGTGACTCTACCAAGAATCAAAGCATAAAACTCTGACTCCAGCCAGCATAGCTCTCCAGGTTATTGAGGCATGCAAGCCTCCAAATCCAATGACAAGGCTGTGGTCCTCCTGGAGGCTTGTACTACAACTCTACAATTCTTCAGTGGTGAATAACTATCTACAGAGAGATCTGGCTCAGGGAGTTTTTTGTCCTTTCAAATTGATTGCTTTAATATCTTGCAGGGTTTGATAGGGCAAATGGAGTGTTGATGTTTTCCGCTGCCTGTGGTGTCCAGTCTCAAAATAAGGCATTAGCCATTCAACATGGAGATGAGAAGAAATTTCTTCACCCAGAGGATGGAGAATCTGTGGAATTCGCTACCCTAGTAAACTGCAGAGACTCAAGTGACCAGGTAAATTCAGGACATTTTGGCTCAAGATGGTGCTGGCGATATATAGCAATGTTTCGCAGGCAGCTCACAAAACTACTAGATATTGTACTAGATATACTTCTCCTGAACTCTGATCACTACAATCCGCAGCCTGCAATTTCTCTTTAAGAAAAGTACTTTTGAACTATCTAAACGAACTAGCAATTTTACGATCTCCTGAAAGATTTGGCAAACTTGGCTCTCAGGAATGCAGGTATTACACCTTGAGCCAGACAAAGATTGGCCATCACTAGAAGAGAGAATGTTGGGGTGGACTTCAAACTAGATTAAAGTATTGATGCCGCAGAGCGGAAAACAAACTGCAGTTCAGACCCACTACTCTGTGCCAGCAAAGATCCCCCACCTGAACCCATCTCGTCTTGCTGCATTTGACCCATCTCCTTCCCTTCAAGAAGAGTAAGATGAGGGAACACAAAACAATCTTCATAGAGGGATCAGAAATGGAGAGGGTGAGCGATTTCAAGTTCCTTGGTGTCAATATCTCTGAGGACCTAACCTGGATGCAACATATCTATAAAGAAGGTCAGACAGCAGCTATATTTCATTAGGAGTTTTGGTTTGTCAAATAAAACACTCAAAAACATCAACAAATGTGCCAAGGAGAGCATTCTGACTGGCCGCATCACCATCTGGTATGGAAGGGGCTGCTGCACGAGATTGAAATAAGTTGCAGAAACTTGTAAAATTAGTCAGCTCAACCATGGGTAACAGCCTCCATAGTATCCAAGACATCTTCACGGAGTGATGCATTCATCATTAAGGATCCCCACCACCCAGACATGCCCTCTTCTCACTGTTACCGTCGGGAAGGAGGTACTGAAGCCTGAAGGCACACACTCAGCGATTCAGATACAGCTTCTTGCCCTCTGCCATCCAATTTCTAAGTGGACATTGAACCTATGAACACGACCTCACTCCTTTTTTTTCTGTTATTTTGCACTATTTATTTTAGCTTACCTATTTAATTGACATATATATACACTTAATGTAACTCAATGTTTTTCTCTATATTTATTTATCATGTATTTCATTGTGCTGTTGCCGTTAACAATTTTCATGACACATGCCAGTGATACTAAACCTGATTCTGATTCTTCTCATTACGCTTCTATGGTGTTCCAAGCTTCTTATAAATCTCCACAGTAGTGTAGAGCATTTGATACACTTGAGACTTGGAGAGCTTGAAGATCAGAGATGTACTTTATTCAACGGCTCATCACAGACTGACTTTCTTTCTCTTGATTTATAAGGTTATAACAATTAGCTCTATTTGTCACCTGTGCATCAAAACATTGAAAACCTACAGTAAAATATATTGCTTGCGTCAACGACCAGCAGTCCTTGGATATGCTAGGGGCAGCCACAGCTGTTGCCATGTACCCATTGCTAATGTAGCATGCCCACAACTTACTAATGCTGGGAGGAGAAGATGGCGACGCGACGCAGCTTGCACGGCCACTCCAGTGAATGATATCTGTAATCTGTCAAGTAGGGTGCCATGCACAATCCTGATTTGATGGAGACAGACATGAGAGAACGGAGGAACATCTGGAAAAACTTCTGAAATGCCTTTTTCGCTGCCACTGTTACTGTGTGATCTGGAATCTCCGGAGGGGAAGGCCCCAAATCCTTGGCTTTGCTTGTTGCTCGGCAGCCGGGACAGGGTTGAGGCAGAGATGGTGCTCGGTGTCGAAGGGCTGGTCAGAGGCTCGAAGTTTTCGGACAGACTCAGGGTCGGCTGTGGTCGGGTGCTTCCAATGCATCGGCAGTTGTCGGTGCGAGGAGGTTTATGGCAGAGAGAATTTTTCCCTTCTGCCACCTGCTATCAGGGACTATCGGGAGTAGATCAGAACTTTGAGACTTTATTTTGACCGTTCCCATGGTCTGCTCTTTTTCAAATTATGGTATTGCTTTGCACTGCTGTAACTATATGTTATAATTACGTGGTCTTGTCAGTGTTAGTCTTTGGTTTGTTCTTTTTTTTTATGATATCACTCTGGAGGAACATTATATCATTTCTTAATGCATGCATGCATTTCTAAATGACAATAAACGAGGACAGAATGTCCTCATAATCTAATCTAACCTGTACATCTTTGGAATGTGGGAGGAAACCGGAGAACTCAGAGGAAACCCATATGGTCATGAGGAGAACGTACAAACTCCTTACGGACAGCTGCAGTAATTGAACCCTAATCAGTAATCGCTGGCGCTGTAAAGCATTGTGCTAACTGTGATACTACTGTGCCACGTCTGCTTCATAGTTGGCGTGCAAGCCATGCCCTTAACCAATCACACAGTCACAGCACAGACCATGATGCCCTTTCAGTCCAGGAACAGTTAGTCATGCGAAGCAATCCTCAAAAAAGATGACACCTTAAATAACTATATACTGTTCACAACCAGTATTACACACAGTGTACTGCTTCCTCTTTTTTTTTTGCATTCTGTGTTCTTCACAGCTGTATTTTATTGAATTTATAGATTAAGTCAATGTTACTGGAATATCATCCATCTTCTGTCTTAATGATGCTGTCTCTTCATGACTCTCAGAGATATTTTGTGTTGGCTTGTATTTAATACACTGTAGGTTGGATGAAGTTTGGGAACAGCAGTAAAAATTAAATTTGCTGAATTGCTTACTAACCTTTATGAGCTAATTCTGAGAACCATAAGCCTTCACAATTTCCCTGATATTTCTTCCTCTCATCTCTGACCTTGAAAGGTCTGAGTACACAGCTCCACTATGGAGAATGAACCTCTTTTCCTCGCAATGCATCCTGTATTGAAGCTCCCTTATATTTTTGTTCTCCAAGTCCATCTGTATAAGACTCAGTAACATCTTGACTCACTTGGGCATCACATCTTAAGCAGGACAATGTACAGCTATGTGTGCGTTTTAGAGAAAACGCCTTGTCAGTGTTTAATCGTTCCAGCCTGTCTACAAAGATTATGGTGAATGCTACAGTAGCATAGTGATTAGTGCAATACTATTACAGTTCCAGGTGTCTGGAGTTCAGAGTTCAATTCCAGCACCATCTGTAAGGAGTGTATACATTCTCCCTGTGATCTGCATTGGATTTCTCCAGGTGCTCTTGTTTCCTCCCACAGTCCAAAGACATATCAATTAGTAGGTCAAATGGTCATTGTAAACTGTCCTGTGATTAGGCTAGTGTTAAGTAGGCGGGTTGTAGGGCGGTGCACTCATTGGGCAAGAAGGGTCTATTGCATACTGTATCTCTAAATAGATAAATTAAGGTTAAAAAAAGATGTGGACAAACATTAAGTATTAATTGATAGCTACTTAACGCAGTTCAAAATGAAACGTATAAGGCTTTGCAGCACCACAGTGTCCACAAGAGAGGAATTAAGATCTATCTTTGCCACAGATGGTCTTCCATAACCTATTTCATCAACGCCTCTGTTACCATTTGAACGGAACTAACTGCTTCCCCATTTCGAACTGGGTAATAAGGAGAAGTGAAATAGGGCTTTATTTCATTGACTTCAGAAATTGTACAAACTTAGGCAATCTAGACTAGGGACCATTATCTACTATAACTTAGTCTGCACTCTACTGTATATAGGCCTGATGGAGTGGATTTGTGGGCCCCTTCCCTACTCTGAGTGGAACTTAAGTTTGTTGCATTCAATAATCCTGAATCCGAGTCAGGTTTATTGTCGCTGACATAAGTCATGAAATTTGTTATTTTGTAGCAGCAGTGTAGTGCAGGTAATAAGTTACAAGTGAAAACAAATAAATAAGTAGTACGAAAGAGGAAAAGCAAGGTAGCGTTCATGAGTTCATTGACCATTCTGAAATCTGATGGCAGACGGGAAGAGGCTGCTCCTAAAGCATAGAGTGTAGGACTTTAGGCTTCTGTACCTCCTCCCTGATGGACATATCCTGGGTAATGGGGGTCCTTGATGATGAGTACCACATTCCTGAGTCACTGCATTTGGAAGATGTCCTGGATGGTGGTGAGGATTGTGTCCTTGATGGAGCCGGTTGAGTCTACAACACTTTGAAGTCTCTTATGATCCTGCACATCGTTGCCTTCATACCAGATGGTGATGAAATGAGTCAGAATGCTCTCCACAATACATCTGTAGAAATTCGCTAAATTCTTTGGTGACATACCAAATCTCCTCAATCTTCTAATGAAGTATAACCACAGATGCACTCTTGCCATGATTGCATCAACGTGTTGGGCCTAAGGATAGATCCTCTGAAATGTTGACACCCTAGAGCTTGAAACTACTCATCTTTTCCACAACTGACCCGTCAATGAGTTTTTTCCCAATAGCTCCTTCCTGAAGTCCACAAACAGTTCCTTGGTGTCACTGGTATTGAGTGAAAGTTTGTTTTTGTGACACCACTCGTCCATTTATTATCTGTGTCTTGTTATCTTTGTCAATGCTAGGAGAATAGACAAAGAAATGTAGTGTAAAGAAATTTAATACGTCCCTGTCAACCCTCACCAATTTTTATCATTGCACCTTTGATGCACCATCAATAACTCCAAAAGACTGGAAGTAGAGTAAATACTGAAAGGCTTTTATTCGCAGTGAAGTGTGACCTCCAGCATGCTGAGTGTCTGCCCCTGGCCTTAGAGGAGGAGCTAAGGCCCAATCGCCTTTATTCAGGGGTCTGTGGGAGGAGCCACAGGGGCAGTCAGCCGAGGGGCGTGTCCAGACAGGTGACCCAGTTACAACATATATATATGGTTTACGACAACCTTATCTGTGGATACATCTTGCTGTGCATGTGTCTGCAGGGGACTGCAGGGAGTTGTGGACACAGCTCAATACATCATGGAAACCAGCCTCTCCTCCACGGGCTCTGCCTATACTTCTTACTTCCTTCGTAAACCAGCCAGCATAATCAAAGAGCTCACCCACTCTGGGCATCCTCCCTTCTTTCCTCTCCCATCTGGTAGAAGAGACAAAAGCCACAAATCTTCATGTAAATGTCTTCACAGTATTCTGCAAGGAGTTCTCCATTGTCTTACTTGCAATTCCTTAAGTATGAATGCTCTTGGTTGGTAGATGGTTCAGAAAGCTCCATGCCTTCTTTCAAAGCCATGTCAGAATCATTTCTTAGTTCATGCACTTACCTCAAAACTAAACCTTTTCCTGTATTTCTGGCTACATTTTTCCTCATTGTTAGCAAGGAAATCATCTTTTATAAACGTTGTTTTTGTGGCTTCTTCACAAAGGAATCTTAAAGAGGTGTACAACATCAGAATAGAGGGACATCCATTTAGAACAGAGATGAGGAGGAATTTCTTTAGCCAGACCGGTGGTGAATCTGTGGAATTCGCTGCCACAGACAGCTGCGGAGGCCAGGTCATAGGGTGTCTTTAAAGCAGTGGTTGATGGATTCTTGGTAAGTTAGGGTGAGGAAGGTTATGGAGAGAAGACAGGAGAACAGGTTTGAGAGGGAAATGGATCAGCCATAATGAAATGGCAGAACAGACATGATGGACAGAATGGCTTAATTCTGCTCCAGTGTCTTATGGTTCAATTTTATTTGGATTTTCTAGTGTTGGAATCATATTGATAAACCACCTTTTGCACTTTGATACTGTCATCATAAGAATAGAAACCTTATGTCCTAGATTGGTCAATAGTGGCTTCTGGTCAACAAAACGTGCAATAAATTTCTCAACGAACGTGGATGAAACCATGTAACTATAAATGCAATCACCTACACCTAGCCTCTACCAGAAGTTTCTCTTTTCATTTTAAAAACGTTTGTGAAAAGTTGGTAATAGGCTTATGCCCATTTTAATGAAACACTACCCTAGCATTACACAAGAAATGATTGTAAGCATGTTTAACATTACATGCACCAAAAATAATGCAGTTTACATTGCATAAATTATAACTGTTTCACAGTTCTTTCCTTTATAATTTAAATATAAACATTGAGATTAGCTTTATTTGTCACATGTACATCAAACCATCAAAACATACAGTGAAATGCGTCATTTGTATCAAATAGAATCGGAGATGGCCAGTCCACAAGTGTCATCAGCATAGCATGCCCACAACTCATTATCGCTCACCCTAACCGGACATATTTGTAATGAGGGTGAAAACTGGTGTACCCGGAGGAAATCCACACGGTGACGGGGAGAACGTGCAAACTTCTTACAGACTGCACTGTGAACATACAATGTGCAAAAGAAGGCAAACTGTTCAAATAAGTAAATAAATAATACTGAGAACATGAGTTGTGGAATCCTTGAAAGTAAGTGGAGAGGCTATCGAATCAGTTCAGAGTTGAGATGAGTAAAGTTATTCATGCTGGTTCAGGTGTATAATGGTTGAAGGGTAATAACTGTTCCTGAAACTAGTGGTGTGGGATCTAAGTCTCCTGTACCTCCTTTCCAATGTCAGCAGCAAGAAGAAAGCTTGGCCTGGATGGTGGGGGCCTTTGATGATGGATGCTGCTTTCTTTATAGCAGCACTCCTTGTAGATGTTCTCAATGGTGGGGAGGGCTTTGCCTGTGACGGGCTGGGCTGTATCCACCAGTTTTTGTAGACTTTTCCCGTTCTTGGTTATTGGTGTTTCCTGTGGTGATGGATTTGCTTCAAGAGCAAGAAGCATGAAAGAGTTTCCGATAAGACTGAAGGGTGTAAATCCTCAGAATTTTCCACATTAGAGGCCAATGTCCTTGGTTAAGTTTGAATCTGTGATCTATAGATAATCAGAGGTAATAGATAGGTAGGAAATATTTATTTATTTATTGGTTGATTGATTTATTGACATAAAGTGCAGAATAAGCCCTTTCAGGCGCGCTGTACAACAAATTCCCCAATTTAATCCTAGCCTAATCATGGGACAATTTACAATGACCAATTAAGCTATCAACTGGTATGTCTTAGGACTGTTGGAGGAAATCGGAGCATCTGGAGGAAACCCATGTGGTCACTGGGAGAATTTACAAACTCCTTACAGGCAGGGGTAGGCTGTTATCTTACTGAATGGAAACCACTTTAAGAAGTCATATGGATGAATCACGTTTCAATTTCTATACTTTAATTTCAGGTTTGGATCTGCTTTGTAGTTCCTGATAATCACTCAACGTTCTGTTTGCTCAATGTAAACCACCGTGGTTCAAATCAATCATTAATTGTATATTCCATCAAATGGCATCTATAAATTTGTGGATGATACAGCCGTTGTTGACAGAATCTCAGCTGGTGACGAGAGGGCGTACAAGAGCAAGATATACCAGCTAGCTGAGTGGTATCACAGTAACAACCTTGCACTCAACGTCAGTAAGACCAAAGAGCTGATTGTGGACTTCAGAATGGGTAAGAGAAGGGATCATGAACCAATCCTCGTAGAGAGATCAGAAGTGGAGAGAGTGAGCAACCTTAGGTTCGTGGATGTCAATATCTTTGAGGATCTAACCTGGTCCCAACATATCAATGCAGCTATAAAGAAGGCAAAACAACAGCTATATTGCATTAGTCATTTGAGGAGATTTGGTTTGTCACTTTAAGCACTCAAAAACTTCTACAGATGTACTGTGGAGAGCATTCTGACTGGTTGCATCACCGTCTGGTGTGGGGGGTTGGGGGCTACAGCATAGGATCGAGGTAAGCTGCAGAGAGTTGTAAAATTATTTAGTTCCATCATGGGTACTAGCCTCCATAGTATTCAAGATTTCTTCAAGGAGCAGTGTCTCAGAAAGGCGGCGTTCATTATTAAGGACTCCCATCGCCCAGCCATGCCCTCTTCTCACTGTTACCATCAGGTAGGAGATACAGAAGCCTGAAGTCACACACTCAGCGATTCAGGAACAGCTTCTTCCCCTCTGCCATCCACACTTTTATTATTATTTCTGTCTTTGCCCTATTTTTAGTTTAACTATTTAACATACATACTGTAATTTATTTTTCTATATTTATCATGTATTGCATTGTACTGCTGCCGCTAAGTTAACAAATTTCACAGCATATGCCGGAGATTTTAACCCTGATTCTGATTCTCGTTCTGTTTGAACCCTCATTTAGTTTGTGTAGCTGGAAGACCACATCAGCAGATGCTGAATTCTACCTCAGTTCATCAGCTAGGCTATTGATTTATGGTGGCCAAATGAGTCAAATTCTATTACACAACATTCTTAGCTGTTTTTTACCAGCATTCTGGGACCTGCATTCTAAAATCCCATCCGTTTACAATTAGAGCCATTGATTTGGACTGACTTAAGAGGTCAAGTTCTATTTTTATTACATGGATTTCCCTGCGTTTTTACTGGTGGCTTGGGAGTCAAATTGCCCAATTCTATCATTTTCCCTGGAAGCCTTAAATCAGATTTCTCCATAATGAGACTGCTGGGGCAGATTTAAACCTGCCTACCCGACAGAAACCAGACTGAGCAGACGCAAGTCACCCACGGGACTCACTCCTCAACACCCCACACAGGTCCTGCAGTCTACAACTTGAACCTGCTCTTCTGAAAAGGCAGGAAGGACAACAACAGAATACAGACAGGGTCCTTTAAGTGTTTGCATTGAACCTTGATGATGTCATCTGAGTCTGACTGCTAGTTTAACTAGGGGCCAAAGCAGTAGCTGTGCCACTGGATCAAAGCAGGAGGAGGAAGCAGAATCAGATTTATTATCACTGGCTTCATGAAATTTGTTGTATCGTGGCAGCAATACACTGCAAGACAGAAAAATTATTATAAGTTTAAATTTTAATTTTAAATGAAACTCTCCACTCAGAGTGTGGTGTGACTGTGTAACGAACTGCCAGCAGAATTTGTACAGCAGATGCCATTCCGATTTCAAAATTTAAGAGAACTTTGATTAAGTATATGGATAGGATGGTTATGGAGGGCTTTGGCCCAGCTGTGACTAGATGAGAATAACAGTTTGGCATGGACTAGATGGGGTGAAAGGCCTGTTTCTGTGCTGTTGTGCTCTATGACTCAATGACTAATTTAAAAATGGTTCATGGACCATTCAGAAATCTGATGGCAAAGGTGGAGAAGCGATTTCTACATCCAATGCCAGAAGACGCCAAGGTTACACAAGGTCTCGCAATGTTATTATGCAGTACATTTCTATATAACAAATCATTGAATTTTATCAAAATTCCTTGCACTTCCCTAACTTTGATTGATCCTCAAATGCATTTGATGCTAATGTTCAAAGAGAGCCATGGTACAAGTAATGATTGAAGTAAAATGCGGCATTCACTTTGACGTCATGTGCAAGATTGTACAAGGCTTTTCACACCGTGGCAGGCCTTAACGGAAGGTTTGAAGTCAGCTTAAGCATGTCTAAAAGGCAGACCTAATCTAGGCCATTGCTAGGTGATAGAGTTGTTTCACCTCTACCAGTTAAGTCTTTCTTTGTGTGATCAGTCTTAATAACCGTTCACATCACCATTTCGAATCCCTGCCATTTAGTCCCCCCAACAAACACCTTCTCCCTCACCCATTGCATATGTACAGGGCAGATCCAATCATTAACATGAGAGATCCTGCAAATGCTGGAAATCCAGTATAACACACACAAAATTCTGGAGGAACTCAGCTGGTCAGGCAGCATCTGTGGAGGGGAATGAACTGTTCACATTAGGGGCCGAGACCTTCGTTAGAACTGGAAAGGAAAAGGAAAGAAGGCAGAAAAAGAAAGTTGGCGTGAAAGGGAAGGAGTAGAAGCTGGAAGTTGTAGGTGAAACCAGGTTAGGGAGAAGGTAGGTGGGTGGATGAGGAAGAGTGGGGGAATGAAGTGAGAAATTGGGATATGATAGATAGAAAATGTAAAGGGCTGAAGAAGAAGGAATCTGATAGGAGAGGAGGGTAAACCATGGGATGAAAGGGATGGAGGAGGGGCACCAGAGGGAGTTGATGGCAGGGGAGGAGGAGGGGTACCAGAGGGAGGTGACGGCAGGGGAGGAGAAGGAGTAAGAGGGGAGCCAGAATGGAGAAGGGAAAAAGAGAGGAGTGGAATCAGGGAGAAATTACCGTAAGTTAGATAAATCCACAATTCATGCCATCAAGTTGGAGGCCACTCTGAAGGAATATGAAGTGTTACTCCTTTAACCTGAGAGTGGCCTCATTATAGAAGTAGAGGAGGCCTTGGACCAACATATCAGAAGGGAATGTACAGTGGAATTAAAGTGATTGTTGACCAGGAAGTCCTGTTTGTTGCAGATGGAGCGAAGGTGCTCTACAAAGTGATCTCTCAATCTACATTGGATCTCACTGATATAGTTGAGCTTCAACTATTCTTTTATACCCATCTTTCCAAAAATCTTCTCTCACCCCAAGCGTCTCTTCCTGATTCTCTCCTGCCGCTGTGAGATCCAATCCCCAACCTGACCTCTTCCACTGTAAATTTGCCCACTCAACTCTTCCTGCAAATCTCCAACCCACCCCCAGACTCTCAAACTCATTTCCCAGCATGGTTAAAATTAGGAACAAACATGAACCCCTTTCAGAACGGACAAAGGCAAGTCAGTGGATGTTGCTTACAGAAGGCCTTTGACAAGTTGCTGCACATGAGGCTGCTAAACAAGATATGAGCCCATGGCATAACAGTAAAGCAACCAATCTGGTTAGAAGATTGGTTGACTGACAGGAGGCAAAGAGTGGAGATAGAGGGGACTTTTTCTGGTTGGCTGCTGTTGACTAGTAGTGTTCTGCAGAGGTTGGGGTTGGAACTGCTTCTTTTCATGTTATATGTCATGACTTGGATGATGGAATTGATGGCTTTGACAGAATTGATATGACTGGGGTCACCCGTCTTGCGAAGACATTGCCCAGAAGAAGGCAATGGCAAGCCACTTTGGTAGAAAACTTGCCAAGAACAATTATGATCATGGAAAGACCACTATTGCCCATGTCATACGACATGGCACATAACCATCAAACAATTTAAGAAAAGATGTGCTGGCATTGAAGAGTGTCCAGAGGAAGTTCATGAGAATCATTCTGAGAATGAAAGGATTAACATATGAGAAGCATTTGATGGCTCTGGGCCTCTACTTGCTAGCACTTAGAAAAATGAGAGTACTTCATCTAAATCTATTGGATGCTGAAAGACCTGAAAAGAATGCATATGGAGAGGATGCTTCCTATAGTGGGGAAGTCTAGAAACAGAAGTCACAACCTCGGAATCAAGGGACATCCCTTTAAAACAGAGAGGAGGAGGAATTTATTTAGCCAGAGGTTGATGAATCTGTGGAATTCATTACCACAGACTGCTGTGGAGGCCAAATCATTGAGCATATTTAAAGAGATGTTGATAGGTTCTTGATTAGTCAGGGGTGTCAAAGGATATGGGGAGAAGGCAGGAGAATGGAGCTGGGAGGCATAATAAGTCAGCCATAAAGGAATGATAGAGCAGATTCGATGGGCTAACTGGCTTAAATCTGCTCTTATGTCTTATTGTCTTATAGTCTTTCCACCATCTCCAGACTAGAACTAGAGGGTATAGGTTTAGGGTGAAAGTTGAAATACATATCTTAGGGGAACCTGAGGAGGAGTTTCTTCACTCAGAAGGTGATGCGAGTGTGGAACAAGCTGACAACAGAAGTGGTAGATGCAGGTTCAATTGTAGCAATTAAGAGGTTTGGATTGGTGCATGAATGAAAGGAGCAAGAGGGCTATG
The DNA here is from genome assembly GCF_963921235.1 of Mobula hypostoma. Classification (NCBI taxonomy): domain Eukaryota; kingdom Metazoa; phylum Chordata; class Chondrichthyes; order Myliobatiformes; family Myliobatidae; genus Mobula; species Mobula hypostoma. The sequence continues at coordinate 15,477,739 of NC_086107.1, forward strand.
TTCTGGGTTCAGGTAAGTGGGACTAGGCAGACCAGGACAGCATGGACCAGATGGTCTGAAGGGCCTGTTTCTGTGCTGTACTGCTCTATGACTTAATCTCATGAATTGCATGGTCAGGGTTGAAGCTCTAATCTTGCCCTGAGAAAGAATTGATAGAAGAATATATTAACAGCAGTTATTTCAAAGGAAGTTAACAAATCTCATTAAGCTGCATGGACAAAATTTGGCTTATTGGAAGGTACCAAGAGGGAACATTAAGCAAAGCTTCAGAACCCAGCATCTGAATCCAATAAAGGTTGCTCAAGAGAGCAGAACCAACGAACACACTACTTGGATTGCTACAGGGCTAGAGGTCACATGAATAGGAATATCAGGAATCCGGATACCTTCAATCTGTCTGGGACAAACTGGATTTCTTGGTGGTGAACCGTTTTATTTGCTCTGCCCCTTCCAATGACCTCCTCCGCTGCAACATTGAGGCCACTCTCAGGATGGGGAGTAGCATCTCATATCCTGTCTGAGTAGACTCCAGCCTGACAGCACAAACATTGATTTCTCTAACTTCTGGTAATTTCTCCCCTGTTCCTCTTCTCTCTTTTTCTGTTCCCCATTCTTTCTCCCCTCTTACCCTTTCTCTTCTCACCTCCCCATCACTTTCCTCTGGTGTCCATTATCCTTCCCTTTCTCCCACAGTCCACTCTCTCCTCTCCTACCAGATTCCTTCTTCGTCAGCCCTTTACCTTTCCGACCTATCACCACCCAACTTCTCATTTCGTCTCCCCTCCCCACCCACCTAACTTTCCCTCTCACCTGGCTTCACCTATCACATTCTAGCTTGCACTCCTTCCCTTCCCCTCTCCTTCTTCTCCTGGCTTCTTCTTCCTTCCTTTCTAGACATGATGAAGGGCCTTGTCTTGAAGCGTGACTCTATTCCTCTCCATAAATGCTGCCTGAGCTACTGAGTCCCCCCAGTATTTTCCATATCTATCAGAATACAGATTATACAAATCACCATTATCAACCAACAGAACCCACAATTAAAGGGAAGGATAATATTCCTTGAAATTCATATCTTTAGCATGCAACGGTAATTCAAAAATATACCCCATGGTCAATTATCACCAGGACCTCAATTCTCATTCAATATACTGCTATGAGGTGAAATAACAATTGTGAAGCTGAAGCCATTTTGCACTTCAAAGTTCAAAGTAAATTTATTAACTAAGTATGTCACTGTATACTACCCTGAGATTCATTTTCTTGCAGGCATTCACTGTAAAACAGAAAAATACAATAGAATCAATGACAAACTGCACACAAAGACTGACAAACAATGAAAGTGCAAAAGAACACAGAATACAATAAATTAAATAAATTAAGTAATAAATGAATGAACAAATAAATAAACAAACAAGTAAATAAATAGATAGATAAATAATACTGAGAACATGAGTTGTAGAATCCTTAAAAGTATGTCCATAGGTTGTGTTCAGCATTGGGTTGAGTGAAGTTACCCAAACTGATTCAAAAACCTAATGTTTGAAGGGTAATAACTGTTCCTGAATCTGGTGGTGTGGGACGTTAGGCTCCTGTACCTTCTTCCTAGTTTTTTTGCGAGAATTATGCATGGCCTGTATTATGGGGGTCCATGATGATCGATGTTGCTTTCTTATGGCAATGCTCTTTGTAGATGTGTTCAATGGTGGGGAGGGCTTTTTCTTATCAGTACCCCATAAACAGTATTTAGATAAATGACCAATTAATCTATTTTCCTTTGATTGGGAGACACAAAATGACACAAAATTTGTTATCAAAGTACATATATGTCACCACATACAGCTCTGAGATTCACTTACTTGCAGGCATACTCAAAAAGTCCATAATAGAATCAGCCAATGAAAGACCAGACTAACTTGGTCGTTCAACCAGTATGCAAAAGACAACAAACTGTTCAAATAGAAAAAGAAAGAAAGAATAACATTAAATAAATAAGCAATAAATATCAGGAACATGAGATGAAGAATCCTTGAAACTGGGTCCTTAGGTTGTGGGACCATTTCAATAATGTGGCAGAGGAAATTGACTGAAGTTATCCCCTTCGGTTCTAGGGTCTGAAGGTTGAGGGGTAGTATCTATTCATGAACCTGGTGATGAGAGTCCTGAGGCTCCTGTACCTTCTTCCTGATGGCAGCAGCGAGACAAGAGCGTGACCTGGCTAGTTGGAGTCTCTGATGGCGGATGCTGCTTTCCTGCAACAGCACTACATGTAGATGTGTTCAATGGTAGGGCTTACCTGTGACGGACTGCATATAAAAAATATACAGAAAGATTATGCAACAAAAATAATGCAGTAACAGAATAAAAAGTCTCAGTCCAAAACACAGTGAAATTACCAGGAGAACCTTTTGTTCATCTTCCAATGTTGCCTTATCAATCTGAAGATGAAGAGTGACCCTTTATGCTTAACCTGTAAGGAGGTGCTTTCCATAATGTAGTATTGTCATTGTACTGGAGAAAGCATTAGTGTGACTATATGGATTAGATGCACAAGTACTAAATTCTGGCTCAGGTTCAAGAGTTCCTGACTCAGAGGCATACTCCTGTGCAGATGATTGGTGACTGTGATATGAGGCAAGTGTGTGAGCTGAGAGACATTGTGCAAGTTTACCTTGCAAATGAACATGATATGAGGGTGGAGGACCAGAGAATACACTTGTTCCTGTCAGTATCAAGGTTTAATCAGGAAAAAGAAGAGAAAATAGGACGTCAGTCATGGGAAAGGATAATAAAGAAAGAAGCATCCAGAGAAACAAAGCATTTATTTACAAAATTTATATTCCCAATTATATTCAGACTCAGTGATGGCCATAGAGCAAAACTGAAGACAGTTAATTGATTTTAGGAATGATGAACTGAACTCATACACAAGGGAGGGGGCAGCACTCTCGTTCTTTAATCTCTTGACAAAATTGTAACCACAAGAGCATTGCATTGAAAAGAATCTGGTGGCCAACCCACCAGTTTACAAGAATTGTGGGCATCGACTTCGGCAGAATCAGTGATCAGGGAGCAGCATCATTACTCCCATTTGCTGAGTGTTTACAAAATCCTGCGAAAATTGAACAGCAGCAGACAGTAACCCAATTTGACAGGGCAAGTACCTAGAAATCAGTCCTCTGTAGATATTCATTAGCAGATAGCAGATAGTTGCCTGCCTGCACTGCACTTTCTCTGTAACTGGAATTTTATACTCTGAAGTACTATTTCGATGTAATAGTAATAATAGTACTCAAGTTGAGTATGATATTCTCCTCAGGTAGGGGTTCCCAACCTGGGGTCTTTGGACCCCTTGCTTAATAGTATTGGTCCAGGACATAAAATAAGGTTGGGAACTCCTACCCTAAGGGGTTATTCCCTTAATGGAGAAAACCTATGCATGACTTTGTTTAGCGTGTGAAGGCTGTAAAGCAAGGGCAGCCACCATACAGTCCTTGACAGAATGGGTTCAAGGTCCAGTGTTTTGAAATACAGTGAAAAGCTTTTGTTCATTAGGATTTGTTATGTCACCAAAAGCAATCACAAATTTCTACAGATATACCGTGGAGAGCATTCTAACTGGCGATAGCAACTCTGGATAAAGGGGGGAGGGGTGGCTACTGCACAGGATCTAAATATAATCAACCAATACTAAGTAGTGGTGAAGAACTTTGAAGACAATTCTACAGATGTATTGTTGAAAGTATACTGACTGGTTGCATCATGACCTGGTATGGCAATTCAAATGCATGGGAATGCAGGAAGCCACAGAGTGAAGAACTCAGCCCAAGGCACCACCGGCCCATTATCCTTCCTCACCACTGGAAGCATCTGCATGAGGTGCTGCTTCAAGAAGGAAATATCTATCACTGTCCAGGCCATGCTACCTTCACCACCATCAGGGAAGAGGTACAGAAGCCTGAAATCCCATATCACCAGTTTCACGGAACATCTACGCCCCTCTATCAATCAGCAACCTGCACAACCCTATTCCACCGAGATGCAACACTCAGCGTCATAGGAAGTCATTCCTGCCTGTGGCCATCAAACTTTACAACTCCTCCGTTGGAGGGTCAGACATCCTGAGCCAATAGGCTGGTCCTGGACTTACTTCCTGGCATAATTTACATATTACTATTTAATTATTTATGATTTTATTACTATTTAATTATTTATGGTGCAACTGTAACGAAAACCAATTTCCCCCGAGATCAATAAAGTATGACTATGATTATGACTATGACTAATCCCTGCCTCAGTGTAGCAACACTATTACCACTTTGCAAAACAATAGACTTTTTTTTGTTCTAAATGTGTTCTTTCTTGTATAAATTATGTTCTTTTCTTGTCAGTGCTGTGTTTCTAAAGTTATGTGTCTGTGATCCAGGCTTTTCAGTGCACACGTGCATACATGTACTTGGCCATGTGATGATAAACTAAACTGTGGCACCAAGTAGGAATGGTACTATACTTTATTCAGGCCCCATTGCACACAATGCACTAATGTATGAAAGCCTTTCATTCCTCTCTGTAAGTGTGGCAACAGGGCTTATCCATGGCCTCTACTGTCTTCAGACTATGGGTCAGATCATGCAAGGTTATGCGTTGTAAGTAGTCTGGCTCTGCTTTCAAAGGTTGAAGTACATTTATTATCAAATTATGCAATTTATTATCAAAATACATAATTTATTGTCAAAGTACATAACCAAACATTACTAAACATTGAAATATGCTTTCCACGGAATTATACCAACATTATGATCATGTTGCTGGAAATCTCCCTTTCAGAGGTGTTGGGCTGAAATGAGCCAGCGGTGATTTCCAAGGTCAAATCACAATGGGTAAGGGGAAATCCCCACGGGAACCCAACCAGTTCCATTCTATGCGGTCCAAATTTATGTTGTCCTCCTTTCTGAGTGACAGATGTTACTGATGCTCATATCCAGCGAGGGAGAAGAGCCATGCTGAGATTTCCCAGTACGACATCACTCGGACATGGCACTGGGTCAAAGTCCCCATTCATTTCAATTGAAGTGTTATTTTCTTTTTAAATATTTTACTTTAACTTAGCAGGTTATTGATTTGTAAACATTAGAATGCTTTTCAAGTCTTTTAAAATGTTTTCAATTTAAAGAAAAATTCATATCAAGTATGTATTTTAAAGACCACATGAATATCAGACACATTTAAAAATTTGCGAAAAAAATATATCTATATCAAGTTTAACAGGCTGTAAGGCAGGACCAGTCTTGTCTACTGTCAAATGCTGTCAGAATGTTCTGGGATAGGAATCGCCCAAGGCATACCTGCCACTGTGGCAACACTACGCCTCAGCACACAGCTCCTGGATGTGAGAAATCAGCTAGCCAAATATGAGTGCAAATCAACAGCAAGCCATGTTTAACACCATCCAACTCACTAAACTGTAGGTCCAGGTTCTTTTAGTGGTTAAAGTGAAGAAATCTGTTTGGTTGCCAGTGTTAAATGGTTTCTGAAACGCTGGGTGCTTTTTGTATCCAGCTCCCAGTACTTCTTCCTGCCAAGTTCAAACCTACAAGTTTTAATAAGTGCTATATACTCTTCGGCAACTTTATTGGGAACACCTGTACACCTGCTCGTTAATGCAAATATCTAATCAGCCAATCATGTGGCAGCAAATCAATACATAAAACCATGCAGACATAAGATCATAAGATATACAAACAGAATTAGGCCACCTGGCCCATCAAGTCTGCTCTGCCATTTCATCATGGCTGTTTCAGTTTTCCTCTCAGCCCCAGTCTCCTGCCTTCTCCCCGTATCCCTTCATGCCCAGACCAACCAAAAATCTATCAACCTCTGCCTTAAATATACAGAAAGGCTTGGCCTCCACAGCTGCCCATGGCAACGAATTCCACAGATTCACGACTCTCTGGCTAAAGAAATTTCTCCTCACCTTCATTCTAAAAGGACAGCCCTTTATTCTGAAGCTGTGTCCTCTGATCTTGGACACTCCCACCACAGCAAATATCCTCTCTACATTGACTATATAAAGGCTTTTCACCATTCAATAGGTCACCCCTCATTCTTCTGAATTCTAGTGAATGCAGGCCCAGAGCCATCAAATGACAAGCCATTCAATCCTAGAGTCATTTTCATGAACCTCCTTTGAACCCTCTCCAGATTCAGCACATCCTTTCTAAGATAAGGGGCCCGAAACTGCTCACAATATTCCAAGTGAGGCCTCACCAGTGCTTTATAAAGCCTCAACATTACATCCTTGCTTTTATATTCTAGTCCCCTTGAAATGAATGCTAACATCGTATTTGCAGACTTGACCTGCAAATTAAACTGAAGAAACTTTTGGTATCCTCTTTAATATTATTGGCTAGCTTACTTTTGTATTCCATTTTAGCTAGCCAATAACATCGAAGAGTAAACCAAAAGTTTCTTTAGATATATAAAGTGTAAAAGAGAGGTGATAGTGTATATCGAACTGCTGGGAAACGAAGCTGGAGAGGTATAATGGGGGACAAAGAAATGGTCAAGAGGTTTAGTTGTTTTTCAAACTAAACATCAGAATGTTGAAGAAATGAGATCTAAGTGATTTTTACCATGGTGCCAGCCAACAACTGGTGCCAGTTTGAGCATTCTAGAATCTGCTGATCTCCTGAGATTTTCCATGCACAGCAGTCTCTAGTGTTCACAGAGAATGGTACAAAAAGCAAAACTCATCCAGTGAGTAACAGTTCTGAGGTGAAAATGCCTTGCTAATGAGAGAGGTCAGGGGAGAATGACCAGAATGGTTCAAAAGCTGACATGAAAGTGACAGGAACCCAAATAACCGCACATTACAATACTGGTGTGCACAGCCAGTCGCTCAACGTACAACACTTCAAATCTTGAAGCGGGTGGGCTATAGCAGCAGAAGATCATGAGCATATACTCAGAGGCTGGGGTCTTGGCCCGAAACGTCGATTGTACTTTTTCCCATAGGTGCTGCCTGGCCTGCTGAGTTCCTCCAGCATTTTGTGGGTGTTGCCAGTATATCCAATTTTCTTGTGCAATTAATGTTAGTGACAAAAGACAAATTTTGAATCTTTTCCATTTCTGGTGATTATTTTTTTTCTCTCAGCTCAAGCTGGTAAAACCTGAGGTATGTGCCTAGCCAAGCACATTCATTTCTCAATTGCAAGTAATTTTCAGACTATTCCAGTGACTTTTAGTTTTGTGGCTTTCTGAAGATTTTCATCGATATTGCCGTGTAGACCTAATCATTTAAAACTATTTTGTAGTGCCTTTGGGATGACACTAGTTGTACATATTACTATTGGGACAATGTATACTCTGTTCATGTTCCTTTGTCTTCCAATTTCATCTTTTAATTCAGCATATTTCTGGTGCCTTTTGCTTTTGATTTTGGCAATTTATGTGTGCTTAGAATGGCTATATCTATTAAGTAAACTGTTCCTGCTTGTTTACCCTGTATTACTATATCTGGATGGTTATTATGGGTTGTTCTATCTGTAATAACGGATCATTTGTCATATAATTTGTGGGATTCTGACTCTAAGACTGACTCAGGCTTGTCTTTGTAGCAAGGTATGGTTTCTTGTATTTTAAAGCAAAGTTTTGGTGAATGATGTTTGCCACTTGATTATTATTATTATTATTATTGTTATTATAGAGCTGATTATTGACAACAGGTGGGGATCCTCATTAGGGGATTGGAAGTGGAGAGGGTAATTAAATTGAAATTCCTTAGCATTATCATTTCAGAGGATCTGCATTGGGACCAACAAAGAAGGCATTACAAAGTAGGCCTCTATCTTTCTTAGAAGTTTGTGGAGATTCGGCATGTAATCTAAAACTTTGACAAACTAATATATAGTAGATGCACAATGGGGAGTATCCTGACAGATTGCATCATGGCCTGGTATGCAAACACCGATACCCATGAACGGAAACGCCTACAAAAAATAATGGTTACAGCCCATTCCATCACTGGAAAAGCCCTCACCACCATACTTAGTCTCTACTGTGAATGTCCACAAGAAAATGATTCTCAGGATGGTATATGGTGATGTATAACTGCTTTGATAGAAATTTGCTTTGAACTTTGAACTTTAGAACACACTGCCAGATTAAGCCAATGTGGTTCCAGCGTTTAAAAGGCATTCAGATCGATAAATGAACAGGGTAATGGAGGAATTTAGACCATGTAAAGATAGATGGGATTGGATTGGATTGGCAGCATGGTTAGCACAGATGCTGTGGGTTGAATGGCCTGTGCAAGGCATGTTATTAAACACTCAGGAGGACACAGCATGAGGCAGCAATCAATGGGAATATTAAGGAAGCAACGACTGATTTAGCAGCCTGCTGCCATCAGGATCAGCTCTTTAGTTCTTGCTAGTTTCTGGTTTTAAATTAATCTCATGTCAGCAGAGACAATATTTGAACTGATGCCAACTCACTCATCCAAAATTGGTTGTAGTTAAGTTATTTTTAGTCTTAATCGGTCTCAGCAAAGTGCTTACTAAGAATGAGGCTGGGGCTGGTTAGCTAGTTTGAGATATTTCTGTGACGCCTGGCCAAATAAAACAGGGCAATGAGATATTTTTGAAAGGTGAAGGCTTAATTCCTAACATGTTATTCGCAAACTATGCTGACAGTCCTACAGAAATTAATGTGCACTTATTAATTTCAATAATAACCTTACAAGTACCTAATGTTTTTACTTACGTTTTCTTAGCCATTCCTGAAGTTAACAGCAATTTGTCAATACTGCATAGTTTGCTGAATATATTACTATATGCATATTAACTTATGCTCTTTGTTTATCTATGCATAACTCATTTGTAGATTTAATTCTTATTTTCCTAAGTTATTGTGTATTATATGTGTGTTTATGTGTACTACTACGCTTTACCTCCTGGTCTGGAGAACCATCTCGTTTGGTGGTATTCATGTATATAGTTAAAAGACCATAAACTTGACTTGACTGTAAGCTCTCACTGTAAAATAACAGCATTGGAGATTACCATACTAAAAATTTTCAGAGGCAAAATGTAGTGATGGAGAAGAATAAGGGTCAGGGCAAACAAAACCAAGTTACACGCACAAAATGCTGGAGGAACTCAGCAGGTCAGGCAGCATGTGTGGAGTGAAATAAACAGCCAATATCTCAGGCTGAGACCCTTCATCAGGCCTGGAAAATGTCCAGTCCTGATGAAGACACCAAGTGTCTGACTGCAATTAGAGTCAGAGGAATGAATCTGGTACACAGACAAAGTTGAAGGTTCTTCATCAGAATCACACAGAACTCATTACAGGGAAAGCAAGTGAATGCAACAATAGGTATAAAAGCAACCTAACCACCATTACAGAGACATGACTGCAGAGCTTCCATAGCTGGGAGCTAAATATTATGTAATGCGTATTTGGAATCAGAGTCAAAATCAGGTTTACTACCTCTGACAGATGTCTTGAAATTTGCAGCCACAGCACAGTGCCATGCATAAAATATACTATAAACTACAAAAAGAAATATATCTATATTATTGCTATAAAATAAATAAGTAGCGTAATTTTTTTTGCACACTGGACGTCCGCCCTGTTGGCGTGGTCTTCCATTGGCTCTTTATGTTTTTTGGATTTATTGAGCATGCCGGCAAGAAAATGAATCTGGGAGTTGAACATGGTGACAAATATGTACTGTACTTTGAACTTTGAACTTGGAATCAGAATAACTGGCATATTACTGGAATATGTCATGAATGTTGTATGGCAGCAATACCTTCAACACAAAATTTTAAAAACTATAGATTATAATTTATAGTTAATTTATAATAATTTATAAATTGTTATTAAGGTGGGGAGGAGAAGATGGCGGCACGATGCAGCATGCGCAGCCACTCCGAAATGATATCGCATTTGTTAAATAGGGGCCATGCACAATCCTGATTTGATGGAGACAGACATGAGAAGCACGGAGGAACATCTGGAGAAACTTCTAAAATGCCTGCTTCACTGCCGCTGCTACTGTGTGATCGAGAATCTCCGGAGGGGAAGGCCCCGAATCCTCGGCTTTGCCTATTGCCTGTTGCCGGGGCCGGGGTCAAAGCGCTCGGCAGAGATGGTGCTCGGTGCTCAATGTCAGAGGGCTGGTCGGAGGCTCGAAGTTTTTGGATGGACTCAAGAGTCAGCTGTGCTTCCAGGGTGCTGTATTAGCAAGTTTGCGGCGCTGGAAGCTCATGGGAGGGAGAGTTTCTCCCTTCTACCATCTGCGTGAGATGATGGGACTTTCGAGAGACTTTGAGACTTTTTTTTTAACCGTGCCCATGGTCTGTTCTTATCAAATTACGGTATTGCTTTGCACTGTTGTATCTATATGTTATAATTATGTGGTTTTTGTCAGTTTTCCTAGTCTTGGTTTGTCTTGTGTTTCTGTGATATCATTCCGAAGGAACATTGTATCATTTCTTAATGCATGCATTACTAAATTACAATAAAAGAGTACTGAGTGTCCTCATAATCTAATAATCTAATCTAATTAAGATTTATAAAAAATTATTAAAGTGGTACTAAAAAAAGGGAAAGAACAAAATAGTGATGTAGTGTTCATGAGTTCATTGTCCTTTCAGAAATCTTACGGTGGAGGGGAAGAGGCAGCTGAGTGTGGCTTCAGGCTCCTGTACCTCCTCCATAATGGTAGCAATAAGAAGAGGGCATGTTCTGAGTGAAGGGGGTCCTTGCTGATAGATATCACATTCCTGAGCCATCACCTTTTGAAGGTGTCTGCAATGCTGGGGAGGCTAGTGCCCATGATGTAGCTGGTTGAGTTTACAACCCTCTGCAGCTTTTTCTGATCCTGCGTGTTGGCCCCTCTACACCAGACAGTGATGTAACTAGTCTCCATGGTACATCTGTAAAAATTTATTAGAGTCTTTGGTGACAGACCAAGTCTTCTCAGGCTCTTAATGAAATATAACTGCTGGCATGCCTTCTTTGTAATTGTTTAAATATGCCAGGCCAAGAATAAATCTTCAAAGATATTGACATCTAGGAACTTGAAACTGGCCACTCTTTCCTCTTGATGATGCTTATTTTATGGAAGAGGGAAGCAAAATGAAATTGCCCTGATATTAGAGAATGGGATGAAAGCAATAGACAGGAAAGATCTTAGTTTGGAAAATTAAATAGGGTCAAATTGGTTGTAGTCCAGGGAACAGCAAGGGTAGAAAATATTGGTGGAAATTATACAAAGGCCTCCCAACAGTATTAGTAAACCAGAACATGGTATAAATCAGGCAATTAAAGATGCAAATCACAAGGTAACACAATAATCATAGAGGACTTTAATCTACCTATTTAGCAGACATAGTGTAAAGGGTTAATTTATATAGTACAGAGGAAATTCTTATTTTCCCAACATTAAACATTGAGGAACTAGTGGGAACAAGCTGTTTTAGATCTACATTTGTGCAATGAGAAAATATTAACTGATGATCTGATAGTTAAGAGGCCTTTAGAGAATAATATGATCAAACTTTAAGTAGAAACTGAAAGTAATTTAGTTCAAACTGAAACCAGGGGCTTAAAAGTGAATAAACAACCAAAGCATGAAGTTTGAGTCGGTTATGGTAGAGTGGGAAAATACATTGAACAATATAACAAGCAAACAATGGCTAACAGATAAATAATTCACACAAAGTCTACTAGTCATACAACTGCACATTAAAAATTCTGCAGATGCTGGAAGTTTAGAGCAACACACACGAGATGCTGGGAGCGGGGGGTGGGGTGGAGAAATGCAGTAGGTCAGGTAGCATCTAGGGAAAAGAACAGTCAATGTTTTGGACCAAGACCCTTCCTCAGTACTGGAAGGGAAGAGGAAAGGCACCAAAACAAAAAAAGTGGGTGCAAGGTAAGGAGGATGGCTAGAAGGTGACAGGTGAAGCCAGGTGGGTAGGAATGGCAAAGGGCTGGAGATGAAGGAATTTAATAGGAGAGGAGAGTGGACCACCGGAGAAATGGAGGAAGAAGGAATCCAGGGATGTGATAGGCAGATGAGAAAAGGTAAGAGGCCAGAGTGGGGAATAGAAGAAGAGGGGATGGAAAAGGATTTTTTTACCGAAAGGAGAAATCGGTATTCATGCCATCAGATTAGAGGCTACCCAGACGGAATACAAGGTGTTGCAGCTCCACCCTGAGGGTGGCTTTGACGTGTTACAAGAGGAGGCCATGGAACAACATGTTGAAACGAGCATAGGAATTGAAATTAAAATGTTGAGCCACCAGGAGCTTCTGCTTTTGGCGGATGGAATGGAGGTGCTTGACGAAGTGTTCCTCCAATTTACAACGGGTCTCACCAATGTAGAGAAGGCCGGAACAGGAGAACCAGACATAGCTGATCCCAGCAAGTTCACATGTGATGTGTTGACTCACCTGGAAAGACTGTTGGGGACCCTGAGTGGATGTGAGGGAGGTGAATGGGCAGGTGTAGAAACTTTGACCACTTGCAGGGATAAATGCCGGGAGGAAGATTAGTGGGAAGGAACGATTGGACAATGGAATTACAGAGAGAGATCCCTGCAGAAAGTGGAGGGGGGAGGAGATAAAGATATGCTTAGTGGTAGGATCACTTTGGAGATACAGAAGTTGCGTAGAATAATGTGTGGATGTGGAGACTCATAGGGGTGGTAGGTAAGGACAAGAGGAACTCTTTCTCTGTTAAGGCGGTGGCAAGATAGGGTGAGCAGGGATGTTAGGGAAATGGAGGAGTTGCAGGTGAGGGCAACATCAATGGTGGAGGAAGGGAAATCCTGCTTCTTAAAGAAGAAGCACATCTCAGAACTCTTGGAAAGGAAAGTCGCACCCTGGGAACATATGCAATGGAGGTGAAGAAACTGAGAAAAGGGAATAGCATTTTTACAGGGGACAGAGTGGGAAGAGATATTGTCAAGATAACCATGGGAATTGGTACGTTTATAAAAGATGTCGATTGATAGTTTGCCTCCAGAAGTGGGGGCAGAGAGATTGAGAAAGGGGAGGGAGGCGTCAGAAATCGGCCAAGTGAATTTAAGGGCAGGGTTGAAATTAGGGGCAAAGTTGATGGAACTGATGAGTTCAGTATGAATGCATGAAGCAGCACCAATGCAGTTGTCAACGTAGCGGAGGAAGAGTTGGGGAGCATTGTTGGGGAAGGTTTGGAACATGGACTGTTCTATGTAGCCAACAAAGAAGCAGGCATAGCTGAGGCCCATGCAAGTACCCATGGCTACCCCTTGAGCCTGGAGGAGCTGAAGGAAAAATTGTTGAGGGTGAGGACCACTTCTGCCAGAAGGAAAGGGTGGTTGTGGAGGGGAACTGGTTAGTTCTATTATTGAGAAAGAAGTAGAGAGCTTTAAGGCCTTCTTGATGGGGGATAGAAATCTGCATCCTGGGAACAAATGTGGTGGAACATCCTGGGACCCAACATCCATGGTGAAAAATGAGGTGGTCAAGGCCAGGGAATTAAAAGTTAGTGAGGAGATCAAGATGTGTGTGGGAAGGGATTGAACCGAGGGGGATAGAAAGGAGTCAAAGTATGTGGCCACAAATTCAGTGGGGCAGGAGCAAGCAGAGACAATGGGCCTACCTGGACAATCTGGTTTGTAGATCATGGATAGTAAGTAGAAGTGAGCACATCCCTTTAAGGCAAGAAAGAACCCAGATGGAAACATGGTCCCACCATGACTATCAAGAGAAGTTAAAGATAATATTATATCTGAGGAAAAGGCTTATGATGCTGAGATACATCCTAGGATGTGCTGGGACACATTGTCAGTGATGTAATCTGGGGTCATCAGATGTTTCAGGTCTTTCAACATCAGACACCCTCGCCCAGTCAACTTAACCATGGTTGATCAGGCCTCCACTTGTGTCTCAGCACCAGTTATCCATGAGTCACACCTGTCTGAATCCATAGCCATCTGGAGGCGTACTCAGCAGCCTCTGAGACGGTCCTGATGGCTCTAAGCTTTGCAGCCCCCGTAATGCCAAGGAGAGATAAAGATTAAAGATTAAAGGCACCCGTTAGTCTTGCGAGACCATAGACCTGCGCCTGGAAAGTCTTCACTCTCCAGGGCGCAGGCCTGGGCAAGGTTGTATGGAGGACCGGCAGTAACCCATGCTGCAAGTCTCCCTTCTCCACACCACCGATGTTGTCCAAGGGAAGGGCAAGGGCCGATACAGCTTGGCGCCAGTGTGGTTGCAGAGCACTGTGTAGTTTAGTGCCTTGCTCAAGGACACAACACGCTGCCTCAGCTAGGGCTCGAACTCACGACCTTCAGGTCACTCGTTGAATGCCTTAACCACTTGGCCACATGCCCACTTCCAAGAAGAGGTAATGTTGTCAAAAATAGTAAGCCTGAGGATTGTGGAAAAATATCAGAATTCAGCAAAGGAGGAGCAAGGCATTGATAAGGTAAGAACAAATAAAATGATAAACATAAACGGATTATAAAAGCTTCAAAAGATAAATAAGACAACCAGAATAGCTAACTTTATTGTATCCATTATAGACTGAGACAGGAAATTATACAGAAATTAAGGAAATGCAGAGAAATTAAATACACACGTAATTTCTCTTGAAGGAACACAGAAGATTTCAAAGAAATAATGCTGGACCATAGCCCCAGTATGAGTGAGAAGTCTGCTGATACAGTATTGGGATTTGTGAAAAACTGGAGAAAATAGTGGAATGAAAGGGAAAAGCAAATTCCCAGGACCTGAAGACCTCAAGTTTTGAAGGAAATAGCTGTGCAGTTGTCATTTTGCATAGCAATGTTTTCTAGAGAGTCTCCCGCAGATCAGATGGGATCGAATGTCCGAATCAGAATCAGAGTATCATTGAAATCAGTCATGAATTACTTGTCTATTTGTGGCATTTACCAGGAAGTGCTATAAACGAAGTGCCCAAAGCATCGTTGAGGATTCCATCCAACAACCCCACAATCGCTTTGACCCACTTCAGTCTGGAAGGAGGTACAGGAGCATCAGAACTAGAACTGCCAGACTGGGTAACAGCTTCTTCCCCCCAGGCTGTGAGACTAATGAATATACACTGACACCACCAAGGTCTCATCACTAGGACAGTGAGCTGTTTACCGTTTACTGTTTACCTGTGCTGCACACCTCACATGCATTTTGAATTCTATTTTATTAACTGATTTGTGGTAATATATTGTTTTATGCACTGAGTGTGATACACAGTATGTAATGTCGTTTTGTTGTGTGTATGTACAGTCAGATGACATTGAATTTTGAACTTGAAGTTTAAATTTATTGTTTTGTGACAGCTGTACCTTGCAAGACTATACATTACGGTAAGTAAATAAACAGTGCCAATAAGGAATAGATAGGTAGTGTTCATGAGTTCATGGGCCATTCAGAAATCTGACAGAAGAGGACAAGTATGCCGGAAATTGGAGAGTGTGCAAGAAGATTTCAGTACAAGTATAAAGACTTCTTGCTCTAGTTATATAGAGCCCTATTGAGACCACATCTAAAACACTTTGCTTAGGGCTCATCTTGTCTCTCTATTGATTGAGCGATCTTTAGTAGATTGATTTTGGGAAAGGCGAGTTCCTCCCTTTAGCAGAAGTCTCCTGCGTTTAGAACATGGAGTTGTTGAAAAGTACAAATGGGGGGGGGGGCGGGGGTGCAGAGTCAATGCAGAAACTATATTTCTCTTGGCAGCAGCATAGGATCATTTGTTAAATAACTAGAAGAAATTACTAAATGGGTGTTGCCTTTCTACAACAACGTTTCATACAGATGTCCATCATGGGTAAATCCCTCCCAACTATTGAGCACATCTACATGAAACACTGCCATAGAAAAGCAGCATCCGTCATCAAAGCTGCTCACCACCCAGGCCATGCTCTTTTCTCACTGCTACCAACAGGTGGAAGGTACAAGTGCTTCAGGGCTCACACACCAAGTTTAAGAATAGTTACTGCCCCTCAACCATCAGGTTCTTGAACAAAAGGGAATAACTGCACCCACTTAAGGACTCTGTTATCCTGTTATTTCATGCTCATTATTTATTGATATTTATTTATTACCTGCATTTGCAGTTTGCTTACAGTTTACAATCTACAGATCCTATTTACAGTTACTGTTCTATAGATTTGCTAAGAATCTCCAGATAAAAAGAATCTCAGAGTTGTATGTGGTGGCATATATGTATTCTGATAATAAATTTTACTTTGAACTTTTGAAGATATGCTCAATGGATAGGAGGGGTTTATTAATATATTTATAGGAGATTACAGAAATGACAGAATATGGGCCTAATTAGTTTTATTTCTCATACAAGACCTTTAACCACTTTTTGCAGCACAATGTGGAGAATGATACTATGATATCAAAAACGCGGCAGCAGCAAAGTTCTTCAAACAACACATGACTAAGATCTGGAAGTCATACTTCGAAATCTAAGAATGATCAGAAGGGCCAAAACTCAACTTGACTCTACAAAACTACACACTCAAGATGTTGGAAGAACTTAGCAGATCAGATATTTAAATGCTGAGTCTCTACAGCCTTGTGTGGTAGAAAATTCTGAAGAAATTTCTTCCCCTTTCAGTCATCATTCTGAAACTATGTTCCCTAGCTGGAGCGGACAGTCTCTCAGCATCTACCTGTTAATCCTTCTCAAAATTTTGGACGTCTCAATGAGATCCCCTCTTATTCTAAACTTTATTGAACATCGGGGAGCAAACTCAGTTTCTCTGAAGGAGACAACCTCTTTAACCAGGAATGAATAAAGTGAATCCACACTTCAATGATTTCAAAGCAATACTATCCTTATTTAAGTATGATGGCCAAAACTGCACTTAATAACCTAAACAAAATCTTATCAAAGGCCAAATTCATTTTGAATTTCAATCCACTGGCAACCATATATTACTTGCTTTACTGATTGCTTGCATGATTTTCTTTCTGTATCTCATGTACAAGCGCACCTAGCAGTACAATGCACCAACGTTTACCTATTGCTCAACATTGAGAAGTACTCTCTATTCCGCACACAAATGTGAGTAACTTTACAATTTTCTCACAGACTGCCATCTGCCACCTTCTCACTCACATAACCTGTTTATATTACTAGGTGGACTGTCTTCCCCACCTAGCTTTGTGTTGCCAGCAAACTTGGAATCATTTCTTCCTGATAATTAATATAAATTTTTGAGAGTCCAGTCACGTACTCCATGGCACCCTGCTCACATGTCTGAAGCCACTTATTAATATCTCTCATCACTGAATGACCTTATGGTGCAGATAAAAAGATGTCATATTTGTTTTCTCAACAACAATGCAATTAATTTGATAAGGAGCATCTTAATTTTTCCTGATTGTCAAAAGTGCTCTTGGAACATGGAATAATTGTCACAACAACAACCTTGCATTTAACGTCAGTAAGACCAAGGAACTGATTGTGAACTTGCAGCAAGGGAAGTCGAGAGGACAGACACCAATCCTCAGCGGTGGACACCCCTGCTGAAATCTGGAGGAAAACACACAGAGGATGCAGAGGGGGATCACAAAGGCGAGGAAAGAGGACTGGGTCGGGTAGAGACTTATGGAGAAGAGGAGTTCGGTGGGTAATAAAATGGACAAGTTGACAGCGCTAGCCAGGCGTCAGAGAAAATTTCGGGAGTGCAGTGTTATGTTTTTTACTTGGGCTGCACAAGGATATACCCAATCAAAACTTTTCCATGGAGGGCTTCCAGACCGTTCAGGCTGACCGGAAGTGCACTGAGAGAGGTAAGCGTAAAGGAGTTGGGGGCTTACTGTTCTGGTTAACAATGGATGGTGCAATCCTGGTCATATTACGATCGAGGAATGTGTTTGTAGACCGGATATTGAACTTTTTGCTGTTGGACTCTGGCCATATTCCACCGAGATACAACACTGGGCGTCACGGGAGGTTGTTCCTGCCTGTGGCCATCGGACTTTGCAGCTCTTCCCGTGGAGGGTCAGACACCCTGAGCCAATAGGCTGGTCCTGGACTTATTTCCATCTGGCATAGTTTGCATATTGTTGTTTGATTGTTTGTGGTTTTTGTATTGCTATATTTATGCTCTATTCTTGGTTGGTGCAGCTGTAACGAAACCCAATTTCCCTCAGGATCAGTAAAGTATATCTATCTATCTGTCTGAAGGATCAGTAATGGAAAGGTATGCAGCTTCAATTTCCTGGGTGTAAACATCTCTGAAGTCCTATCCTGGGCTGAACATATTGATGCAAACTTCCTCATTAGGAGTGTGAGGAAATTTAGTATGTCGCCAATAATCCTAGCAAATTTCTACATATGTACCATGGAGAGGATTCTAACTGGTTGCTTCATCATCTGGTATGGAATAGACACTGCACAGAATCGAAAAAAGCTGCTAAGGGTTGTAAATTCAGCCAGCACTATCATGGGCAGTAGCTTCTGCAACATCAAGGACACCTTTAAAAGGCGATACCTCAAATAGGCAGCATCCATCATAAGGACCCCCACCATGCCCCCTTCACACAAGCACAGTGGATTCAGGTTAATTGGGCCATTAGTTAATTGAGGCAGCCACTTATTTGGGACAACTCTTAAAGATCAGAAACAAATTGAGAAAATAGCCGGGTTTCCTTTGTTTACTTGGAACACGATGCCACTTAGTTGAGACAGGTGACTGTTGCCAAACATTTTCTAACAAGCACCAGTTGCATGCATGTCATGCGACTGTTAGACAAGTACAACGTGCTTAGAGCAAAACAGTTCGTAAATAGCATCACTCGTGTGCTTATGTTCAAAAAACAGTGGTTTTCATCGCTGATAGTTGGGGAGTATTACACAATAAGACAAATCAGAACTGTTTTGCTCACTGTGGTTTCAAGCTTTCAGGCTTGGAGATACCAGAAAGGGCAGAGAGCAAAATGAAGTGATTTCACTACTTTGATAAGATAGGAACGACGAAGAATTTGAATGTATCGACAAGTGTCTTAAATGTTACAATTAAAATGAAGATTTGGAGGATGCAATCGTCAAAAGCACTGATTTTGTTCATTTACAGTCAATCAAAAGAACACATCAGCATACACTAAATGAATTCTCCCATCAATAGCTATTAGGAACTAATACATAGATTTGTAGCATTCTTGCTGTTTTAGTGGTGTTCAATTTTAGTCTGTATTTTATTTAAATACATAATTTGTCGCTCAGTTAAATGTCCAGGTGTAGAACTATAATTCTGTTGCTCTACAGCAGTGGGTCTCTATTAATCCTCAAGCAACAAAGGCAAGTCTTTCTTTCATTTAAGCAACTTTAGTTTCTTAGTCTGAGATCAATACATGAAGGCCGCCATATTTATACCCACAATCCCCCCTCCCGCACATGCCCATACCAGGGAAAGTGTGCATACCAGCTAAATACTTACATTGCCCAAACGAACAGAACACAACAGTCTGTCCTCAACAGCACTGTGGGAGGACCTTCCCCAGAAATACTGCAGGTGGACAGCTCAGTGACACCTTTCAAGCACAATTGAGGTTTGTGTGCAATCAATAAATATCAATAAAGACTGTACCTCTTCCTAGAGATGCTGCCTGGCCTGCTGCGTTCACCAGCAACTTTTATGTGTGTTGCAATAAATATTTTGCAAGTTCGGCATCTCCTTCCAATCTTTCACACACAGTCAACATCTCATTATTTGTGAGAGCTTTCTAAGTCAAATTTAGTTGCTTCCATGCTGACATTACAATAATGAGTTCTTTTCTAAAAAGTGATGAAAGATGTCGGTCCAAAATGTTAACTCTTTATTCCTTTCCATAGATAGCTACCTGAGTCACTGAGTTCCTCCAGGTCAGGCAGCGTCTATGGAAAGGAATAAAGAGTTGATGTTTTGTGTGTGTTACTTTTCTAAAATACATCATCGGCTATACAAAAACACATGGGGCCACTCTGAAAGGAGTTACTGAGATGCATGGCTTTTCAAATCAGATGTAAAGAACATTGTATCAGAATGAAACAAAAGATCTGTTGTTCAGCTGACTGAAAGTCTATTTTTTTAAGTACGTATTGCAGACTGTGTCAATTTTATTGTGCATTAAGATGAGGAAGTCAGCCTATTAACTCATCATTATGAAATAAAACTGCTTCTTTTGTGATGTGTTATTGCTGTACATATGTTAATGAATTTTCGGCACCATCTGACAGGTATACAAGTCCAGACAGCAGCTCATATTCTTCCAGGACTGCTTCACCCTGTCTTTCTATTACTATTTATAAAGTGACTGTGGGAACTTAATGATTTTTGATAGGTAGGGTGTAGCTAAAAACTATTATAAATGAGGTACAAAACCTTCCATCAAAAAGGTGCTCTTAGCCCAACATTAACATCTGAAGATGCTTCACAGGAAGGTCACCAAACAAAATATTTTGATGTTGAGTGACCTACTATTAGGACAGATGACCAAAGGCTTGGTCAACGACAGAAGTTATAAAGAAGGAAAGAGAG
The DNA here is from genome assembly GCF_963921235.1 of Mobula hypostoma. Taxonomy (NCBI): domain Eukaryota; kingdom Metazoa; phylum Chordata; class Chondrichthyes; order Myliobatiformes; family Myliobatidae; genus Mobula; species Mobula hypostoma. The sequence continues at coordinate 15,498,300 of NC_086107.1, forward strand.
GTGAAGTGATTAGGTAGGGAAATAGAGACCATGGAGTCTTGGAAAAGGCATCATAATTGTTACAAACTAATTTGGAGAATTGAGGATACCTAAAATAATTTTACAGTAGGAAGAGAATACACAGAAATAAGTAACAAAATAATGGAAGAAAACATTGAGTTATAGGGAAAGGTTGAATAGGTTAGGAGCATCGGAGAATGAGGGGAGATTTGATAGAGGTATACAAAATTATGAGGGTTATAGAAGGGTAAATGCAAGCAAGCTTTTTCCATTGAGATTGGGTGAGACTAGAACCCAGAGGGCATAGATGAAGGGTGAAATGTTTAAGGGGAATGCAAGGGGGATCTTCCTCCCTCAGAGAGTGGTGAGAGTGTTGAATGAGCTGACAGCTGAAGTGTTGCATGCTGATTCGATGCTTGGATAGGTTCGTGGATGGGAGGGATATAGGTGGCTGCGGTCCAGGTGCAGATCAATGGGACTAGGTAGATTCATAGTTGAACAAGGACCAGATGGGCTGAAGGGCCTGTTTCTGTGCTGTAATGTTCTATCACTCTAAGACTCTCTTAACTAGGAACCAGTGCGGATCATGGGTGATTGAAGCACCCTGAATTAGGACATAAAGCACCACTTCTACAACGTCGACTCAGGCCTAGGGGGCTGTTGTTGGGCACGATGACGGACTCTCCACTTCTCCCTCTCCCTCTCATAAAGCAGCAGGCAGAGAATTCAGAGAATTTTACAGAAATAGTTATGATTACCAAAAGTGTATTGAAATCAAGTACAAAGGTAACAAGGTTATGGATAAGTATCCAACAGCAGATGAGATAAGATAGTGGTGGAACCATCCATTTCAACAAATTGAAAACTGATGTTCCCTGATGGTGCAGAGGACCATTTGAAGCCACAAATGAATTGGTTGCCCTTTAGTGCAAACAATAGCTTTCAATTCCAGTTTTCATCACCCTTACTGGGCGGTTACTTAATCCAGTTAGAACATGCTACTTTGACAGCTTTAGATGACTTGAAATGAAAAGAATTAACAAAGTGATCACCCCTGCAATTATGCCTTATAACTGCTTGGGAATTAGGAGCTTATTGCTGGTGTTTTTTAATGTGTCACCTTAATAAAATAATAACTGCTTAGTTGTGTGATATCAATTATAGGCAGGGATCTACCAATCGACATTTCAGGTCTTGGACGTTTCAACAGAATCTGTTCTGATATAGATTTTCCAACTGAAAACATTAACAGTTTCTCTTTCCACAGAAGCTGTCTAAATTGCTTAGTTTTTTTTTTCAGATCATCACATCACGAAAACCAGCCTTCCCTCTATAAACTTTATCTATATTTCTCACTGCCTCAGTAAAGCAGCCAGGATCATCCCTCTTCTCCCCTCTTCCTTTGAACAGAAGATACAAAAGCCTGAAAGCACATATCACCAGGCTGAAGGACAGCTTGCACCTTGCTGTTATAAGACTATTAAGTGGTTCCCTAGTACAATAAGATGGAATCTGGACCTCGCAATTTACCTCATTAAGAGTGTAAACCTTATTGTTGGCATGCACCGCACTTTCTTTGTAGCTCTTATACTTTATTCTGCATTGTTAGTCTTTTACCTTATCTTGCTTCAATGCAACATGTAATGATCTGATCTGTATGAACAGTATACAACCAATCCTTTCACTGCACCATCCATTTGCGGGACATATCACTCAGGGGCTTCGACTATATACCGTATATTTTTTGTGCAACGGTACGTTGGCTTGCTATTTTGAATGTGCTGTGTTGTGCTGTGTGTGTTTGCACCTTGATCCCAGGGGAATGCTATTTCGTTCGGTTGAATTCATGTGTGGTCAAATGAAAATTAAAATTATCTTGACCTTGATAATAAACCAATTCCAATGCCAACAGCAATTCCAATGTATCCTCAGATATGTTAGTCATGTAATTAGTTACAGTAAATACTCTTTGTACACAGGGAGACTCAACCACAGAGTTTAATTAGTACCTCTCCGTCTCTGACTCAGGAAGTGTGTTTACGGTTCAAGCCTCAGTTCAGAAATTTCAGCACATTATCTCACCTGAGATCCACACAGTGCTGCCCGGACAGGATGCCACCTCGTGGATGAGGCATCAAACAAGGGTCCTGTGGCTACAAACAAAATATCCCATGACACCTTTCAAGAACAAAAGGAAGCTAACATTGTATCTCTGCACATTTTTCTGAATTGTCATCACTAAAGCAGAAACAATAGTTATTTGAAGAATTTTGCTGTGTGCAAGTTGGTTCTTGTATTCCTGACATTTAAGCTATGACTGCACATCGAAGTGTCCCTGATAGGCTGCAAAGTATTTAAGTACCCATGAGAGAAAGCATTAAAAGGAATTAGTCCATTAATAAAAGTCTAACCATGTCATATTCAGTGCAAGGCATTGGTATTTCTGAACAAAACAGCAATAAATAACAAACCCATTTAATCCCTTCTGGTTAACAGAGCAGTTGCTACAGAAACTTAATCAACAAATTGGGATTGTTGTGAGCCACATAGAAACTATACAAATAGCTATTAAAATCTGGCAAAGTCATTGCTATAACTGAGAACATTATACTTTAATCATTTAGCTGGTTTCTGTATGCTGTTTAAAATATTCTGTAACGAAGTGGGCAACTAATGTTATCTATTACCTCCTCACCATTCGCCACAAGCAGGACTCCCTGGTGGCCAAACATTTTAATTCCTATTTCCATTCCCATTCCGACATGTCAGTCTACGGCCTTCTCTAATGTCAAGTTGAGGCCACCCTCAGGGTGGAAGAGCCATCCCTCGGATACATCGTCTGGGTACCCTCCAAATAATGGCATGAATATCAATTTCTCCTTCCGATGAACACATTTCCACCGACCCCCACCTATTCCCCACTCTGACCATTCTCTTCTTCTCACCTGCCCATTACTTCCCCCACGGGTCCACTCTTCCTTCCCTTTCCCCTGTTGTCCGCTCTCCTTTCCTATCAGATTTTTTTCTTCTGCGGTCCTTGACCTTTCCCACTCACCTGGCTTCATCTATCACCTTCCAGCTAGCCTCTTTCCTCTCTCCCCCACCATCCCCACCTTATTATTCTGGCATCTTTTCCCTTCCTTCTCAGTCCTGCAGAAGGATATCAGTCTGAACTGTTTACTCTTTTCCATAAATGCTGCCTGACCTGCTGAGTTCCTCCAGCATTTTGTGTGTGTTGAATTAGCAGCATCAGCAGACCTCCTCGTGTTTGTATTATTATCTATGCTAGGATATGTTCCAAATTTTTAAGGTTTGGTTGTTCCAGCAGGAAAATTATTGTCCCCTTTACAATTCTACTTAAAATCCACTAAAATAAGATCCTTCCGATATATCTTTATGAAGTATTGGATATATCAGAAAGGCTTATCTTTCTTTATATTTCTGTTATTAGCAAATGAATTTCTTTTTAGTTGTCAGTAATTTTATACTCGCTGTCTCCAAGAGAAGGGGCTCTTCCCTCTCCAACACTGCAACTGAGAGATGTTGGACCATCACTTGTGGAGATGTTCATTGCCCAAATGAACTTAAAGTGCCCTGTTGATCAACAAGACCTCACTTGGAGATGATAGCTCAATGGACACACCAAAGTCAACAGGTGAGACCACATGCTCTGCATGTTCAAACAGAGCCACATAAGAAGATAGTCATACTTATGTCCTAAAGCGGAATAATAGAGATAGTTTTAAGGGAATAATGTAGACTGCAGATGCTGGAAACTGGAGCAAACAAACTTGTTGTATTCAGTATAAGACATTAGTATTTCCAAACTAAATGGCAACACTTAACAATCTAATTTAATCCCTTCTATTTAACATGTAATACAGAACTGTTGCTATAGCAGCAGTTGCTCTGGGTAAGAGGTTTACTTGACAATCCATCTTAGGTGGATATAAAAGATCTCACAGAAATACTTGTTTAAAGACTAGAATCAGAATCAGAATCAGGTTTAATATTACCTTCATATGTCATGAAATTTGTTAACCTTGCACAGCAGTACAGTGCAATGCATGATAAATGCAGGAAAAACTGTATTACTCTAAGTATACATATGTTAAATAGCTAAATTAAGTAGTGCAAAAAGAGAAATAAATATTAAAAAAAGTGGTGAGGTAGTGTCCATTCAGGATTAATGACAATGGGGAAGAAGTTATTCCTGAATCGTTGCACGTGTGCCTTCAGGCGTCTGTATCTCCTTCCTGGTGGTAACAATGAGAAGAGGACATGTCCTCGGTGATGTGGATCCTTAATAATGGACACCACCTTTCTGAGGCACCGCGCCTTGAAAATGTCTTGGATACTATGGAGGCTAGTGCCCATGATGAAGCTGACTGCAGCTTCTGTGGGTCTGGTGCAGTAGCCCATCCCCATCTGTATTCCACATGGGATGCAGCTAGTCAGAATACTCTCCGTAGTACATCTTAGAAGTTTGTAACAGGGTGTGCTTCTCAGTGATCTGGTCCATACTTACCCCTGACCAGCACCACAACAGCAGATTAACTGAACACACTGTTTTATTTCAAACAGGAGAAAATCTGCAGATGCTGAAAATCCAAGTAATACACACAAAATGCTGGAGGAACTCAGCAGGCCAGGCAGCGTCTATGGAAAAGAGTGCTGTCGATGTTTTGGGCCGAGACCCTTCAGCAGGACTTCATCACATTGATTATTTGGGGACTTGGCAGTGGATTGTTAAGTTGCCATCCTGGTGGCACAATTGTGCAGTTGCTGTCTGTAGTGACCCCAGTTCCAATCTGATCTGTGGTGCTGCCTGTGTGCAGTGTGCACATTCTCCTTGTGACTATGTGTGTTTCTATGGGTTCTCTGTCTTTCCTTTCATGTCCCAAAGGCCTGAGGGTCGGTAGATTAACTGGCTGCTATAGACACATCTTAGTTTACAGGCAAGCAGTAGAATCTGGAAGGAATTGATTGGAATTGAGAAGAACATGGAGAGAATAAAATGAGTGGGTGCTTAATAGTCAACATGGACTCAATGGTGGACGGCTGGGTGGAATACGTCTCTACCAAAAGTGCTATAATGTGTAATCTGCGAGCATGCCGGTCACCCTTGGGCAAGGTGTAGCACGTGTTTATCACCCACCTACCCACATGAGGGCAGGAGAGCAGCTATTGAATGGTCTTATGAGCAGCGGCTGCATATCACATGCCCTGGTTGTACGAGCACCGACGCCAGGCGGACAATCTCTAAAGACAATGGCTGAGATTATCCGTCTTGTAAAGACACTGCCCAGAAGAAGGCAATGTCAAACCACTTCTGTAGAAAAAATTGCCAAGAACAATCATGGTCATGGGAGGACCATAATCACCTACATCATATGATATGGCACAGAATGAAAAAGAATCAATGGTCCCAAGAGCTTCTTCCTTTGCTCAATGACTCCATGACATCACTGACCATTTTGACCACACTTCAGAACTAATTTGCTGCTCTTTAAAGGAAGTTCTGCCAGGCATCATTAAGTTGCACGTCTTCTTTGCCTGTGCCCATGGCAAAGCAGCTGGTTTCCTGTTGGTGTTATTAAGTGTAGGTTTCCTTTTAATATTGGAGTTGCGGCTGCCACTTTGTGCTTGTGGGTTCCCACATGATAATGTTTTTGAGATTTGATTTGGGGACGATGATTTGCTGACAGGATTAGCAATTATCGCCCTTCCCGATCTTCATAGTTCAAAGTAAATATATTATCGAAGTACAGTACATATATGTCACCATATACAACCCTGAGATTCATTTTCTTATGAGAATACTCAGTAAATCCAAGAACGATAACAGAACCAACAAAAGGGGACACCCAATAGAGTAGATAAACAACCAATGTGCAAAAGACAACAGACTATGCAAATACAAAAGAGGGAAATAAATAAATAAATACATAGATAGATAGATAGATAGATAGATAGATAGATAGATAGATAAGCAAGCAATAAATATTGAAAAATTGATATGAAGAATCCTTGATTCTGGGAACAGTTCAGTGATGGGACAAGTGAAGTTGAATGAAGTTGTCCCTACTGGTTCAAGAACTTAATGGTTGAGGGGTAATAACTGTTCCTGAATCTGGTAGTGTGAATCCTCAGGCTCCTGTACCTTCTTTCTAAAGGCAGTAATGGAAGAGAGCATGTCCTGGGTGGTGTGGTCCCTGATGGTGGAAGCTGCTTTCCTACAACAACGCTTCATGTAGATGTGGTCAACAGAGGGGAGGGTTTTACCCATGATGGTCTGGGCCGTATCCACTGATTTTTGTAGGATTTTCCATTCAAGGGTTTTGGTGTTTTCGTACAAGGCTGTGATGGAGCAAGTCAGTATATCTTCCCCTAAGAATCTGATTTTCTTTCCTTTTCTGAACAAGATTCCAGTAGTTTTATGGTTACCATTTCAAAATCTTTTTTGTTGATTTAAATTCCCAAACTGCTTTGTGAGATTTGAACACTTATCCGTAGATTTCATAGTCATAACAGAATATTACACCCGTATCTGCACTGAGAAATTATACTAATCGTACCCAAATCCATTTTCTTTTTCCCACATTTCCAACAATTCCACCCAGACTGTACCTCTCACCGATATGTGAGGTGTTGCAACCTGCATATCTTGATATGCGGGAAAAACCCATGCAAAATGGTGGGCAAAGTTTCTATAGTGTCGTGGTTATCATGTTTGCCTCACACAGAGAAGGTCCCTGGTTCAAAAAGAAGAGCATTCTGGAATCCTTATGGGAGATATGGTAGCCTGGCAGCTAAAGTAAAGCTACTACAGTGCCAGTGACCTTGGTTCAATTCCATTGCTGTCTGTAAAGAGTTTGAATGTCCCCCTCATGAGTGTGTGGGTTTCCTCTGGGTGCTCCAGTTTCCTCCCACATCCCAAAGATGTACAGGTTCGTAGGTTAATTGGTCACATGGGTATAATTGGGCGGCATTGGAAGGGCCTGTTACTGTACTATATCGCTCAATAAATAAAATAGAAACTTATGTAGTCACAGGGAAAACATGCAAACTCCACATAGACAGCGCCTGAAAATCAGAATTGATCCTGGTGGCTGAAATTTTGCAGCAGATGCACTACTCTGCTACCTTTGTACCATGCTACCAACTCATATTTACAATATAATAACCATTTATATTATCATGGCCTTTCACTTAAGCTGCTCACCAGGTGTACAACTTTACTCTTTTTTCATCATTACACCATTTATGTTCACTTGAGAGGGCAGACTGATTTACAATTCAACATTTTAAAGGCAGAACCCCTGATAGTGTACCTCTTACTCAATATGACAGCGGACTGTCATCTTAGACAATGTCCCCTGGTCTAATGAAAACTGGTTGGAATTATCAGAAAAAAAATAAGAAAAAGTGTTTTTATTTTGTCACATGTGCATCAAAACATACAGCAAAATGTACCACTTGTATTGCCACACGTATTTTGCCAACATACCTACATAACATGCCCACAACTCACTAGCCCTAACCGTATGTCTTCAGAATGTGGGAGGAAACTGGAGCATCCAGAGAAAGCTCACAAGGTTACAGAGAGAAGATACAAACTCCTTATCAGTAGCAGGAATTGAACCCCAATTAGTGATCTTAGGTGCTGTTAAATAATTGTGCTAACCACTACACTACTTTGCCCCCCCATCATCAAGAAGGATAGAAGCAGAAGTAAAACAGATTAATCAAGACTTAGAGAAGACATATGACCATCTTATGCCCATTGCTTGTCTCCCCGCTTCCAGTTTCTCCTGCAAATCAATAAACACTTTCGAAAATGATGATCTATTATGTTAACATAGGCAGCCCAGGGTAATTGATGCATTAGTATTTCCCTTCTCCTTTGGAAAGGAGAACTGTTTGTGATCTGTGCAACTCCTCCTGCCAACGCAGTCAAGACAGGTGACTTGTATTTGAGTACGTGTACCAAGAAAGAAAAAGTTGGACCAATTTTAGATGAATGTTACTGCCCCCACTCCTCCAGGGAGGACAGTTAAATCCTTTCAGGAGGCACCTGGGATCTCAGTGAATCATTCCAAAGTAATTATGAACCCTTTTGTTTGACAATAGAAATGATGAGCTAATAAAACTGTTTCATTCAAAATCAGATCCACAGCTACAGTAAACACGAGGAATTTTGCAGATGCTGGAAATTCAAGCAACACACATCAAATTTGCTGGTGAACGCAGCAGGCCAGGCAGCATCTCTAGGAAGAGGTACAGTTGACGTTTCGGGCCGGGTCCTGACGAAGGGTCTCGGCCCGAAACATCAACTGTACTTCTTCCTAGAGATGCTGCCTGGCCTGCTGCGTTCACCAGCAATTTTGATCTACAGCTACAGTAAAGGTTTTACCAGATCCACCAGCCTAGCCAAATCAGTGTGCATCAAAAGAAAATGAGTTGTTTATAAATAAATGAGGAAGTTTTATCCATTTTGATGCAAGGCAGATCATTCAAATGATAACCTTCACCGACGTATTCGAAAAACTCCACCATGGACGGTCCCAAGCCCAACTGTGAAAGGAGAAGGATTGAGGATGGGGTTAGCAAGTCCATACCATAAAAACTCAGAGCTACAGAAATGGCAACAGAAGCTCCAAAGACCTCTTTCTTGGGATAGGAAGGATCTTGGCCTAGAAGACATACGAAGCTGTGTGGTGAAAGTAGAAGTCACAGGGCCAATCAACCTTCTGTTGGCCCAGGTAGAGGACTCTGGTGAGCTGTTGCCAGTGGCCTATGCCCTAATAGGACTGACAGACTTAAGAAGAAGAAGACACATTAGAAAGTGGAAATGAAGACCTTTAAAGGAGCTGTAATTCCATGCACTAAAATCTGTGTTGAAGCGGTCACAATCAGACAAGCACTCCAGTAGAAACGGGAGCTAAGCAAAGACCTCTAAGCAATTCATAGTATTCGCAAGTCAGCAAGAGGTGAAAGATTAAGTATCTCCAGGAAGCCAGCCACAAAAAGAAAATGAAAGGCTTCCATTTGTAAAGAGTCTCTCACGTTTTTCCCAGTATATCTCGGAGCACTGTACACACAATGAAGTCCTCCTGAAGTGCAGTCTCTGCTGTAATGTGAGGAAAACGTCTATCAGCACACAAGAAACCCCACCGAAAGAAGCCAAATAATGATCAAAATAGTAAAAATATGGAGAGGTAACTTCAGACCAGGAACCCAGAGCTGACTCCTCTGTTAGTTTCCATACAAGCATTTATGGGATCTTTAACATTAACGAGAATGTGGGGTCTCGGTTAACAACTGCCCCAAAGAGACATCTTCAACAATGCAACTTTCTTGATTTTGTGGTACTGGAGCATTTTCTTAAATGCATGGTCTTCTGATCAGAAATTTTAAAGCCATCAGTTAAAATTAATTAAAATCACAGTAAAAAAATTTTGGGTGAAAAGTGGGTATCTTGAATATGTCCTCATGTGGTGCTGGGATTGCTCGGATTGAGATGTTGAATTAGTATCTGATGGGCCAATGCACATTTCTGACATTGTTGTTTAGAGCCGATGCTGATGGCTCAGTTCAGCAGCTACATAACTCAAAGGATAGCCCCAGTATCGTACGTACTCAGTTCTTTGTGGCTTCCAATTCCCTCTACTAGAATCAGATTCAGAATGAAAATCAGGTTAATTATCACTGACGTATGTCATGGAATTTGTTGTTCCTCAGCAGGAATACAGTGCAATACATAAAAAATATTACAAGCCACATCCAGAAATATAGAAAGTATAAATAAATAGTGAAGAAAGAGAATACAATAGTGAGGGAGTGTTCATGGGTCCATGGACCGTTCAGAAATCTGATAGCAGAAGGGAGAAAGTTGTTTCTAAAACATTGGGTGTTCGCTTTCAGGCTCCTGTACCTCCTCTCTGATGGCAATAATGAGAAGGGGGCATGCCTGGGTGATGGGAATCTTCAGTGGTAGGTGCTATCTCTTCAAGATGTCCTCGATGGTGGGAGGCTAGTGCTCATGATGGAGCTAGTTGAGTTCAATACCCTTTGCAGCCTTTTCTGATCCTATGCCTTGGCACCTCCATAACTGATGGAGATTACTCTAGAATACTCCTCACAGTACCCCTCTAAGAATTTGCTAGAGTCAAGTCACACCACAAGAAAAATGCCTACTACTGATCCTATTTTGGGAGCATCTGTTAGGACACAGTCTTTGGAGCAAGGAGAATGCCATAGAGTTCCCAGTAAATATCAGGAACTCTAGAAATGTACAAATACTTGTAGAATTGTGGAGACGATCTGTGAAAATCAATCAGCAATCAACTTTCAATCATGCCTTGTACAACCCTTCTAGGTCCTGAATGTGGCGTCAGCTCTGTGGGGTTAAAGAAGGAACAACACAGGCATCAAGGTAATTAGAATCTGCCACTTTGTACCTTTCTGTCAAATCAGGCAGCATACATCACCTAATAACTACAGACTTTTGTATCTTCTGTCCAATGGGAAGGAGGGGAAGAATGCTAAAGATTGGAGGAGTATTTGATTATGTTGTCAGCCATTCCGTGGATCATCACCTTGTCATGGCGGAGAGGTTTGTGAGTTCCTGAGATCCCAAGAGGGATGGTGTCTGGAGCTTAGCCATCCAGCACTTAGCTCCTGGTAGGGTCACCCACAGTGGTAAGGTCAAAGGGGAGGTTCCAGAAAAAGATCAATCCAACCAAGACCTCAGCAGTGGAGTTGGCAGAAGATGATGACACATCACAATGGCAGTGAAGGCAAAGGAAGGCTGAAGTAGTGAAGGATCCCATCATCTCACACTCCATGCCACTGGACTTGATCCCCAAGGAGCATGTAATGGCTGCCTGTACACCAGCCTCTTCACATTAAATAAAATTAAGCACAGGCATTCACTTTAACATCCTGGATTAAGTCTCTTGATGATCAGCAAGTGGCGATAGGGGCATGATTGTGCTTTACCATCTTGAATCCTGAATTAGCCTCTACAACTAAGTGAGGTCCCAACAATAGTCAATCCCTTAGGAGAACATAATACTCAACTGGGGTGATTGCACTCCTGCTGCTTTGCGGAGGCAAAGAGGAATAGTCATAGTCATACTTTATTGATCCTGGGGGAAATTGGTTTTTGTTACAGTTGCACCATAAATAATTAAATAGTAATAACACCATAAATAGTTAAATAGTAATATGTAAATTATGCCAGGAAATAAGTCCGGGACCAGCCTATTGGCTCAGGGTGCCTGACCCTCCAAGGGAGGAGTTGTAAAGTTTGATGACCACAGGCAGGAATGACTTCCTATGATGCTCTGTGTTGCATCTCGGTGGAATGAGTCTCTGGCTGAATGTACTCCTGTGCCCACCCAGTACATTATGTAGTGGATGGGAGACATTGTCCAAAATGCAGACAAAGTCCCTGAGGGGAGTCTGGTTTCTGTGAACTGAGCTCCATCCACAACTGTAATGCCATCTGACATTTCAAACCTTTCCCAAGTCTTCTAATTCTCTTTTAGCTTTTCATCCCTTTCAGTAAGAGCTGTGAGTCAACCTCAAATCAATTGTAAAGGAACAATTTTGGACCAGATTTTGAGAGAAATTAAAAAAGCGCATCAATGCAAGTCTCATATTTGTAACATAAATCAAGTGATTCCACATCCCATGGACTCACTCCCATTTTCTCAGTATTATCTATTTACTTATTATTATTATTATTACAAAAATTTGAAAACATCTTTTCTCAGCTGGTAAAACCTGAGGTACCAGCATAGACAAGCACACTCATTTCTCAATTGCTAGGAACTTTCAGACTATTCTCGTGGTGCTTAGCATTGTGGCTTTCTGAAGATTTACATAGATATTGCTGTGTAGCCCTAATTGTTTAATGCCATTATGTAGTGACCTTGGGACGATACCAATTGTAGATATTACTATCAGGATAATGTATACCCTGTTCATGTTCCATAGTCTTTCAATTTCCTCTTTTCATTCAGCATATTTCTGGTGTTTTTTACTTATTGATTTCTGTAAGTTAAATATGTTTGGAATGGCTATACCTATTTAGTAAGTTGTTCTTGCTTGTTTATCCTGTGTTATTATACCTAGGTGGTTATTATGGATCGTTCAATCTGTAATAATGGAACAGTCATCATATAATTTGTGGTATTCTGATTAAAAACTGGATCAGGCTTGTATTTCTGAATTTGTATTTTAATAATGGGTATTCTTGTTATTATTATCATTAGCAGTTAGCACAACATTATTACAGCTTAGAGTTTGGAACTCAATTCTGCCAACCTCTGAGAAAATTTGGACATTCTTTGCATGTATACATGGGTTTCCTCCAGATGCTCCAGTTCCCTCCCACAATCCAAAGACATACCAATTAGTAGGTTAATTGGTCATAATAAATTATCCTGTGATTAGGCTAGGGTCAAAGCAGTGGCTGCTGGGCAGTACAGCTCGGTGGGCTGGATGAGCCTGTTCTGTGCTTTATCTCTAAATACATAAAACTATTTTTGTATTTTCACATTTTGTCTTCTCTTGCACATTGGCTGCTTGACAGTCTTTGTGGGTTGTCTTTCATTGATTCTACTGTATTTCTTTGTTCTACTGTGGTAATTAATCTCAGGGTGGCATATGGCGACAACTCTCCACTACTGCGTGGGTTTCCGCTGGGTGCTCTGGTTTCCTCCCACATTCCAAAGGCATTTGTGTTAGTAGGTTAATTGGTCACATAGATGTAACTGGGCGGCACGAGCACATTGGGCCAGTAGGGTCTGTTACCGTCCTGTATCTCTACATCACAAAAAAGAGACAGAATCTACTTGTCAGAGAACACATTTAGGATTGTGATCATGTATCACAGAGACAAGAGTCACCAGTTATTGAATATAATGATATATACAGTATGTTTTCATTACAATCGTATTAAGAAGCAAGACGTTGCAACATTATTCCACCCGTGTATGTGAAAAATAATTAATTTCTTTGTTCCTCAGTCCTAGAGCTGAACACAAGTTTTTGTTTTCATTTTCGAGAGTTAATATGACGTACAAACCCTGAAGCATTTCATTTCATTTGGCTTCACCTCCACTGCCAATGTCATGTCTCGCCCACTATCCTCATTTTGTATGATAAGCAATTGAAAAGCCAATTTCTAACAATAAGATTTAGATTATCTCAGTCTCAGCATGGATGGGTGAAAATAATTACTTGCTGGGGATTACAGAGAATATTTGGCCAATGATTCATTGACATGAATTTTGCAGTGACAAGTTTTCAAGTTTGTTCTGAAGCCTTTTCTTCTGCAATAACCCTGTTAACAAAATAATCACATTGTAAACTTCCTCAAAAATATCACTCTTATTTAAATGGGCCTTAATGATAGTCCACACTGTTCAGAAGTTAAACAGCTTCGAAGATTGATTATGCATGTGTGGGTACAGGCAAGCTGTTTGTCCATGTGGGGGAATTGAGGGCCTATTTTATGAATAAACTAAGATCCAATAAAGATGGAAATTTCTTCTCTAGAAGATAGTGAATCTTGAGAATTCATTACCTCAGAAAGCTACGAGGTTGAAGTTGTTGATTATGTGTGGGGCTGAAACAGACAGATACGAGGAGTATCTGGGAATCAGGTGCTATGGGGAACAGTGCGGAATTGTCATTGAGGCCAAGATCAGATCAGTTGTGATCCTACTGAATGACGAGGGAAGTTTAAGAGGCAGAATGGTATTCTATTTCTTTAAGTGTTGTAATTTCCATCAACAGAGAATTTATAATACTTATATTTAGTCAAGTATTTCGTTGCTATGAGAAGTTTGCATAGGTACATGGATAGTAGGGGTATGGATGGCTATGGTCCCAGTGCAACTTGATGGGAGTAGGCACTATAAATGGTTCTGCATGGACTAGATGGGCCAAAGAGCCTGTTACTGTGCTGTGTTTTTCTATGACTATGACTCCATGCTTGGCACTGCAAAATAATATGGAATTAAGGGTCTCGGCCTGAAACGTCGACTGCACCTCTTCCTACAGATGCTGCTTGGCCTGTTGCGTTCACCAGCAACTTTGATGTGTGTTGCTGGAATTAAATATTTATTTTGCCATCATTGAACACAGAACATGCTCTTTTCTCACTACTGCCATCAGATAGAAGGTATAGGAGCCTCAGAACTCGCACTACCAGGTTCAAGACCGTTTTATACTCCTCAACCATTGGGCTCTTGAACAAAAGGGGACAACTGCACTCACTTGCCCATCCATTGAGATGTTCCCACAACCAATGATCTCACTTTAAGGACTCTTTATCTTGTATTTCATGTTCTCATTATTTATTGCTACTTTTTTGTATTTGCACCTGATAGTTTGTTTTCTTTTGCTCGATCTTTCATTGATCCTGTTATAGTTACTATTCAATAGATTTGCTGAGAATGCCTGCAGAAAAATGAACCTTAGGGTTTTATGTACTCTGATAACAAAATTTACTTTGAACTTTGAGTTTTGAATATTAATATGATTAGCTACTCAGCGAAATTGATGACCCCACAGCTGCTGAATGGGAGTGTTCCCCTCATTCTACAATAGACATTAAACAGGGGAAGGTTTTCATTGGTTGTATTGCATTTTGGATAACTTCACTCACCTCAACATTGAAGTGATTCCACAATTTATAGACTCACTATCAATGACTCCACAACTCATGACCTCAGTGTATATGTACATACGCACTGCATGTATGTAGTTACTTATTTATGGTTGCTTCTTTGTATTTACAGTTTGTCATCTTTTGCCCTTTGGTTGTTTGTCTGCCTTTGTGTATAGTTTCTTTTCTGATTCTATTGTATTTCCTCATTTACTATGAATGCTTGCAAGAACATTAATTTCAGGGTAGTATATAGTGACATATATACAGTACATACTTAGATAAGAAAGTTACTTTAAACTTTGAAGTTGTAATCACAGTAGAGCTGCTAGGACTTGATGTTTCAATCCCTACGGTAAGTCGGCACTCTCAATGTTGGCAGTGGGTTTGGAGTGGTGACAAGGAGGGAGGGTAGGTACGTCATTGGGGTCATCAGGTGGGCACCCTCCTTCATTGACGTTTTGTTAATAAGCCCACGACGTCTCCAGAGGGCTCAACGGTGCTACCTGGCATCCCAGATACACCCCCCTCAGTTCCATACCCTCCCGTCTTCATCTTGCAGCCTAGTTGTTGTCTTTCCTTTTAATCCAAATCCAGTTGCTGTTTTCTTCTGCTGCATTTGACAAGGACTTGATTGCTTGTTGGAGGGAGTGACCCCTTACCCCCATTTCTTCAATAGACTGGTCGTAGATGTAACAACGAATCCCCTGCATCCCACTTCTACAGGGAAAATCTTGGTCTTCCAGCCATTCTGGGCAGCTTCAATTGCCAGTTCAGAAGAAAATATTTCACAATCATGTTCTAGATTTTAGGGATTTATGGACATCTAAAATGGATCACAAAATCTGTATTTCAAGATGATTAAGTGGCTTTATGAGTGTACAATAAGTTTATATTGTAGAATATATATCTATATTTTTACTTTTTATTTGGCATGTGGGCACTGCTGGCATTGCCAACATTTGTTATCCAGTACTAGATGCCATTGAGAAGATGATGGTGGGATGCCTTCTGGAAACACTGATTTCTTTTTTGGTGAAAATGCTTCCTCCCAATATTATTAGGGAAGGAGTTTCAGGATTTACATTCAGGATCAGTGATGTATTTCCCAGTCAGGATGGTGTGGAAAGAGGAAGCAACCATGGAAGTGGAGCATTGGGAGCAGGTTTGGGCCCCTTATCTTAGAAAGGGTGTGCTGAAACTGGAGAGGGTTCAAAGGAGGTTCTCGAAAATGATTCCAGAGTTGAACAGCTTGTCAAATGAGAAGTGTTTGATGGCTCTGGGGCTATATTCACTAGAATTCAGAAGAATGAGGGGTGACCTCATTGAATCCTATTGAATGGTGAAAGGCCTGGATAGAGTGGATGTGGAGAGGATGTTCCCTATGGTCTGGCTGTCTAAGACCGGAGGACACAGCCTCAAAATAGAGGAGTGTTCTTTTAAATGGAGATGAAGAGGAATTTCTTTAGCCAGAGAGTGGCGAATCTATTGGAATTTGTTGCCACGGGCAGCTGTGGAAGCCAAGTCTTTTATGTATATTTGAGGCAGAGGTTGACAGATTCTTGATTAGTCAGGGAATGAAAGGATACAGAGGGAGGGGGTGAGGTTGGGAGGCAGAAGATTGGGGCTGAGTGAAAAAATGTATCAGCCATGATGAAATGGGGGAGCAGACTCGATGGGCCAAGTGGCTTAATTCTACTTCTATATCTTATGGTCTTATGGTGCTATTTTTGGTGCCCTTGTCCTTCTTGATGGTGGAGATTGTGGGCTTCTGTTGGAGTGGCTTCAGTGAATTTTATAGGTGGTACATACTGCAACAACTCTCCATGGTAGACGGAATGATTCAGATTTAGATTCACGTGTACATCGAAACATGAGTCATTAGCATTAACAACAACACAATCTAACGATGTGATGGCAACAACCCCACAAGTATGGCCACATGTTTCGGCACCAACGTAGTATACCCATAATGCTCGGCAGAACAACAGAGAACACAACAAGCAACAAAACAAACCCCATCCCTCTCTCCCACCGACGCACATACACACAGCCCTTCAACCCCGTCTTCAGCATCTAGCAGACTCATGGATTCACATCTAAGGGGCTTCATCTTCCACAGCAGATTCAGAGACTCAGTCTTCCACAGATTTCCGGAGTTACGATTGACCTCCGGGCTTCGATCTTCAATATCGATCCCAGGACTCGCCGATGATGATGAGGACCCTGGATGAAGATCTAGAGTAGCAGAAAGGGCGTCAATCAAACTCACTGCTTGGTCCTGGCTGGTCGGACTTCCTAAGTGTTGTTGAACCAGCACTTTTCCAAGCCAGTGGAGACTATTCCATCCCACTCCTAACTTGTGATTATAAATATAGGAAAGGGTTCTGGGTGTGAATAGATGAAGCTTTCACCACAGGATACCTGGCCTCTAACCTGCTCTTATGGTCACAGTGTTTATTTGGCTGGTCTAATTGAATTTCTGGTCAGCAATAACCACCAAGATATCAAGAGTAGATGGTTAAACTCCGTCTTGTTGGAGGTTTCCATGGCCTGGCGAATGTTACTTTCCACTTATTAGTCAATGACTGAATGTTTTCTCTTCCTTAGTGAATGCAGGCTTAGAGGTTCAAATGGAATGCTTTTATAGTTGGCACTTGCGTGTATTAAGCGCCACTTGCTTACCTTACTGCTGTTTGTAGGAGTTTGCTTTGCATGTATTGTTCTCTGTACTTGTCCCACTTAACATTGACTAGAAGGAAAAGTGAATTTATTGGCTATTTGGAACCTTGATGTTCTAAGAATGTAAATCGTCCTGGCTGAAGTGTTCGTAAGGTACGAGGGAAAGTGATCATCAGACTAAGAGGTTATAGTTCAGTAAGTAAAGATGTGGTAAAGTGCAGATCCTATAATTTTAAAGAGGGAAAAGATGATGGAGAATATCACTTCTCCATAAGACCACAAGACATTGGGGCAGAATTAGAAAATAGTCTACACCTTTATTCCTTCTACCAAAGTGTGCAACCATATGCTTCCCTACACTGTGCGAAGTGTCAGATGAAATACACTCTCCTAATCTGCCCAAGTCCTCCTACAGACTCCCTGCTTCCTTGACATTACCTGTCCCTCCACCTATTGTCGAATTGCCTGCAAATATGGCTACAAAGCCATCAATTCTGTCATTCAGATCATTGACATATGATCTGAAAAAAACTGTCCCAGCACCAATCCCTACAGATCTTCACTAGTCACTGGCAACCAACCAAAGAACCCTTTATTCCCACACCTTTGCCTCCTGCCAGTTAGCCAAACTTCCATCCATATCTTTATCATTTCTGTAATACCAACGAGCTCTTACACGAGGCACCTTGTCAACGGCTTCCTGAAAATCCAAGTAAATAACATCAACTTGAGGAAACCATACTGGCTTTGGGTTATTCCATCATGTCCCTCCAAGCATCCTGAAACATTATCCTTTTAATGGTTTCTAATATTTTTCCAACCACAGAATTCAAGTTAACTGGCTAAATTCAGGCTAAATTTCCTTTCTTCTGCCTCCCTGTCTTCCTGAAGAGTAGAGTAACGTTTGTAATTTTCCACTCCTCCGGAACCATTCTGGAATCTAGTGATTGTTGAAAGATCATTAATAATGCCTCCACAATTTCGTCAGCTACCTCCTTCAGAATCCTGGGATGTAGTCCATCTGGTCCAGGTGACTTTTCACCTTCAGATCTTTCAGCTTCCCAAGCACCTTCTTTCCTTCTTTGTAGTAATAGTGACTACACTTACTTCTGCCCCCTGACATTCCAATTTCTAGCATACTGTTGGTGCCTTCCGTAGTAAATATTGATGTAAATACTTACTGAGTTTGTCCATCCATTACCTTGTCCCCTATTACTACCACTCCAGTGTCATTTTCCAGCATAATATCCACTCTTCCCTCTCGGTAGCCTCTATTTTGTTATTGTCTAGCTGACCTTCATGTTTCATTTCTTCATTCCTATCGCTTTTTTTAGTTGCCTTCTGCTAATTTTAAAAAACTTTCCAGTCCTTTAGCATCCCATCAATTTTTGCTCTATTATATGCCCACTTTTGCTTTTGTGCTGTCTTTCACTTCCCTTGTCAGCTATGCTTGCCCTTATTGTCGCTATAGAATACTTCTTGTATTTCTTTTTCTTTGGGATGACTATCCAGCACCTTCTGGTTGGGTTCAAAAAGATTTTTAGCTTCTAGCAAAAATACATTTTGAATCCAATTGGATTCTGTAAAACCACAAGACATAGGAGCGTATTTAGGCTATTCAGTCCATCAAGCCGACTCTGCCATTCCATAATGGCTAAGTTATTATCGTTCTCAGCCCCATTTTCCTACTTCCTACCCATAACCTTTAATACCCTTACTAAACAAGAACCGTAACAACTCCACTTTAAATATACCCAAAGAATTGGTCTCCACAGCTGTTTGTGACAATGAATTTCACTACTCTCTGGCTAAAGAAATCCACCTTCATCTGTGTTCTAAAAGAACATCCTTGTATTCTCAACCTGTGCCTTCTGGTCCCAGATTCCCCCAATACAGGAAACGTCCTCTCCATGTTCACTCTGTTTAGATCTTTCAATGTACAATAGGCTTCAATGAAATCATTCTTCTAAATTTGTGCAAATGCAGGCTCCAAGCCATCAAACCTTCCTCAAAATTAGATCAGTTTTTATTGTCAGGGCACTGGAGCAGGGATCCAATCACAGACCCAGTACTGTGCACACAGTGATATTAATTGAGCAACAAATCCCAAGGTGCAAACAAAGTCAGCATCAAAGTTCAGGCAGTGATCAAAACATCCAGAGAAATCCAAAAAACCAGAAACAGGCAGAGTTGACATTCAGACAGACAGAGTACAATCCTGAGGTGCAAACAAAGTCAGCATTAAAATTCAGGCAGAGATCAAAACATCCCGAGAAATCCAAAAACCAGAATCAGGAAACAGGCAGAGTCAATATTCAGATAGAGTACAGAAAAAAACACTAGAAAGACTCAGGAAAATTCACTGGCACAATCTAGCAACAAACAGCTGAAAGCACAGGACTGAAATACCTGAGCAATAAACAGAGAGACAGATGATAGGTGGAGCACAGTGAGACACAAGTAGCAGCAATACAGGTAATAATGAGAAACAGAAGAGAGACAGAGTACTCAGTAATACAGGGGCCAGAGTAAAGCAGGAGTGGGGACAGGAGCACATGGTAATACAAAACCACAGGCCGACAGCTAGGGAGAAACACTCAAAAGCACAGAGTTCAACTGGAGGTACTGACATTTACATAGAAAAAATTGCATTTGTTCTTTAAAATTCAAACCTAATGTTCAAGGTTCGAAATAGTTTTATTATGTGTGTGTATATGTCATCATATACCACTTTGAGATTCATTTTCTTGCAGGCATTCACAGTAGAACAAAGAAATACAACAGAAACAATGAAAAACTACACAGAGTCAAATACTGACAACCAACCAATATGCAAAAGAGGACGTGCTGTGCACACAAAAAAGAAGTAAGTAAAATAAATAATACAGAGAATATGAGTTGTTGAGTCTTTAAAAGTGAGTCCATAGGTAGTGGAATCAGTTCAGAGTTGTGCTAAGTGAAGTTATCCGTGCTGGTTCAGGAACCTGATGGTTGAAGTGTAATAACTGTTCCTGAACCTGGTGGTGGGCGGACAAAGCCCAGCAAGTTATTCCGGTCGGTGGGTGATCCACTGAAGACACGGAGGTGTTGTGCACAGTTACATAATCAAAACTATGTCAGACTTAAGTGATTTATCGTGCCCACAATTGAGAGAGGAACCAGATCTTGTTCTCTGTCCAGTGAACCCTACAGGGAGGCAGGTTGTGGCTCAGTTCTGACACTGTCAAGGCTCACGGATAACTCCTACTCATTTGGACAAGATACTAGGCAGCAGTCGGTCTCAGTGGAATCATACCTCAGACCGGCGTCACTGGAATGTCAATAAACAAGTGAACGTGGAAAATGATACCACAGCTGCTTCATTATCAAGAATGTGACAGTGCCCAAGTGTAATGGCTTCTTTCATTCGCTGTGTTTATGTTACAGAAGGAATCTAAGGATTAAAAGGTGGCGATAGATTATACAAACTCGGCTGGTATTCCCTGGAATTCAGAAGGTTAAAAGGTGATTTGATCAAAAATGTCAAGTTATTAAGGGGAATCAATGAGGTACGTTGAGGAGCACTCTGTTTTATGATTAGGTATCAATGACCATGGCTCATCGTATTAAACTTAGAAGGAAATTTTTCAAGAAAGGGGTTATTAAACAATTTTACACAGAAGAGCTTGTAGATATTTGAAGCTTATTTCCCCAAACAGCCATTGTAGCCAAGTCAATTTTAATTTTTAAAAATCTGACTATCTGAATCCTGATTCCAGGATTGAACAGCTTGTCATATGAAGAGCATTTGATAGCTCTGGGACCTTTATTCACTGGAATTCAGAAGAATGAGGGGTGACCTAATTGGAACTTATCGAATGATGAGGTGCCTTGATAGAGTGGATATGGAGAGGATGTCTCCTGTGGTGGGAGAGTCTAAGACCAAAGGACAAAGCCTCAGAATAGAGGGGTGTCCTCTTAAAATGCAAATGAGGAGGAATCTCTTTAGCCAGATTGTGGCGAATCTGTGGAATATGTTGCCACAGGAAGTTGTGGGAGCCAGGTCTCTACGTATATTTAAGGCAGAGATTGATAGATTCTTGATTGGTCAGGGCATGAAAGGATAAGAGTGAAAGACAGGAGACTGGGGCTGAGAGGAAATATGGATCAGCCATGATGAAATGGCAAAGCAGACTCAATGGGCTGAATGGCCTATGTCTTATGATCCTATGAATGATGGATTTTAGCTTATCTAAAGGTATATGGTGAAAAATCAATAGATATATGATTTAAGGTCACATCTGGAGTATTGCATTCAGTTCTGGTTGCCCCTCTTTTAGAATAATATGGAGGTTATGGAGAGGGCGCAAAAGAGGATGCTGCCTGGATTTGAGAGCATGTGCTATAAGGAGAGGCTGGACAAACTTGGGTTGTTTTCTCTGAAGAGGTGGAAGCTGACCTGATAGAAGTTTATAAATTATTAGAAGCATAGATGGAGTAGACAGCCAGTATCTCTTACCCAGGGTTGAAATATCTGATGCTAGAAGGCATGTACTTAAGATGGGAGGGGTGGTGGTAAGTTCAAAGGAGATGTGCAGAACAAGTTTTTACACAGAGTAGTGGGTGTCTAGAATGCACTGGCAGGAGTTGTAGTGGAGATAGACATGACAGAAGCATCTAAGAGGCTGTCAGATGGAAATGCAGAAAATAGAGGAATATGTACCATGTGCAGGCAGAAGTAACTAGTTTAATCAGTTGTCATTAGCTTAATTAGCCCAGAACAACATCATGGACCAAAGGGTCGGATGCTTGCTGTACTGTTCTATGTTCTATGTCCTATATAGATCTGGGTCTTCTTCCTCCTGGACTGGCATGATCAAGGGTGAATTGTTTCACCTGGTTTTATGGGTTCTGAGATAGTAGTAATGTGCCATCACTCGAGTCAAGAGTGATGTTCTCCTCAGGGGTTGTCTATTCCCTTAATCGAGAACACCTGTACGTGGCTTTGTTTAACGTGGGTAGGCTGACCACACCGTCCCTGACTGATAGGGTTCAGGGTACAGTGGCCTGGAATGCAAGATGACAGGAGACCATTCACTGCTGTAGCCATCTTCCATCTTCACTTGTTATTGTGACGTGTCATCATCTTCCGCCAGTTCCACCATTGAGGTCTTGCTTGGGTTGATCTTTGTCTGAAGCTTCCCGCTTGACCTTACCACCATGGGTAACCCTACCAGGAGCTATATTCCAGGCAGCATTGCTCTTGGGGTTACGGGAACTCACAAGCTTCCCCACCACGACAAGGTGACAGTCCTCAGAGAAGGGGTTCTGAGTTGACTGATGAGGACAATGTGAAGCCACACATTCCCTAAATGGGCAAGAGGTGTTTACTAAGGCAGGTAGTTAGGTAGGTTGTAAGGTGGTGCCCTTCTTCTGCCACCTACACAGACCTTCTGTGTCCTTCCAAAGTGTGGTCACAAGGTTCTCAATGCCATCCCGAATACTCCTTCGCCACTTTGAGCAGCCAAGGGTCAGAGATCTAAAGAATCAATGGGAATTTGTATTTTTTCAAGGAAGATTTGAGAACCTCTTTTATCGTTTCTTCTTGGCAATAACTTCACATGATAGAGCTTAAGTTGGAAAATGCGCTTCAGAAGCTTCTCGAAAGGTATACAAAGGCCCAATGAAGCAGGCTGATTGTAAACTAGGCTCAGTGCCGGGTGCATTGAGACACAATCTAAACGACGGGAGGAGGCATGTATCAGACTAAATTCCTTTGTCCTTATTCAATACATCAAGTGAGTCATCCATATCTGATGAACATTTGGTGTTGAGAAACTGGTTCCATTCATACTGTGAATGGCAATAGTTGCTTCACTCTCTGAACAAAGCTAAAGTAAGATGACAATTCAATGATAACTTGGCAATTTACCCTTTCATTCAGATGGCTATCAAACTTAACCATTTCCAGATCTAAGAGAAACCATTTATTTGCTGTTGAAAGTTGCACTGAGATTTGAGGCAGGGATTAAAGCTATCTCTTTTGCTGTCAGTGTTTGCTCCAACCATAATTCCCAATCCGCTATAGCATTTTCCCATTCATATCGGAATTGTAATCAAGAAATTGGGCTGCACAGCCAAACACCCGCATAATCACATTGTCAAGTTCAACGATGACGTGACTGTAGTGGGGCTCATCACCAACAGTGATGAGATGACATACAGAGATGATGTCGAAGAGCTCGTGGCCTGGTGCCAGGCAAATAACCTCTTCCTCAATGTCAAGAAGACAAAGGAGATGGTTATTGGCTAGGGAAAACTCATAACACTCACACCCCTCTTTATATTGGTGGCACAGCAGTGGAAGCTGTGAGTAGTTTCAAACTCCTGGGAGTGCACATCTCGCACATCCTCTCATTGTCTCAGGACATATCCTAGACAATCTAGAAAGTTCAGCAACACCTTCACTTTCTGAGGAGGCAGAGGAGAGCTGGACTACGTGCATCGATTCTCATGTCCTTTTACAGATATGCAGCAGGGAGCATCTTAACAAGCTGCATCACCGTGTGCTATGGAAAATGCACTGTAGCGGAGAGGAACGCTCTGCAACAAGTAGTCAAAACTGCCCAATGCATCACTGGCACCAAACTACCTGAAAACAAGGACATGCTGTATATAGAGAAAGCTACCAGAAGAGGGCCAGCAATAGCATGAAGTTTCCCATCCACCCTGCTCATGGACTGTTTGTCCCACTCCCATCAAGGAGGAGGCTGCATAACAACCATGCCAGGACCACCAGACTCAAAACAGTTACTTTCTCTAAGCAGTAAGGCTGATCAACACCTCCACACCCCCAACCACCACTTGCTTATCATTTCCTGTCAGAGTCACCTGATGTACAGATACTTCGACACCTAGTGTCACTTTATGTACATACAATCGCTCGATGTATATCAGCTATCTTACGTATTATGTTTATTGTGTTTTTAAATTCAAGATTCAAAGATACACAGTACATTTAATATCAAAGAATGTATCAATTATACAACCTTACAGGCAGCCACAAAGCAAGGAACCCGAAAGAACCCAATTCTTAAAAAGGAGCAGCACCCAATGGGCAGAGGAAGAGAAAAAATACAGATCGGGCAAACAATAGAAGCAAACAACAGCATTGCGAACCATGTTGAGTCCTTAGATCCTACTTCCCAGCGTAGCCAGAGTGGCCCAAAGCCTCGGCCTCAGTTCATTATATTAGTGGGAAAAATCGCCATTGAAGTCCACAGACATGAAACACAGCAGCCAAGGCAATTTCACAGCCTCAGCTCAAAATTGGCCCAGCCATCACCTCTAGTCCCGACACCCTGCCTTTCCAGTCTATCTGAGCCACTGTCTAAACTGTCTGAACAACATTAAGACCTGGGCTCCGCTGCAGCAAGGTCACTCTGGGCCCAGATCCCACTGCCCTGGCTGAACCTGTTCTCGACCTCTCCAAATCGGCAATACAAACTCACACCCAGGTTAGTTGAATGGGCATCAAAACTCTTCAGCCTCAACTCGTTGTCTCCAAATCACTCACTCCAATTCCAGCTGCCTCGATTTTGAAACACACCAGCTCGGTTCATTCCTCGAAATCAATTCGCCTTCGCTTGCCTTTTCGTTGTTTGTGGTGATAGTTTTACCACAACTTACTTCAAAAAAGGTGTTGTTAATAATGTTTTTAGTTGAATTTCTTGCTTCTTGAACTATCAGTAAGCTGTTGCTCGCCTTCAGCAGTGGTATCTTTAAACTGGAACCGGTAATAATTTATTATTGTGTTCTTTATCTTACTGCGTTTTTTTTGTGCTGCATTGTATGCCGTGTAACAATCACCTTGTTCTCTTTTACACCTGTGTATTGGAAATGACATTGAACAGTCTTGAAAATACATGACCAGCAAGGAAGGTGTGGTCACCAATATGATTACAGCTGTGGTTGACCAGCAGTCTGGTTACAGAGAATATTCAGTTATTAATGTGGAATAATTTTGCAAAATGCAACAGTGTAACTATTGTGATACATTGTTGTTACATTCCATTGAATAGCTTACTTGTGCTACACTTCTGTTCTTGTTCATTATGGGACGACAGAAAGATAATGTGCAACAATGCTGATATTATCATTTAATGTTGCAATGGTTATGTGTTGGCTTCAACATCCACCTAAGTACATCCTCTGTCACTTAACTTCATTACCATCACCTGTGACTCAACAATTGTTCCCTTAAAGATAAAGACATTGCAGATTCACATCCCACTCCAGGGCTTTGTGTATTAAATCTATGTTGATAACCAACCCGTGAAAACGCTGCCTCACTATTTTTGCACTACTTTTTTGATGTGTGCATATAGTACTGTAAAAAAGTTTGAGGCACAGCTGTATAGCTCGGGTGCCTAAGAGTTTTGCACAGAACTGTATTTGTCAATACGGAGCGGAGAGCGAGTTAGCAAATCTGGAGGGAGCGAAGGAAGTTGGGAAAGGTGAGGAGGGAGCTCCGCAGGAGAGGTGTGGGACAGATGGCACAGAAGGAGTGCCAGGGGCAGGGGGTGGCGTGGCTGCAGATACACCCAGCCCTGAGACATCAAACAAGGAGATTTGATTCCAAACTATTGGAATCAAACATCTCTCTGGTGCTTCCCACCCCCTCTACTCTCCCTTTCCCTTTTCCCAACCATGATTCCCCTCTCCCTGCCTCCCTCCCATTCTCAGTCAACAATAGAGACGCATATCAGAATCAGGTTTATCATTACTCATCACGTATGTCATGAAATCTGTTTTTTTTTTGCATTAGCCGTAGAGTACAATACATAAAATTACTACAGTACTGTGCAAACATCTTAGGCACCCGAGCTATAATATATGTGCCTAAGACTTTTGCACAGTTCTGTATGTATTGCTTAATCGGGACATGAGACTTGCCAAACTAGCATAGTCACTGATAATTGGACAGAAAGTAGCAGTAAGACAACTTGGAACTGTCTTGCTCACTGCGGTTTCAGGCATTCAGGCTTGGGGGGTGTCAGAAACTGCCGGAGTGACAAGATAGGAACTACAAAGAATTTGAAGGCATCGACAATTATCTTGACTGTTACAATGAAAATGTGGATGCATTTGGAGGATGCATTTGTTGATGGAATTGTATGAAGATGGTCCATTATCTGCACTAGGTGTCCATGCTGGTTTTGTTCATTTACAGTCAATCAAAAGAGTACGGCAGAGTACTCTGAACGAACTCCTCCATTGATAAATATTAGGAAATAATACAGTTTTACAGTCTGTCAGAGGTATTTGTAGTGTTCTAATTTGTTCTGTATTTCATTTCAAATATATAAATTATTATCATTTAAACAGTAGTTTATCTTTTTTATCGTCTTTAACTATTTCCACGAAACTTCAGCTAAATGGGACAGCCACTTAATTGGGCCAAATTGTACTGGCCCCGATGTGTCCCGATTATCCAGAATCCACTGTATATATATTTTTTTCTTCTTGTAAGTTATAATTTTTTTAAGGAATACTCCGTACTGCTGCTGCAAAACAACGAATTTCATGATTTATATCAGTGATTCAATGTCTTGGTTTCAGTTGAGGAATGAAAGCAGCTTTTCTCTCAAATGGTTGAGAACCCATCCCTGGGCACCAGCGTAAGGAAGAGCAACAGAATTCTCCCCTGTGTCATGGCAAATATTCATCCAAGTTCAGTAAAAATCAAATTATCTGTTCACTATAGAGTTGCTGTTTGTGGTCATCTAGTACGTTCAAGCTGGCAGCAATATATCTGCTGTTTGGTATCTACACTTCAATTGTATGTCATTATCTGTAAAGCAAGTTAGGCTATCCTATCATGCAACTTTCTCTTATTTCATTCTGGATTCAGATTCATTTACTTATCACATGAATATCAAAGCTTACAGTGAAGTATGTCATTTGTGTTAACAACCAATATGACCTAGGGATTTGCTGGGGTTGCCACACATTCATAGTCATAGTCATAGTCATACTTTATTGATCCTGGGGGAAATTGGTTTTCATTACAGTTGCACCATAAATAATAAATAGTAATAGAACCATAAATAGTTAAATAGTAATATGTAAATTATGAAATAAGTCCAGGACCAGCCTATTGACTCAGGGTGTCTGACCCTCCAAGGGAGGAGTTGTAAAGTTTGATGGCCACAGGCAGGAATGACTTCCTATGATGCTCTGTGCTGCATCTCGGTGGAATGAGTCTCTGGCTGAATGTACTCCTGTGCCCAACCAGTACATTATGTAGTGGATGGGAGACATTGACCAAGATGGCATGTAACTTAGACAGCATCCTCTTTTTAGACACCACCGTCAGAGAGTCCAGTTCCATCCCCACAACATCACTGGCCTTACGAATGAGTTTGTTGATTCTTTTGGTGTCTGCTACCCTCAGCCTGCTGCCCCAGCACACAACAGCAAACATGATAGCACTGGCCACCACAGACTCGTAGAACATCCTCAGCATCGTCCAGCCGATGTTAAAGGACCTCACTCTCCTCAGGAAATAGAGACGGCTCTGACCCTTCTTGTAGACAGCCTCAGTGTTCTTTGACCAGTCCAGCTTATTGTCAATTCGTATCCCCAGATATTTGTAATTCCAAGCCAATATAGCATGCCCACAATGTTTAGCTGAATAACAAAAAACACGAGGATTATCCCTCCCATTCACCCACACACAAACTCACATGCACAGATAATCCTCAACCCCAGGAAAGGCCTCAGGACCTCCATCCTCCAGTGTACTGAGACAATGGGCATACAACTACCCCAGTGGAATCCCAGACTTGTAGACCCAGAGCTCAACCATTGGTCTTCCAACTTTTGGATTTTGATCAGCCTTTGGGATTTAATCTTCAGTATCAAGCCAGGGACTAGCCAATGAAGGGACCCACAACTCCAGACTCACCAATGACAGGACTCCGATCTCCAGACTTGCCGATTCATCTACCTAGGGGGTGACAGGCCCTTGTGCCTTCTGCTCACAAGGACATCTGATCTCATGACCCACCAACCTGGGAGGACTTGCTGATCTGGTGGGTCCATAAGACATAGGAGCAGAATTAGGCCATTCAGCCCATCAAGTCTGCTCCACCATTCCCGGAACCCACTCAACCCCATTCACCTGCCTTCTCGCCATATCCTCTGAATCCCTGACCAATCAGGGTCAGCAACTCTTGTCCTCACCGATCCCTTGTCCACATCCACAGAATGTGAACAGTTCTTTCAATGTATGTCTTCACAGACTGATGTCTTGCCTAAAGGACCAGTAGTTAAATATGGGTTTTGACAGTGAGTGTCAAAGGATAACCAGCTATCAAATTCAAGCTGTTTCCTCAACAAAATATGCGTGTACCTACATCAAAAGGCTCTACCAGGAGTGTTCTTTCACTAATCATTGAAGCAGCAAGACAAGTAGACAAGATGGTTCAAAGTAAATTTATTGTCAAAGTACAAAGATGTCACCATATCCAACCCTGAGATTCATTTTCTTGTGAGCAATCACAGTAAACACCAGGAACACAATAGAATTAGTGAAAGACAGCACCCAACAGGACAAACAACAAAGAATATGACAAAAACAACAAATTATGCATACACAAAAAGAAAGAGAAGGAAAATATATAACAAATAAACAATAAATTTCAAGAAAGCACCCTTGAAGGCAAGTCCATAAGTTGTGGAACAGTTCAGTGATGGGATGAGTGAAGTTTATTTATTACTTATTTAGTGAGATACAACACAGAATAGGCCCTTCTGGCCCTTCAGACTGCACTGCCCAGCAGCCCCCGATTTAACCTTAGCCTAATCAAAGGACAATTTACAATGACCAATTAACCTACCAGCCGGTGTGACTTTGAACTATGGGAGGAAAGCGGAGTTCCCAGAGGAATCCCATGCAGTCATGTGGAGAATTTGTAAGCTCCTTACAGGCAGCGGCGGGAATTCAGCCCAGGTCGCAGATACGGTAAGGCGTTATTAATTGTTACGCTATCGTGCTGCCCTTTGGTTCAAGAGCCTGATGGCTGAGGGGTAATAACTGTTCCTGATCCTGGTGGTGTGAGTCCTGACACTCCTGTACCTTTTTCCTGATGGCAGCAGTGAGAAGGGAGCATGACCTGTGTGGTGGGGGTCCCTGATGAGGGATGCTGCTTTCCCAAGTCAGTGCTCTGTGTTCATCAGAAACAAAATCAGGTTTATTATCACCGGCACGTGTTGTGAAATTTGTTAATTTAGCAGCAGTAGTTCAATGCAATACATGATCATTTAGAAAGAAGAAAAATAAATAAACAAATTACAGCGAGTATATATATATGTGTGTGTGTGTGTGTGTGTGTGTGTGTGTATATGTATGTATGTATATTAAATAGATTAAAAATAGTGCAAAAACAGAAATAGTATATATTTTTAAAAAGTGAGGTAGTGTTCATGGGTTCATGTCTATTTAGAAATTTTATGGCAGAGGGGATGAAGTTGTTCCTGACCTGCTGAGTGTGTGTCTTCAGGCTTCTGTACCTCCTTCCTGATGGTAACAATGGAAAAGAGGGCATGTCCTGGTTGATGTGTGTCCTTAGTAATGGACGTCGCCTTTCTGTGGCATCGTCCCTTGAAGATGTCTTGGGTACTATGGAGGCTTGTACCCAAGATGGAGCTGACTAATTTGGCGACGTTCTATAGCTTTTTTTCAGTCCTGTGCAGTAGTCCCCCAGTACCAGACAGTGATGCAGCCTGTTAGAATGCTCTTCACAGTATATCTACAGAAGTTTTTGGGTGTTTTAGTTGACAAGTAAAATCTCTTCAAACTTCTAATGAAGTATAGCCGCCATCTTGCCTTCTTTATAGCTGCATCGATATGTTGGGACAAGGTTAGATCCTCAGAGATCTTAACACCCTTGGAATTGCTCGCTCTCTGCTTCTGATATCCTTATGAGGATTGGGTCGTGTTCCCTCGTCTTACCCTTCCTGAAGCCCACAGTCAGGTCTTTCTTCTTACAGACACTGAGTGCAAGGTTGTTACTGTGACACCACTCAATTAGCTGGTATATCTCGCTCCTGTACGCCCTCTCATCTCCACCTGAGATTCTACAATGGTTGTATCATCAGCAGATTTATAGATGGTATTTGAGCTACGCCTAACCACACAGTCATGGGTATAGAGCGAGTAGAGCAGCAGGCTAAGTACACACTCCTGAGATGCGTCAGTGTTGATCGTCAGTGAGGAGGAGATATTATCACCAATCCACACAGATTGTGGTCTTCCGGTTATGAAATTGAGGATCCAATTGCAGAGGGTGGGGTACAGAGGACCAGGTTCTATAACTTATTGATCAGGATTGTGGGAATGATGGTGTTAAACACTGAGCTACAGTCAATGAACAGCATCCTGACATAGGTGCTTGCATTGTTCAGGTGATCTAGGCCATGTGAAATTGAGCCTCCCATAGGCCTATTGTGGAGATAGGCAGATTGCAGTGGGTTCAGGTCCTTGCTGAGGTAGAGGTTGATTCTAGTCATGACCGACCTCTCAAAGCATTTCACCACCATAGATGTGAGTGCTACTGGGCAATTGTCATTAAGGCAGCTCTCACGACTCTTCTTAGACACTGGTATAATTGTTGCCTTTTTGATACAAGTAGGTACTCCTGACCGCAGCAGTGAATGGTTGAATTCTCCCACCAGCTGGCTCAAGTTTTCAGAGCCTTACCAAGTACTCCATCAGGACCTGCCACCTTACAAGGGTTCACTCTCCTTAAAGATAGCCTAACATCGGTCTCCAAGACAGAGATCACAGGGTCACCAGGCACAGCAGGGATCTTCACAGCTGTGGTTATATTCTCCTTTTCAAAGCGGGCATAGAAGGCATTTTGCTCATCTGATAGTGAAGCCTTGCTACCATTCATGCTATTGGGTATCACTTTGTAGAAAGTAATGTCTTGCAAATCCTGCCAAAGTTGTCGTGCATCTGATGTCACCTCCATCCTCGCTTGGAATTGTCTTTTCACCCTTGAAATAGCCCTCCGCGAGTCATAGCTGGTTTTCTTGTACAGACCTGGGTCCCCAGATTGAACTGCCACAGATCTAGTCCTCAGCAGACGATGAACCTCCTGGTTCATCCATGGCTTTTGGTTTGGGAATGTAAAACAAATTATCATTGGCGCACACTCCTCCACACAGCTTTTAATGAAGTCGGTAACAGCTGCAGTATACTCATCCAGATTCAAAGGTGTATCCCTGGATACAGTCCAGTCCACCAATTCAAAGCAGACCTGTAGGCACTCCTGTGTTTCCCTAGTCCATACTTTTGTGGTCCTCACTACTGGTGCTGCAATCTTCAGTCTCTGCCTATACTCAAGGAGTGGAAGTACAGCCAGGTGATCAGACTTTCTGAAGTGAGGGCGTGGAATAGCAAGGTAGGCATTCTTGATGATGGTGTAACAGCGGTCCAGTGTGTTGTTTCCTCTGGTATTGCAAGTGGTATGTTGATGATAATTATTTAGTGATTTTTTTCAGGCTGGCCTGGTTAAAATCCCCCAAAGTGATGGTGAAGGCATCAGGGTGTGCTGCTTCATGTACATTCATCCCATTGCTCAGATCATCTAAAGCTCGTCTGATATTGGCCTGATGTAGAATGTATACCACTACCAAAATGATCGCAGAAATCTCCTGCAGCAGGTAAAATGGATGGAATTGGGAGACATTCCTGGTCTGGTGAGCCGAATTGGGACAACACTGATACACTTATGCACCAAGAGGAGTTGATCGTGAGGTATACATCTCCACCTCTGCTTCTGAGAGACACGACAGTCCTATCCTGACGGTGTATAGTGAACCCATCAATCTGAATCACTGTGTCCAGTACAGAAGGGGTGGACCAGGATTCCATGAAACAAAGGACACATGCAGCCCTAATGTCCCTCTGATACAGCACCCTAGCTCTGAGATCTTTTATTTTATTTAATAGAGACTACATTTGCCAGAAAGGTAGTCTGCATTAGGAGTCTAAAACCCCGTTTCCTTAAATGTACTGGTATCCCTGACCTGCAGCCGCATTTCTTACGTGGAATCCAGTGAGAAGTACAGCCACAATTGGCATTGTTTCCTTCAGTTTTAAACAGCGATAAATTATTCAATTGCATTAAGACATCTTTATTAACCGTACAGACCTTGGAAGCGGTTGTGATTCTCAGCTGTATCAGGCTGAAATGGTGATATTTAATCTTATCCATCGAGCTCTGCTGCTCGAGATCACCATTCTGTAAGGCACCCTGGAAATTCTGGAAGGTGTGCTCAATGGTGGGAAGGGCTTTACCCATGATCGACTGGGGCATATCCACTACCTTTTGTCGGCTTTTCCAGACAAGGGCATTGGTGTTTGCACGAAATGCTGTAATGCAACCAGTCAATATCTATAGAAGTTTGTCAAAGTTTTAGATAACATGCCAAATCTTCACAAATTTTAAGGAAGTAAGGGAGCTGCTGAGCGTTTTTTCATAATGGCACTTAGGTGCTGGACCCTGGGCAGATCCTCTGAAACAACATTGAGGAATTTAAAGTGCTGAGTGTTTCCACCTCTGATCCCCTGATGAGGACTGGCTCATGGACGTCTGTTTTCCTCCTCCTGAGGTTAATTCTGGTCAAGATGGCGCCAACGAATAACAATTCCTCCTGCTACGTCATTCAGACAGCAAATCTTTCCAATAATTACACTTTTTCTACACCTCCAGCTTGCTCTTTCTGTCTTGTTTGTGTGACAGGAATTATTGGAGCCTGTAGAGTTTGAAACTCGATCAAAGGATCCAGTGCTGTGCTGTGTCAGGAGAGCTGCCTTGTGGAGATCAGAGGCAGCGGGCTGAAAAGGTCTGAGAAGACAAGCTGACTCATGGAAAAGACCAGAGACGAAGCAAGGGGTCATGAACGACTCCCTCTCGAGCAGCGAGGAAGGTTGGTGCATCGAGGTGAATGTGGAGTGGTCAGTGATGACTCCAACAGAGATGGTCAGCAGCTGATTGGTGCGTTTGGCCCTGGATTGGCGGTGTTTGCACCCGGGCTGGCAGTCACCTTTTACACAAGGACTGACTTCATGCAGCTGCTGTCTTCATATGAAAATGAAGAGATGTTTCCCATATTCTGAGATTTATCTGATTGTTGGACTGTACCCTATATCGGATTCCTTCCATTTTTCGGTGTTTTCTTTCTTGTGGGTGATCTGTTAATTTTTTATCTGTAAGGGTTGGGTTGGGGGTTTGGTGCTACAGTCACTGTTTTTTTCTGAAAGTAAGGGTGTCAGGGATTGATATGTATAGGGGGTGAGTGATTGTTACTGTGGCTGCTTTTTTGCTGCGGGCTGGAGGGGGGTGGGATTTTGGGGTCTGCAAATTTTGTTTCTTTTCTTTCTCGTGCTGGTTGGGGGTGAGCTGGTGTCTTTTCTTTCATCAACGCCCACGGTTTTCTGTATTAAATGGCTATCTGGAGTAGATAAATGTCAGAGTTGTATTATACATGCAGACTGTGACAATAACATGAACCTTTGAACCTTTTTAATCATCTCCTTGGTCCTGCTGACATTAAGTGAGTGGTTGTTACTGCCGCACCAGATTTCCAGTTTCCCTCCTATGTCCTGCTTCGTCACCACCTTTGATTCGGTCACTGACAGAGGTGCTGTTGGCAAACTTAAATATGGACATTGGAGCTGTGCTTAGCCTCAACATAAAGTATAAAGCGAGAAGAGCAGGGCGTTAAACACACAACCTTGTGGTGCATCTGTGCTGAGGGAGATTGTGAAGGAAATGTTGTTGTCAATCTGAAGTGACTGGTGTCTGTAAGTGAGGAGATCGAAGATGCGATTGCACAAGGAGGTATTGAGGCCTAGGTCTTGAAGCTTATTGTTAATATCTGTAGGCAAGCATGATATTTTCATTCTAGGTGTGGAATTCAATGACTGAGAGGTCCTATGGAAACTATATAAGACATTGTTTAGGCCTCAGTTAAAGGACTGGGCACAGATCAGATCACCGCATTACAGGGAGGATGTGATGGAACCAGAAAAGGTACAAGGAAGACTTTGGAAGGTATTGCCAGAGTACAAGGATTATAACTATGGCAAGAGACTGTGCAGGCTGGAGAAGTTTTCATTGGTACCAAGGAGATTGAGGGAAATTAATATTTAGAAATACAGGGCAATAACAAGAGAACAAATAAGGAGGAAAATAATTATGGAGTAAAGACTTAATTGCATTTGGAGTACTGTGAGCAGTTTTGGGCTCTCTTATCTAAGAAAGTGTTGGCACGTGGACAAGTGGTTAAGGCGTCGGTCTAGTGATCTGAAGGTCGCTAGTTCGAGCCTCAGCTGAGGCAGCATGTTGTGTCCTTGAGCAAGGCACTTAACCACACATTGCTCTGCGACAACACTGGTGCCAAGCTGTATCGGCCCTAGTCCCCTTCCCCTGGACTACATCGGTGGTGTGGAGAGGGGAGACTTGAAGCATGGGCAACTGCCGGCCTTCCATACAACCTTGCCCAGGCCTGCACCCTGGAAACCTTCCAAGGCACAAATCCATGGTCTCACGAGATTAACGGATGCCTATATATAAAAAATCTAAGTAAGGACGTGCTGGCAATGGAGATATTCCAGAGGAGGTTCACGCAAGTGATCGTGGGAATAAATGGGTTAACATATGAGGATCGTTTGACGGCTCTAGGCCTGTACTTGCTGAAGTTTAGATGTATGGGTGGTTGGATGGGTTGGCAGGGAATCTCCCTGAAGCCAATCGAATAAAATGCCTAAACAGAGTGGACTTAGAGAGAATGTTTCCTACAGTGGGGGAGACAAAAACCAGAGGTCTACCAATCTACCTTATTATGACGTTGCACTTTATTATTTACCAGCATTGCATATTTTCGGTGGCTTTTACACTTTGTACTGATTAGCTTTTTTTTTATCTTATTCTCGCTCAATGCACTGTGTAATGATCTGATCGGTATGAATAGTATGCAAGACAAGCTTTTCACTGTATCTCAGTACATTTGACAATGATAAACCAACACCAATACCAGTACCAACAGCTATGTTAACCGCAGATCTCATCAGAAGAAAAGGCTTCAAGAAGTTGCATAACAGTCTAACAGGCATCACTCAGCTTTGCACCTGGTTGTACAATGTCAGAGCTGCCACAACTCATTGAATATACACTGGGGATACTGTGAAATGTGAAATGAGAAGGCCTGTGAATGACACATCCCGAGCCCAGTAAATCTCTTCTTAGTGTCCACCTACTAAAGATTTGCTCCTTAGCTTTGTGCCTCGTAAACAAAGTCTGGAGGCTAGTTAATCACCTATCTAATTTGGTACTCAAGGAAAAGACCATGTAGTGATATCATGAGCAGCGCAGCTGACCCAAGGAAAACATCAGCGTATGTGAATGGCAGAGAGATGGGCTGAACACAGGCAGGTGAGACAAGTTTGGGTGACATTGATGAGCTGGGACAAAGCTGTGATCTACAACTATGATTCTAAGAAAAATCGTATACTGAAGCACCAGAAAAATTCTCAGAATAGCACCAACTGAATGATAAATAATCAGCCTTACATATAGAAAATCTTTTTTTGTGTCTTATTTTTCACATAAACAACGAGCAGATTGGACCAATTTCAGAATTAGAATCTGAATCAGGTTTATTATCTCCGGCATGTGACTTGAAATTTGTTAACAGCAGCAGCATTTCAATGCAATACATAATATAGAAAAAAATAATTAATTAATTAATTAATTAGTAACTCAGTTACAGTATACGTATTTTGAATAGATTAAAAATTGTGCAAAAAACAAATAATATATATTAAAAAAGTGAGGTAATGTCCAAGGGTTCAATGTCCATTTAGAAATCAGATGACAGAGGGGAAGAAGCTGTTCCTGAATCGCTGAGTGTGTGCCTTCAGGCTTCTGTACCTCCTACCTGATGGTAACAGTGAGGTACATCAGGCCCTGGGTGCTGAAGATCCTTAATAATGGACACTGCCTTTTTGCGACACTGCTCCTTGAAGATGTTTTGGGTTCTTTGTAGGCTAGTACCCAAGATGGAACTGACTAAATTTACAAACCTCTACAGCTTCTTTCGGTCCTGTGCAGTAGCGCACCCCCCCCCCCCCGCATACCAGACAGTGATGCAGCCTGTCAGAATGCTCTCCACGGTACATCTATAGAAGTTTTTGACTGTATTTGTTGACATACCAAACCTTTTCAAACTCCTAATGAAGTATAGCTGCTGTTTTGCCTTCTTTATAACTGCATCGATATTTTGGGACCAGGTTAGATCCTCAGAGGTCTTGACATCCAGGAACTTGAAGCTTCTCACTCTCTCCACTTCTGATCCCTCTATGTGTTCCTTCGTCTTACCCTTCCGGAAGTCTACAATCAGCTCTTTCATCTTACTGATGCTGAGTGCCAGGTTGTTGCTGCGACACCACTCCACTAGTTGGCATATCTCGCTCCTGTACGCCCTCTTGTCACCACCTGAGATTCTACCAACAATGGTTGTATCATCTGCAAATTTCTAGAAGGTATTTGAGCTATGCCTAGCCACATAGTCATGGGTACATAGGTGTTTGTGTTGTCCAGGTGGTCTAAAGCCATGTGAAGAGCCATTGAGATTGTATCTGCCGTTGGCCTATTGTGGCGATAGGCAAATTGCAGTGGGTCCAGGATATCATTGCTATGTATCATTGGTTTGCTATTCTGCATACTATGGCAATCCTGCTCTACATAAGAACACTTGCAGGCTTGTTTAAAGAGATGTCAACAGTTGAAAAGTGACCAGACTTATTCCCTTGGCCTGGCTCCTTTTTTTGTTTACATGAGCATCACATATTTTGAACTCATTGCCCTACAATGCATCTACCTCTCTGGGAGACCTCTTGTGATTCGCAACCTTACTCTTTTTCTCTCAAGCCTTGTTCAGCTCCAGTCTAATTTTTTTGTTCCTCTTGTGGTTTCCACCTTCTGTTATCAGGTTTTCAAGTACATGGATCCCACCTTCTTATTACCCCCTTAGAATTTTTCCTTCTCCTGCTTAAACCCAACTCTTTGCCGAAAACTTTGATCAGCTTTCCCAGTGTCAGCTGGTACCTTCCTCTAACAGAGCGTGTGGGATTAGTTTACGATATCTTATTCTAGATCAGTGATAATGCTCTTTCAAGTCCCATTGAAGCCCAGCCTAAAGTCCAATACAAAATAGAACAGAGAACAGTAGAGCACATGATGTTGTACCAAACAGAATAAACCATTGACAAAATGCTGAACTAAATTGATCCTTTCTGTTGACACGATACCCATATTCCTCCATTCCCTGAACATTCTTGTGCTTATCATAAAGATTCTCAAAAGCCACTGTTGTATTTGCCACCACCACCCCAGACAGTGCATTCCCGGGACTATTCACTCTCTGCATAAAAAATCTTGCTCTACACAAATCCTTTGAATGTACATCCAACACCATTCACCATCTTAAATGCAAGCCCTGTCGTATTAAACATTTCCACACAGGGTACATCCATGTACCTATCCACACTTCACTTAAACATTGATATCGAGCCCTCATGCACCACTTGCGCTGGCAGCTCATTCCACACTCTCATGACCCTCTGAATGAAAAAGTTTCCCCTTAAACTTTTCACCTTTCACCCTTAACCCATGACCTCTGGTTGTAGTCCCACCCAACCTCAATGGAAAAAGCCTGCTTGCATTTACCCTATCTATACCCCTCATCATTTTGTAAACCTCCATCAAGTTCGCCAATGGCACAACAGTGGTGGGGCTGATCACAACAATGATGGGACGGTCTACAGAGAGGAGGTGGAAGTATTCGAGACCTGAAGCCAGGCAAATAACCTCTTCTGCAATGTCAACAAGACAAAGGAGATGACTTCAGGAGAACTCACACAACTCACACCTCTCTCTGCACTGATGGTACAACAGTGGAAACTGCCAGGAGTTTCAAACTCCTGGGAGTGCACATGTTGCACAACCTTTTATGGTCTCAGAACGCAATCACCAACACCTTTACTTTCTGAGTAGTCTGAAGAGAGCTGGCCTATGCACATCTATACTGACAATATTTTACAGATACACAGTACAGATGTGTCCTAAAATGCTGCATCACTATATGGCAGAGAAACTGCACTGTGGCAGACAGGAAGACTCTACGATGGTTAGGCAAAACTGCCTAACGCATCACCACATTACCGGCACCAGTCTACCCACCAGCAAGGACATACATCCATATGGAAAGTTGCCAGAAAGGGGCCAGTATCTTCCCACTCAGCTTGGACCCACCTGGACAACATAAATACCCATGTTAAGCTGCTCTTTATTGATTACAGCTCAGCATTCAACACAATCATACTCTGAGTATTAATCACCAAGGTTCAAAAACTTGGCCACTCCACTTCCCTCTGCAAATGGATCCTTGACTTCCTCATCAGGAGACCACAGTCGGATTATTGGAGATACACTGGAGCAGGAATTCCCAACCTAGAGTCCATGAACCCCTTGCGTAATGATATTGGTCCATGACTTAAAAAGGTTGGGAAACCCTGCACCAGAGTGTTTCCAATGGCATGATACGCCCTCAGAAAGTTTTCAAACATCAGTTGTGCTTATACATTCACATCTTGAATCCACAAGCTTTGAACTCAGAAGGAAGGACAATAGGAGACCAGAAGTCACTGATCTCACTGTGATGCACAATAGTCAATAGGAAAAAGACGTAAGCCAGTATTCTCAGTATGAAGCAACTTAATAGAAAATAGGGGTGTGCACGGATCTCAGGAGAAATTTTGAGTATAACAATTGGGACGTCATAATGCTGCTGTACAAAACGTTGGTCAGGCCGCATATGAGTATTTTGTTGTGTTCTGATACCACATTACAGGAGGAATGCAATAGCACTTTTCATGCACTGCAGAACAGGTTTCGCCTATAACCTGCCAGCTTGTAGTCTTTCCCCTCCTCTCATCTTCTTACTTTGACTTCTGTCTTCTTCCTTTCCAGTCCTGATGAAGGATCTCAGCTCAAAACAGTGACTGTTTACGTATTCCTCTCCGTAGATGCTGCCTGATCTGCTGGGTTCCTCCAGTACTTCGCGTGTGTTGCTTTGGATTTCTAGCACCAGCAGAATCTCTTGTGCTTATGATTTGCTGCTCCACTGCAAAGTCTCATCAAGGGACGCATACCCTGAAAAAGTTTAAATCTTCTCTTCGACTGGAGCTTAGTGAGACCCTCTCTCCCATTGCTTGCCCTTTGTGATCTCTGCTGCTCTCTGACTCTTCGCTGCCTTCTCCAGTCATTTATCTCTGCAAACTATCACCTCCCACTTACTTAAACACCTAGCCCCACCAACCACCCACCTCCCCCCTCACATGATCTCACCTGTCACCTGCCAGCTTATACTCCTTCCTCAACCCCCTCCCTCTTACTCTGGCTTCTTCCCCTTCCTTTTCACGCCCTGATGAAGGGTCACAGCCCAAAAAGTTGACTGTCTATTCTTCTCCATGGATGCTGTCTGACCGGTTGAGTTCCTCCAGCATTTCAAAATAAGTCAGAAAGTATTTTATTTATTATCAAAGTACACAGTAAAGGCATCCGTTAGTCTTGCGAGACCATGGATCTGCGCCTGGAAAGTCTTCACTCTCCAGGGCGCAGGCCTGGGCAAGGTTGTATGGAAGACCAGCAGTTGCCCATGCTGCAAGACTCCCCTCTCCGCGACACCAATGTTGTCCAAGGGGAGGGCATTAGGACCCATACAGCTTGGCACCAGTGTCGTCACAGAGCAATGTGTGATCAAGTGCCTTGCTCAAGGACAGAACACGTTGCCTTGGCTGGGGCTCGAACTCACGACCTTCAGGTTACTAGTTCAATGCCTTAACCACTTGGCCACGTGCCCACAATCAAAGTACATAGATGTTTCATATTCAACCCTGGGATTCATTTTCCTGTGGGCGTACTCAGAATATCTATAGAATAGTAACTATAACTATCAACTAGAGTGCAGAAGACAATAAACTGCAAACACAAATATAAAAATAAATAGTAATAAATAACTAGAACATGAGATAACTGAAAAAGAGGCCTTAAATCAATGAATGGGCAAGTGAGTGTAGTTATCCCCTTTGTTCAAAAGCCTGACGGTTGAGGGGTAGTAACTGTTCTTGAATTTGGTGGTGCAAGTCCTGAGGCTCTTGTACCTTCTAGCTGATGGCAGCAGCGAGAAAAGAGCATTGCCCAAGTGCTGAGGATCTGTGATGATGGATGCTGCTTTCCTACGACAGCATTTCATGTAGATGTGCTCAATGTTTGGAAGGGCTTTACCCATGATATACTGAGCTGAATCCACTACATTTAGTCAGATTTTCTGTTCAATGGTAATGGTGTTTCCATACCAGCTGTGATGTAACTAGTCAATACCCTCTCCATTAAACATCTGTAGAAGTTTGTCAAGGTTTTAGATATCATGCCGAGTCTCCGTAGTCTCCTAAGAAACTAGAGGCGCTGCTGCGCTTTCTTCACAATTGAACTTACGTGCGGGGTCCAGGACAGACCCTCTGATTGCTTTTGTTCAACAGGATGTTATCTGGAAAGGAGGGCTTTTCTTCTAAACAGAGATTGCAAGGGCTGGATATACGTATTCTCACACACTGTTGGAGGCTGAGGGATGGATTCAGAAAGGTTTACGTAACTTTAAAGGGGATAGATATCTTAGATTGTTTTCTGAAAAATGAGTTCAACACTTTCGGCCACAGGTTTAGGGTAAGAGGGGAAAGGTTTACGAGAGATCTGAGGGGTAGTTTTTCACTCAAAGGGTGGTGGTAGAGCCAGATACAATTATAATGTTTAAGAGGCATTGTGTCAGAGTACTTGGACAGGAAAGGTACTTGGCAGTGTACATGGATAGGAAGCTTCGATTTCAACAATTAAGAGCAGTTTGGATAGGTACATGGATGGTAGGGGTATGGGGGGGCTATAGTCCCAGTGAAGGTTGATGGGCAGTTTAAATGGTTCGGTGCTGACTAGATGGCCAGAAGGGCCTAGTTCTGCCCTGTTCTTTTCTATGACGCTGTGACTATGAAAGGAGTAAAGGTATATGAGTCTAATGTTGGCAAATGGAACAAGCGGATATAGGCTATCAGTTTAGAATGGATAAATAGGGCCATTAGGCCCACTTCTGTGCTGTACAAATCAGTAGCACCATGGTTCTGAGTGACAATGCCAATTAAAGCCAAATCAGACAATTTTTCTGCTTTACCCTAATTCCCACTGGAATCTCGAGCATGCCTACCCAAGTTCACTTGACATTGGACCCTTACAAGCCAGCAGACAGGCGAGACTTTCATTCCATCAGTCCGTGGCACTTTATCAATCTAAATAAATTATGTCTACCAAATTCCCTTGATCGTCCAGTTTGGTTATTTCTTCAAACAGCTGGATCAGGTTTGTCAAATATGAACTTTACTTTCCAATCAAGAACTCTGTAAACCTATGCTTTCTAAAATGTCATTTGCTACTTCTCTTATCATAGTTTCCATTAATTTCCCCATCATTTCTATTACACTTCTGTTTCTAAGCTCTGATTTAATTCCTTTTTGAATAAAGTGACTACTTGTGCTTTTGTCCGACCACATGGCACTTTCCCAGTTCTCAACAAACTTTTTGAAATATCCACTGGGACATTACTGGCATTTCCATGAGTACTGCTGCCTAAGTTAATTCTGGCCTTGTTGATATTCTGACCTGCTGCCCTCTCATTGAGTTAACATCCATTAGCAAACTATTTGGGTTTTAAAGCCATTTTCTAAGCAGGTGATAGAGCCAATTTCTCATGATCAAGAACCAATGTAACATAAAAAATGAATATATTTTCTTTTCCTTCTGGAGTCATTCTATTTGGCTGATATCTACTAGCAGTCCTTTTTCACCTCTAGTTACACTCAAGTTATGTCACCAGTCATCCTTGGCCAGCAATACCGTGAAGGATTTCACCCACTCTGCTTGTCCCACTCCCATCAGGGAAGAGGCTATGCAGCAGCCACAACAATTCCACTAGATTTAAAAGCAGTTACCTCCCCCAAGCTATCAAATCAGCACCTCTACATAGTAACGCACACCACCACTACATACGCATCAGCCACTCTTCTCCACAGTTCCTCAGCACTCTTCATCCCTCCTTGCAGTGCCTATTTAAGCTTACACTCCGCACCTCATACCTACAGTGTTTTCATAAGCCCTGCTGCTACCTACAAGAGCTCCTCTTGTCGAGGGTCACTTTGTCACTTTATCATTTCCTGTTAGAGTCGCCTATATACAAACACTCCTGCACCTAGCATCAGTACGTCCACGGAAAGCGGGGACCCCCACCACTCAGAACGTGCTCTCTTCTCACTGCTGCCATCGAGAAGAAGGTACTGGAGGCTCAGGACCCACGCCATCAGGTTCAGGAATGGTCATTGCCCCTCATCCATCAGGCTCCTGAACCAGACGGGATAACTGCACTCAACTTCATTTGCCCCATCACTGAACTGTTCCCACAACCTATGGACTCACCTTCAAGGACTCTTCATCTCATGTTCTTGATAATTATTGCTTATTTATTATAATTATTTCTTTCTTTTTGTATGTAACGTTCAGTTATATTGGCTCGTATATGTCTAGGGGATATCCCACCCAGCACCCGCCTCAACGCTCCCCACAGGGTCGGTTGCCACCCGAATCAAGCCCAAACATCAATCATCAGCCAGCACACCCAGTAAATTTTAACAAGTACACTTTATAGATATTACTAATTCTATGACATTAATATAAATTCGATACAGAAAGGGAAGTAATGAAAAAAAAGGCGCCAACACTTATCAAAGTCCAAGTTCTTTGCGCGCAACCGTTGGAGCTCAATCAGTTCCTGACGACCACCCGAATCCTGTCGACTCACGGCTCGGGACAACCGGAAGTGATCGACCGGAGCCTCTCCGCACGTCCACCGTCCTCTCTGTCTCTCCTCCAACTCCCCGCCAAAAACCCCGTCCCCAGTCATATGATACCGCATTGTATCCGAAAACAAAA
This sequence comes from Mobula hypostoma, assembly GCF_963921235.1. NCBI lineage: Eukaryota > Metazoa > Chordata > Chondrichthyes > Myliobatiformes > Myliobatidae > Mobula > Mobula hypostoma. The sequence goes on from NC_086107.1 coordinate 15,541,812, forward strand.
CGATACATGACCACCCATTGGTTAATAGCACCCTGCTATCTGTATTAACCCAAGCAACTGTCTAGTTAGAGACTTTCTCAGCATTCCTCAGTATAACATAACAAAGAAGCCATTTTAAATTTAACAAAAAAGAAAGACCCCGTACATGTATTTGCAGTTTGTTCCCTTTTGCACACTGGTCGAGCACCCAAGTTGGTGCAGTCTTTCATTGATTCTGCTATGGTTATTATTCTACAGATATATTGAGTATGCCTATAAGAAAATGAATCTCAGGGTTGTATATGGTAACATATATGTACTTGGATAATAAATTTACTTTGAAGTTTAAACTTTGAACTTTATGTACATAAGTCAGTATGTGGATATAAGCAAATCATATATGCATATGGCCACACTTAACAATTATTTGTACATCGTGATTTTATAGGATTGCTTTTAAATTTATATTTACTGTGCTTTTAATGCTAATTTTATTTTCTGTTGCTGCATTGGATCTAGAGTAACAATCATTTCATTCTCCTTTACATTTGTGTATTGAAGAATGACAATAAACAATTTTGGATCTAGAACCCTACTAGATTTTTGGGGAGTCAAAGACCCCGGACAAGAACATGGAGCAGAGCCCAAGTCAGATCACCCTCTATTTTATGGAATGGTGGTGCATGCTCGAGACACCAAAAAATCTACTCCTGCTCCTGTTTGTACACTTCCTCAAATTAGTATTAGAACATAAAACAGTCTAGCCCATTACAGGCCCTTCAGCCCCCAATGTCAAATGAACACGCATCAGTCCTCATTGAGGGAAAAGTGGCGGAAAGAGACAGCAGTTTCAACTTCCTGGGTGTCAACATCTCTGAAGGTCAATCTATGTCTCAACATGCTGATTCAATTCCGAAGAAGCCCCACCTGAGGATATACTTCATTAGGGGTATAAGCAGCTTTAGTATGTCATCCAAGACTCTAGCAAATTTCTATAGATGTACCATGGATGGTGGCAGGGTGGAGGTACATCTCTACAAAGAAATTGTAAGGGGCTCCTTCCCACCATCCTTGGGCAAGGTGTGGTACCTGCTTAGCCCCCTCCCCGATCAGGGTCACGTGAAGCCATGGGAACAGGCGGTGGATGGTCATGTGAGCAGCTGGTGCAAATCACAGTCCTGGTTAGGCGACCACTGATGCTAGGCAGACAATCTCTGAAGAGTATTGATAATAGCTGGGGCCACCTTTCTTGTAACAACATTGGCTGGAAGAAGGCAATGGCAAACCACCTCTGAAGAAAAATTTGTCAAGAACAACCATGGTCATGGAAAGACGATGACCACCTATGACACATGACACAGCACATAATTAATGAACTAGGTACCATGGAGAACATTCCAATTGGTTGCATCACCATCCTTTTAACCCACTCCAGAACCAATCTAATCCTTCCCTCCTAAATTGCATAACCCTCCACTCTTCTTTTAGCCATGTCTCTAAACAAGAGTCTCCTAAATATCCCTAATGTATCTGCCTCGACCAGCAGCCCAGCCAATGAATTCCAGACACCCACCGCTCTTCATGTAAAAAAACCTACCTCTGACATCTCCCCTAAACTTCCCTCCATTCACCTTAAAAGGATGTCCTCTGGTATTGGCTATTGAGGCCCTGGGAGAAAGGCTCTGGCTGTCCACTCTATCTATGCCTCTTATAACTTTATACACCTTTCTGTATTTGTTCCCGAACCATTGTTGAATTTCCAATTTAAACAGGTTTCCTTTTGTGTTGGTTATTTTCTCTGGCATACTTCATTCTCATTTCACCAACTATTGTCAGCAGCACAAACATTTCTGGTACTTCACAAGTGACTGATCAAATACACACTGATATGACCCAGGGGATGTCAGGCTAGATGACCAAACATTTGCTCAAGGGCTAAGCTTTGTAGTTCATCTTAATGAGGGAAGAGAAGCAGTTAATAAAGGAATTTATGAGCTTAGGGTGTTGGCAGCTAGGGGTTCTGCTACCCTTGAATTATAGTCAAGCATAGTCATGTGAAGAGATACAGATTAGAGCAGATGTCTCAATGGAACCAGGTTGTACAAGGTTTCAGAGGAAGGCCAGGAAACCAAGAATGAGACAAGGAGTCCATATGGATCACCAAGCCTAAAAGCTTGGAAATGTTTTGAGGGCTATGTTTTTGGAAAATACTGTACATTACCTCAGGACTAGGTCATGAGGAAGCCGAGAATCAACTCATACATTCCAGAATCTTGTTATGAGGTGTGGGGTGTGTTGTGTGCCGGGAACAGATTCATTGAGAAATTTTGTCTTCCACGTGTTCAGCTTACCTTCTCATAGCATCAATGAAGGAAGTGCTGTTGAATGGGAGTTTGGATTCTGAGTAGCCCACGCATACAAATACTATATGGCTAATGTATGTTGACACCTAAGGCTGAGGTGACCTGCGTTCTGCAGTGGTGGTGTCAAAATGAATCTCAAGTAGTACATGGAGACATTAATTCAGTGGTCACTCTTTTAGGTACGTCAATACCTAATAAATTAGCCACAGAGTGTATTTTCATGATCTTCTGTTGCTGTAGCCCATCCACTTCAAGGTTCAACATGTTGTGCATTCAAAGATGTATTTTTACACACCACTGCTGTAACACGTTGTTACTTGAGTTACGGTCACCTTTCTGTCACCTTGAACTAGTCTGGCCATTCTTCTCTGACCATCCTCATTAACAAGGTGTTTTCACCCACAACACTGTATGTTTTGTTTTTCATACCAGTCTCTGTAAACTCTAGAGATGGTAAAGTGTGAAAATCCCAGGAGATCAGCAGTTTCTGAGATACTCAAACAACCCCGTCTGTCACCAGAAATCATTCCCCAGTCAAAGTCACTTAGATCATATTTCTTCCCAGTTCTGATGTTTGGTCTGAACAACAACTGAACCTCTTGACCATGTCTGCATGCTTTTATGCATTGAGTTGCTGCCACATGATAGGTTGAATAGATATTTGTTTTAATGAGCAGGTGTACCTAATAAAGTGGCCACTGAGTGCTTCTACAATTTGATAATAAATTTACTTTGAATTTTACTTTGAAAGGCTGGACAGTTCTTGACTCATCCTGCAGATTATCTCCACTCCACTGGGTGACTTGCTGGAGATAAGGAACAAAAGTTGCAGCCAAAATTGTGAAGGGAATGCTGCAACAATAGGGCATTGCATAGCTCTAATCTGCACTGAGTTCAAATCTGTGCTGGGCCGGTTAGCTAGAAGTGTGGCTCTAAAATAGAAATAACTAAAAGCATGAAAACAAAAGTCAAGTATCCTAAGCACTTCCTCTTTTTCTGCAGGAATGCCGAACTCTTTCAAATGAATGGGATCACCATATGTGCACCAGCTGGTCCTGGGGTAAAGCTGAGGGGCCCACCTAGCCTCCTTCTCCAGTGCATCACAGCTCCACCACTGGGCCCGAAATGTTCAGCACTTAGCGTTTTGGACATGGCTTCCGAGAATGAGTGGAGACCCACAACGTGCAGAAGTAGAAACATCTGATACGGAGCTAATTGCCACCAGCAACTCAATTCGCCCCAGCGCAACTCATCAAACAAAGGAAATAAAAACAGCCAAATGAAAAGCACTCACTCCCAAGACATACACATGTCTGTTCCCTTCACTATTGCTACCCAACGTGTTATGTGCTTTGAGCATTTTCTGCTTATGTTTCAGCATCAATCAATAATATCTAATTTGGCTTTTTAAGTAGATTTAAGTATCATTCCAGAGAATGATGTAGTGGCATGCAGGTTTAATGGGTCAGTTTTGTATTCTATTCCTGCCTAATGAAATCCTGCTGTAAAAGACGTTAAGTAATGGCCCTTTTTCTTACCGGACATGTCATTGACAATCATCAGTACACACATTTCAACAGTGCTTTCTTATTAGGAATGTTTGAAGAAAGGAAACATTTTTCTCTCTGTAAGTTCACCTAATAAAGGAATACCATAATACCACATGTTCCTGTTAAGACCTGCACTTAGCTGTAAGTGGAAGGAATGGACACTATGCAAGATTTTGGCAAAGAGCCCCTGCATTACGTTATCACCTACTATTGTTTTTATAATTGAAGAATTCTCTGCTTCCGCTCTCATGCACTAATCTTGAATACAACACGCAGGTAAGAGAAGGCAAAGACACACGTTGCCTTGATTTTAGTACTGTCCAATGTCAAACCTCTATGTCCAGCGCACTTAGCAGCTCACCACATCAACCCAACCACTTGTAACACCCTGGGAAAGGTTTCCCTGCTAACGTAATGGTCTTTCTGTAACAGTGTTTGGGTTATGGTTAGAGATAACGGGTGCTTTTGGAATGTGAGCTGGGTCCTTTGTTCAGCGTGAGATGAAGAGAGAAGACGCTGGAGAGACGCTGGAGAGATGCCACGTGATTCAATGGAACCAGACAGTGAGATCAACTCAGGATCAATGAACTGGTGCACATTTGTCTGTTTAATTATAATGGGCCCTTTTCGTTTTTCTTTCTTTCCTTTACTTAACCTTTAGTTAGTTTTTTTTAGATTAAGAGGACACACAGTCCTCTTTTATTGTCATTTAGTAATGCATGCATTAAGAAATGATACAATGTTCCTCCAGAATGATTTCACAGAAACACAAGACAGACCAAGACTGAAAAACTGAGAAAAACCACATTATTATAACATATAGTTACAACAGTGCAAGCAATACCATAACTTGATGAAAAACAGGCCATGGGCACGGTAAAAAAAGTTCAAAGTCTCTCGAAAGTCCCATCATCTCACACAGACGAGAGAAGGAAGAAAACTCTCCCTGCTGAGCTTCCAGTGCCGCAAGCTTGCTGATGCAGCATCCTGGAAGCACCCGACACCAGTCTGACTCTGAGTCGTCCGAAAACTTCGAGCCTCCGACCAGCCCTCCAACAGCGAACACCATCTCTGCCAAGTGCTTCGACCCCAACCCCAACCGCCAGCAGCAGGCAAAGCCGAGGATTTGGGGCCTTCCCTCCGGAGATTCTCGATCAGACAGTAGCTGCGGCAGCGAACCTGGCATTTCAGAAGTTTCTCCAGATGTTCCTCTGTGCTTCTCACGTCTGTTTCCATCAAATCAGAATTGTGCACAGCCCTTATTTAACAAATATGATATCATTTCACCGGAGAGGCCGCGCGCGCTGTATCGTGCCGCCTTCTCCTCCCTATTTTAAGATTCATAAATATAATTCCATTAACCATATTCAGTGTGCTGTCTGTTGTTTCTTGGCACTGAGTTGTCACAGGGTTGCAAATTGCACAACACCCACACAAACCGGGGTTTGGGGTGGTACAGCCATCTCAAACTCGCGGGTTTGGCGGGACCGGAATGTGTCTTCCCTAGACTTACGCAGCCAAGGAAACCCGCAGGGTTTCACACTCTTTGCACTACCCCCAAAATAAAGTCTTTCCTGACATAGAACATAGAACGCTACAGCACAGTACAGATATTTTGGTCCACCATGTTGTGCCAACATCTTAACCTTTAGCAAGGCGGCACAGTAGCGTAGTGGTTAGCACAACGCTTTACAGTACCAGCAACCCCGGTTCAATCCGACCACTCTCTGTAAGGAGTTTGTACGTTCTCCCCGCGACAACATAGGTTTCCTCTGGGTGATTCGGTTTTCTCCCACGGTCCAAAGACATACTGGTTAGTAGGTTAATTAGTCATTGTAAATTGTCCTGTGAGTAGGCTAGGATTAAATTAGGGGTTTGTAGGGTGGCGTAGCACAAAGGACCAGAAGAGCCCACTCTGCACTCTATCCAATAAGTAAATAAATAAATAAAATCTAACCTTTCCCTCCCGCATAGCCCTCAATTTTTCTTTAACCTTCATACTTATCTTAAATACGCCTCTACCACCACCCCCTAGACTTTCCTTCAATCACCAAAATTATGTCTTGTATTAGCCATTTCCCCACTGGAAAAAAGTCTCTGTTTTCGAACTTTGAAAGGAGAGTTGGGATGACTTTCATCTCGTGGGATGCCACATGGTCAGAACTGAGGATTCAACTAGCTGGTTGAGCTGGTTGAACTAGTCAGATATGTTGATGGTAGAAACTTCAGTGGAAAAGCAATATTGTGAGGAAGATAATAATGTGATATGCTGGGCTCAGCTGGTGGTCATAATCTTGGTAAATGGAGTATAACAAAATTGAGAAAGTCTGCAGATGCCGGAAATCCAAAGTAACACACACAAAATTACTGAAGGATTTCAGCAGGCCAGGCAGCATCTATGGAAAAGAGTAAACAGTTGACATAATGGGCCGAGACACTTCAGCAGGACTGGATAGGAAGGGAAAAAGTCAAAATAAGAAGACGGGGGAGGGGAGGAAAAAGTACAAGATGGCAGGGGATAGGGGAAACCGGGAGAGGGGGGGTGAAGTAAAGAGCTGGGAAATTGATTGGTGAAAGAGATAAAGGGCTGGAGAAGGGGGAATCTGACAGGAGAGGGTAGAAGACTATGAAAGAAAGGGAAGGGGGAGGAACAACAGAGGGAGGTGATGGGCAGATAAGGAGATAAGGTGCGAGAGGGAAATACCAAGGAGGGAATGATAAAAAGGGGAAATTACCAGAAGTTTGAAAAACTGATATTTCTGCCTTCAGGTTGGAGGCCACCCAGATGGAATATAAGGTATTGCTCCTCCAACCTGAGTGTCGCTTCATCGTGTCAGTAGAGGAGGCTCGGTGAGGCGGTCTCGCAATCTATGTCGGGACTCACCAATATACAGGAGTCTACACAAGGAGCGCAGGATACAGTAGATGACCCCAACAGACTCGCAGGTGAAGTGTCGCCTCAGCTGTTTAGGGCCCTGAATAGTGGCGAGGGAAGAGGTGTAGGGGTAGGTGTCGCACTTGTTCCGCTTGCAAGGATAAGTGCCAGGAGGGAGATCAGTGGGGATGGACAAGTGGACAAGGAAGTTGCATAGGGAACAATCCCTGCAAAAAGCGGAAAGTGGGGTGGGGGATGGGGGAGGAAAAGATGTGCTTGGTGGTGGGATCCCGTTGGAGATGGTGGAAGTTGCTGAGAATTATGTGCTGAGCGCCAAGTCTGGTGGGTGGTAGGTGAGGACAAGAGGAACTGTATCCCTGGTGTGGTGGGGGTAGATGGGGTGAAGACAGACATGCATGAAATGGGAGAAATGCAGCATTAATGGTGGAAGAAAGGAAGCCCCTCTTTGGAGACGGAGGTAAATGGACTAGAGCATGAGGAAAGAAGAGTAGAAAAATGGTATATTGTTGAAGTGGAGACAAACTGAAAAGCACCACAGGACAAAACAATCTAGTGTCATTGTAAAGGAAACAAAGAAGGTTAAATTGACACCGATTTGTTGAGACCCAACATGGATTTGGGGATTGATTTGTCAAACACTTTTTTTCTGTTGCCACAAAAGGCAAGATCTCCTGATGGTTACCAATTGCAAATCAACTCACCATTTCCACTCTGACATGTCTGTCCATGGCCTCCTCCACTGCCATGATGAGGTCAAACTCAGGTGGGAGGAGCAACACCTTATATTTTGTCTCTGTAGTCTCCAGCCTGATGTCACAACGTGGGATAGAAATTCCAATGAGAAATTGAATGGCTATGTAATAAAGGCGATGTTATGATATTCATGGGGGTTTCAATGTGCAGGTAGATTGGGAATATTATTTTGGTGCTGGATCCCAAGACAGGGAATTTGTAGGATGCCTACAATATGGTTTTGTAGAGCAGCTTGAAGTTGAGTCCACTAGTGGAAAGGCACCTTTGAATTGTATATTGATTAATGAACCAGATTTGATTAAGGAGGAAAGGACCCCTTAGGAGGTAGTTATCGTAATATGATAGAATTCACACTGCAGTTTAAGAAGGAGAAGATAAAGTCAGATGCATCAGTATTACAGTGGAGAAAACGGAATTACGGTGGCATGCGAGAGAAGCTGGTCAAAGTTGATTAGAAGGGAACACTAGCAGGGATGATGGTAGAACAACAATGGCTGGAGGTTTCGGGCACAATTTGGAGGGGCAGGATAGATACATCCCAAAGATGAAGAAGTATTCTAAAGGGAGGATGAAGCAACTGTGGGTGACAAAGGAAGTCAAAGACCGTGTGAGAGGGCATAAAATATCGCAAAAATTAGCAGTAAGTTACAGGTTTGGGAAGCTTTTAAAAACCGACAGAAGGCAACTAAAAACAGCCATAAGGAGAGTAAAAATGAAATATGAAGGTTCCCGAACCAATAATCTAAAAAAGGATACAAAAAGTTTTTTTCAGATATATTAAGAATAAAAGAGAGGCAGGAGTGGATATTGGACTGCTGGAAAATGATGCTGGAGAGGTAGCAATAGTGGACAAAGAAATGGCAGACGAACTTAAGTATTTTTCATCATTCCTTACTGTGAGAGACATTAGCAGTATGCTAGAAATTCAAAACTGTCCGAGAGCAGAAATTAGTATATTTGCTATTACTAAGGAGAAAATGTTTGGGAATCTGAAAGGTCTGAAGGTAGAAAAATCATCTGGACCAGGTTCTGATAGAGGTAGCTGAAGAGGTTGTGAAGGCATTAGTAATGATCTTTCACAAATCACTAAATTCTTGAATGGTTCCAGAGGACTAGAAAATTGATAAAGATATTCCACTCTTTAAGAAGGAAAGGGAAGGCAGAAGACAGGAAATTACTGTATAGACCATTTAGCCTGACTTCAGTGGTTGGGAACATATTGGAGTCCATTATTAAGAATGAGCTTTCAGTGTACTTGGAGGTGAATGATAAAATAGGCCAAAGTCAGCATGGTTTACTTCTATGAAAACTTGCCTGGCAAATCAGTTGGAATTCTTTGAGGAAATATCAGGCAGGATAGACAAAGGAGAGTCATGGGATGTCATTTATTGGATTTTCAGAAGGTTTTTGATAAGGTGCCACACAGAAGGCTGCTTAACATGATAAGAGCCCATGGTATTACAGGAAAGATACTAGTATGGTTAGAAGATTGGCTGACTAGCAAGAGGCAAAGAGTTGGAATAAAGGGGGCCTTTTCTGGTTGCTGCCGGTGACTAATGATATTCTGCAGGGTTTGGTATTTGGGTTGCTTCTTTTCACGTAATATGTCACTGATTTGGATGACGAAATATCACCGTGAAAAGATGCATATGATCCAAAGGTAGGTGGTTGAGTAGGTAGTGCTGAGAAAGCAGGGTGTCTGCAGAAGGATTTGGACAGATTGTGAGAATGGACAAAGAAGTGGCAGATGGAATATAATGTTGGGAAGTGTATGGGTATGTTCTTTGGTAGAAGGAATAAAGGCGTGGATTATTTTCTAAACAAGGAGAAATTTCTAAAATCAGTGGTGCAAAGGGACTTGAGAGTCCTTGTGCAGTATTCCATAAAGGTTAATTTGCAGGTTGAGTCAGTGGTAAGGAAGGCAAATGCAATGTTAGCATTCATTTCGAGAGGATAAGAGCAAGGATATAATGCTGAGGCTTTACAAGATATTGGTCAGACTGCACTTGGAGTATTGTGAGCAGTTTTGGGCCCCTTATCTAAGAAAAGATGTGTTGATATTGGAGTGGGTCCAGAGGAGGTGCTTGAACGTGATTCCAGGAATGAAAGGGTTAACGTATGCGGAGTGCTTGATGGCTCGTGACCTGCATTTGCTGGGGTTTAGAAGAATGAGGGGAGGTATCATTGAAACCTATCGATATGTTGAAAGGCCTAGATATAGTATAGGCGGAGAGGATGTTTCCTGCACTGGGTGAGACTAGGGTCAGAGGCCTCAGAAAAGAGGGACACCCTTTACAACAGAGATGAGGATGAAGTTTTTTAACCAGAGGGTGGTGAATCTGTGGAATTCATTCCTATGGATGGCTGTGGATGCCAAGTCATTGAGTATATTTAAAACAGATACTAAAAGGTTCTTGATTAGTCAGGGCATCAATGGTTTTGTGGAGAAGGCAGGAGAATGAGGTTCAGAGGGACAATAAATCAGCTCTGATGGAATGGTAGAGCAGACTCAACAGGCTGAGTGGCCTAATTCTGCTCCTATATCTTATGGTCTTTGAACTTACCCCCCTTAAACGCATGCCCTCTGGTATTAGATATTTCAGCCCAGGTAAAAAGATATTGTCTGTCAACTCTGCCTATGCTTCTTCTAATCCTATAAACCTCTATCATATCTCCCCTAAGCCTCCACCATTCCAAAGAAAACAACCCAAGTTAAAGCACATCCACTCTAATCCAGGCAGCATCTTGGTACACCTCCTCTGCACCCTTTTCCAATCCTTGACATCTTTCCTATAATGGATTGACCAGAACTCCAGATACAGCCTAGCTAGACATTTATAAAGCAGCAACATAACTTCCTGACTTTTGACTCAATGCCTCAACTAATAAAGGCATGCATGACTTTATTAGTCAGGACTTTGACTTCTACCTATTTAAGAAGGTGCAGACTTGTAAAGGAGGTGGGTCAGAAATATAGCCATTCCTGGGATGAAGAGATACCTTCATGATGAAAGGTTGATCAAATTGAGATTATATTCATTGGGATTTAGATTAATGAGAGGTGATTCTGCTGAAAATGTTTAGATTCTGAGCTGGCCTGACAGGGTGGATGTTGAGATGGATGTTCCCTTCATTAGCAAATCCAGAGCAAGGGTATATAGTTTTAGAATAAGATACTGCTTTCTTGAGACACAGATACAGAGGATCATTTTTCTCTGAGAGTATCACTAATGTTTATTGTGCTCTACTTTGGAGCAGCTAAGGCTAAAATGGACAGATCTTTGGTCTGAGGAGAAATCCAGGAACAGGTAGAATAAGCGGGAAAGTGGAAATGAGGCCAAAGTCAGATCACACAGATAGAATATACTGTTGCTCAGTACAGGCCCTTCGTCCCACAGAGCTGTGCTGATTTTTTAACCTATTCTAAGATCAGTTTAACCCTTCCCTCATACATAGCCCTCCATTTTTCTATAATCCATGTGTCCATCAAAGAGTTTCTGAAATGCCCCCTATGTATCTGCCTCTATCATCATCCCTGGCAGGATGTTCCATGTACTCACCACTTAGTGTAAAGAACCTACTTCTGACATCCCCCTATACTTTCCCCCAGTCACATTAAAATTATGCCTCCTGGTATGAACCATTTCCAGCAAAAGTCTCCGCCTCTCATCATCCTGTACACCTCTATCAAGCCACCTCTCATTCTCCTTCTCCCCAAAGAGAAATGCCCTAGGTCACGCAACCTATCCTCATTAGACACGCTCCCTAATCCAGGCAATATCCCGCTAAATCCCCGCTGCACCTTTTCTGAAGCATTTACATACTTACTATGATGAGGCAACAAGAACTGAATACAATATTCCAAGTGTTGTCTAACTGGGGTTTTATAGACCAGCAACATTACCTCACGGCTCTTGAACTCAATCCCCCACTAATGAAGGCCAGCACATCAGATGCCTCCTTAACGATACTATCATCTTCCTATTGAATGCTAGATCCAGTCTAAGAGTTATATAGCCCAATTTTAATCTGGCTGAAGGGTATCATCCTCAAATGTTCATTTCCTTCTACAGAAACAGCCCGACCTGTTGAGTTCCTCCAGCATTTTCTGTGTGTTGCTAATCCTGATACTGTTTCATATATTCTAGTGAATATTGTAAGTTTAGACAATATTGAAATAATTGGTAATTAGGAATTCTTGTAGTTGATTTTCTGATCTTTATTATTACTGGACCAACTCTCTTTGCTCAGAAAATTAGTCCACTTCCCTCAACATTGAAGCCAGAAATTCACCAGCATAGAAATTACGTCCTCCCCTTCACGCAACCTGAGACTCACACAAGGAGAAAATGCTATCACTGTTTTTATTACATGTATATACAAAATATCCATGCAAATGATACAAAATAAAACATAAAAATATGTATCTATCCAAATAATGTTTTGTATACAGACACTTAGCAAAGGAACAGTTTGGATTTAGTGGAATCTTTAATTTTCTCAGAAGATCTCAAAGAGAAATTAAAAATTAATGAACTGTTTTACAACAGTAAATTGCTGCTGTCAATTTCAACACAGCCTGGTCCCTTAAACAGTGGTTAATCTAATTGAATTGATGGTGGCTGGGAGATGAATATAGGCCACAATACCATAGGAGTTTTATTGAGTTTCTTCATGTCTAGGTTTAATCTTTGTCTTTTTTTTACTGAATGCATGGACACTGAAAGTTCAGAGGAATGTGTTGTGTTTTCACACCAAAATAACAAGGCAAAGTTCCTGTTGCAGACTCCCACCGGGTCACTGAGGGTCCCTTAACCTGATTGGTCCACTAGCAACACATTTGGGGAAATCACCACTTGATAGGCTGAGAATGTCCTATGAAAGGGGCAGGAGAAACATTTGAAAAAACAATTTGCTTGCACCCAACCAACCACCCCCTTCCCACACTGTTCTTTTTGCCTCCCACAGCCTTACTTTCTAAAGGGAGCGACTTGTTTTGAAGAAAAATAGCCTCTCTTTGATGATTCAAGCCTTCTTGTCAGACCAGAGTTGCCTCTGCACCTTTGCTTTTATGATGACGGATTGCTTGATTATTCCCAAGGACATGCACTAAACTATAAAATAAATTGTAGCACATTTTAAATACAATATATTTTGTATTATATGGTGCACAAAATTATTTATCCTATGTCCCAGCTTAGTAAAGGACTTGAATTTATTATCATAGCTAACCATAACTATTGCCTAAAATGTTGTAGTTTAGCATTTAGACATAAGTAGTTTAGATTTTATTCTTACCAATAAGACAGGTAATACTTCTAACAGTCTTTACAACTGGAAATAAATTTAACATAAATATGGTTAAGCTTCCAGTGTCGCTTCCAAGTTATAAAGCAGGTTTTTTAAAATGTTTATATTCAAAATTTAATGTAATATAATTTGGTCTTGCCTAAATTGAGGAGGTGTGAAGTGGGAGGGGGTGGGAACAGAACAAGACTGTGGGAATAAAGCGTAAAAAAAAGATGAGGCAAAATAGACAGAAAATCACAACAGTGGAGATTAAGAAGGATTTCACATGCAAATAACTTATCTGACCATGCTTGTCACTTTAGCAATCTTCTCTAGGCTTAGGCATTTCAGGCATCCCTGTTCTTACACTGATGCTCTCTCACCCAGCTGTGCACCCTATGGTTCTGCTCGGCTCCTGCATCAACACAGAGACAGACAATACAGCCTTTGGTCTGATTGAACACAAAACATTCACAGTCTCTGGGTAGAAATGACTGGCGAGCCCCTATTGAGGCTAGACCAGGCTTGTCAAGTTAGCACCAGTGAGGCTTTCCCACTAAGCAGCTGGATGAACATTGACAAATGCAGTGCATGTATAATTTCTATGTGGTTCTGGTCATTATTATTAATACAACTTATGGACAGACATAGTTTTTCAAATTTTTTATTAATTTAAGTCTGGATCACATGACGTCATCAAACTAGCAACACTAGATATAACCATGATTAGTACTGAATAAAATCATAATCCCCTTTATCTTTTGCAAAATATAAGTTTAATGCAATTTGTATTGCAAAAAAAGGTTATTGAGATAGGCACATTGGGTGAGAAATTCATTTTTGTCTGCTTTAACTTCAGCAGAACTCTTACCCAGATCCTAATGTCAATAGTTGAGTACAATTGGTGACCATTGTGTTTGCACCTCTTTAAGATCTTACATCTTTCCCCTTTATCTTCAGAAATATATGAAAAACCTTTTCATGTTGTCTCAAATTTCCAAAAAGAACAGTTAGTCACCTGCAATTGTTGTTGGAAAGCGGTAAATAATTTGTACAAAGCAAGTTCCTAAGAAGGTTCACTCCGACGATTATTAAAGAAAGACATTCTAGAAGTTTTAGATGTGATATAAATACAGCATGATAGATAGCACCCTTTCTCTTCAAGATATGAAAGTAAGGATACAATTCTAAGGCTTCATAAGGTGTTGGTCAAACTGTAAGAATTTTTGGACCCCTGTCAAAGAAAAGATGTGCTGACATTGGAGAGAGTCCAGAGGAGATTCATGAGAATGATCCCAGGAATGAAAGGGTTAATGTATGAGGAGTGTTTGGTGGAAGAATGAGAGGCAACTCATTGAAATCTATCAAAGATAAAAGGCCTAGGTAATGTGAATATGGAAAAGATGTTTCCTATAGTGAAGGAGTATAGGGCCAAATGGCACAACCTCAGAATACAAGGTCATCCCTTTAGAACAGAAATGAGGAGGAATTTCTTTACGCAGAGCGTGATGAATCTGTGGAATTCATTGTCACAGATAGCTGAGAAGGCAAATCACTGGATATACTTAAGGTGGATGTTGATAGGTTTTTGAGCAGAAGTGGTGCCAAAGGTTACAGGGAGAACACAGTAGAATGAGGTTGAGAGAAATAATGCATCAGACATGATGGAATGGTGTAGCAGTCATAATCAGCTGAATTGCCTAATTCTGCTCCTATGACTTATGATCTTATTAATTTCTTGAGGTCTTTTATGGATATGTGTTAGTTTAACACCTCATCTGAAAGGCATCGGTTTTGACAGTGTAGTACTTCCTTAGTAATGCACGGAAGTTCCAGCCAAGATAATTGTGGTTTTAAGTTTATGAATTTGGACTCGAGCCCACAGCCTTCCAATCAGATTTGAAGAATTTGTCAACTGAACCACAGGTGACAATGTACAAATGGCATCTGACCACTTTGCCATTATTTCCAATATGATAATTCATCAGTTATGTCCAAGTGGAACCATTATCTTTCAAATAACCAAAATCTTGTAGAAGGGCCATCAATTAATAAGACTTTCCATCTTTTTTGTGAATTCACCTAATTTTAACATCCTTGTTTTTCAACAACCGTAAGTTACAGCAAAGCAACTTGAAGGAAGGGTGATCAGGTCAGGAGTGTGATGGAATACTCTCTACTTGTCTGGATAAGCACAACTCAAGAAGCTCAACACTACACAAGACACAACAGCCCACCTGATGGAAACCCCATCCATAGCCATTCACTCACTCCATCGTGTATAGGATGCACTTCAACAACTTACCAAGAGCACCCATGTTACCTCCCTACTGGAAGGGCAAGGCAACAAAAGCATCACCATGTAGAAGCTGGCCTCCAACTCACACACTATCCCAACTTGGAAATATATTGCTGTTCCTTTACCACGCTTCTGGCACCAAAATAGCATGCCCACAACTTACTAGCCCTAACACGTATGTCTTTGGAATGTGGGAGGAAACTGGAGCACCTGGAGGAAATCCATGTGGTCACAGGGAGAACGTATATAGTCCTTACAGACAGTGGCAGGAAATTGAACCCCACATGCTGTAAAGTGAGGCGCTAACCATTGTCCTGCTAAAGGGTTTCAGCCCGAAACATCGACTGTACTGTTTTCCATAGATGCTGCCTGGCCTGCTGAGTTCCTCCAGCATTTTGTGTGTGTTGCTCAGATTTCCAATATATGCAGATTTTCTCTTGTTTGCGCTAACCACGATGCTACTGTGCAGCCCCAAGAAGGCAGTTCACTACTTAGGGTTGGTCAATTAAATGCTAGCACAGCTTTCAAAGCTCATATTGTTTGAAAGAATTAAAAAAACGTTCCTCTGAGATCTTGGTGAGACGTTTGTTCAGTGAACGCAAGGTGCCTGCTGTTTCACTGCCTATAGCATGTGGTTCGGACACCTAACTGGAACTTTTGCAGACTTACTGAAGAGCAAATCATTTGTGTTTTGGGATCTGGTGTATGGTTGAGTCTTTGATCAACCCTACTCTTAATATCATTCGCATGGTCCACAACAATGGTTGAGGATAAACACAAGAGATTTTGCAGACACCAGGTATCCAGAGCAACACACACAAAATGCTGGAGGGACTCAGCAGGTCAGACATCAGCCTCCATAGATGCTGCCTGACCTGTTGAGTTTTCTGCAGTGCTTTTGTGCGTGTTACGGTGGTTAAAGAGTCAAGTGCTGGAAAATTGGCCAAGCCGACTTCTCACACTGTTTACCAGATCAGTCAAAAGAAAGAAAACAATAAAGTGAGCGAAGTGTGTCTTCTAATGTCTTCTGCATAACGACCTGCAGAAACTAATTCAGCTTCACATTCATTCGGTGAAACGGTCTCCTTATTTATTTATTTAATTTTGTTTGTTTAGAAATATGGCACAACAACAGCCCTTCCAGCCCAACGAGCTCATGCTGGCCAATTACACCCAAGTGACCAATTGACCTACTAACCCATAACGGCTTTGGAATGGCAGATCAGACTGGAGCACCTCGAGGAAACCCACAAGATCATGGGGAGAACGTCAAAGTTCCTTACACAGAATTGTAAGAATGGAACCTGAGTCGCTGGCACTGTAGACTAACCACTATGCTACTGTGCCATCTTATTAAACAGCTTGGAATGAATTACAGCTTTTATTTCAGCGGTTCCTCCCACTGCTTTGCAATCAGTAGATAGAGTTGGAAAAGCAGTCTGGGCAAATAACTGCAAGTGAAACCCAACAAAATCCAACAAACCAAGAAACTGAAACCAGTCTGATCTCATCTGTGGAATCACACTGAAAACATGTCATAATGCATTCCTATGGTCACAGTGAAGCTGTCCTGAATTTCAATGGCATTGAAAAGTGATCGTACTTTATATAATCCTCTCTGCAGCCCTTTAATACACGCTTAATACCTACTTCTCTAACCTGTCGACTTGGCCACCTCTCCTATAATTGCAAATGTCAGACATCATCCACGAAGAAGTCTAAACAAGTCAACGTTTCAACCCAAGACTGTCGAAGGGTCTTGGTCCGAAGCATCGACATTTATTCCTCTCCATAGATGCTGCCTGACCTCCTGAGTTCCTCCAGTATTCTCTGTGTGTTCTTGAAGGTTTCCAGCATGTGCAGAACTTCCTATTTTATAATTTCCAATGTAACCTGATGCTAAGTTTTTTTTGATAATACTTCTTGAGAAATAGCCTGGGATCTCTTGTTTCTTTTGTGATCTGGTCTGACAACTCCCTGCTGCCCTGGTACACAAACTTGGGGCAAATTTGCTAAACTCAGTTTAACACAGGGAAGTTCTGTGGGACGGTTAGAAGAAGAATCAGGTGTCCTTGTGGGGAAATGTTTCTCTTTCGTCACCCGCAAACAAACTAACTGATCCCCGCCAGTGATCACTATGGTATTTAAATTGACTCCCTTTCTTTTTACTTTTCTTACAATAGTAACCAGCGAGGGCAGAATGGGCCAAAAGATCTTTATTTGACTCAAAAAGGCCTTTATTTTTACAATATAACATGAAATTGTTGCTTGAGGATGTTAAGAGGCTCTGTTTAATTCAACTTCAATCTTTAATTTTCATTGTGTGTCTTCACAAAAAGAGATGCGTAATAAAAAAGTAGTTAGCAGTAAGCAGGGAGTGATTATGAAATGGGTTATGTGTAGCAAATTCATTTATTCCAGTTCTATTATACATTCAGTGGCATGACTGAAAGAGCAGAACCTTCTGTTGCCTAAAACCCACAATAGTTCCACTTCATTCTCGTGGCATCAGTTTACACTTACCAAACTCTCTGTTCACTTCCCTTCCATCTTCTTCTGTAAACAAGGTAACAGATGGCCACACACCAGGACTCTTGCCTGCTTGACTGTGCAGTGCAACCTAGATGTGAGCAGAACTCAGGGCTGACAGACGGAGAGACAAGCAGAAATATTGTTTGCACATTTCTCCATTTGACAGCCAGCCATTTCAAAATATCAGACTTCAGACTATTTAACCTCTTCTTTTATTTGCCTCCAAAAACAGGAGCTTTCCAGCAGATCACCGGTTAGGGATGAAAGAGCCAAGTGCTTCTTGTGTGTGAACAAGATTGGGCTGAAGTATCAGATCTCACTGGATGAATAGTTCCCCAATACGCATTGTCTCAACCCATTAATTTCATTCGGTACCTTGTCTACAAATGTGGAGTCTGTGATCAGATGCCGTCCCGGCCCAGCAGGTAAGTCCGCTGCCTGATGTGGCTCTGACCACAATCTTGAGCGGCGTACACAAAGTGCAGGAGGAAATCAGCAGGTCATGCAGCATTAATGTCAGGGAATAAATAGTCGATAGTTCGGGCCAAGATCTTTCACTGGGACTGGAAAGGAAGGTGGCCGAAGGCGGGAGGAGGGGAATGAGTACAAGCTGCCAGGTGACAGGAGAAACCAAGTGAAAGGGAAGTTGGTGGGTGGGGAAGGGGGCATTAAGTAAGCAGCAATTGTGGATTAGGTGGAAGGGATGAACAAATTTAATAGAAGAGGACAGTGAACCATGGAAGAAAGTAAAAGAGGAAAGCAAGAGACAGGCAAGTGAGAAGAAGGGAAGGAGTGAGAGGGTAACCACAATGCCAAAAGAAAAAAGAGAGAATGAGGAAGGGGATAAAATTACTTTTTCTTCTTCAGCCCTTTACTTTACTTCTTCTTCTCCCAGCTTTTCACTTCATCCTCCTCCCCCACGCACCCACCTTCCCCCTCACCTATCACCTGCCAGTGAACTCCTTTCTCTCCCACACCTTCTTATTCTGCCCTTCTTCCCCCCTCCTTTCCAGTTCTGGCGAAGGGACTCTGTCAGAAATGTCAACTGTTTATTTCCCTCTGTAGAAGCTGCCTAACCGGCCGAGTTCATGCAGCATTCTGTGTGTGTTGATCATGGTTCCCAGCATCTGCAGAATCTCTTGTGTTACTGACACAATCTTCCTAGTTTCCAACCAAATCCAGTTAATGCAGCCCTTACTGTACAAGAGAAAAGGTTCATTATATTTCCGTTGGAATCCCTATTTGCTTATTCTTTGTTGCGACTTTAAGTGGAATACATGTTGTCAGGAAGGTACCGTGGGAACTTTTCTTGTTGAATTTCTTCAGGGATATTTTCAGTTCTTTCTCTGACTTCAATGTCAGTCTTTGCTGCTGTTGGATTTTTATCCACGTTAACACTCTGAGGAAGCAAGTGTAAGCTATTACTGGAGAACTTCAGTATTGATGGAAAGTAAATGTATTCATATGGAGATTTCTACAATCTCAGGGCACTCCAGAGCACCTCAGGGTTAATAAATATTCCTTGAACTCTCATAATGCACAAACCGCAATCTAGACAGGAAACAGCAATGTCATAATATTCAAATATTCTGCTTTATCCATAATAATATTTGGATAAATATTGGCTGAGTCATCAGTGACAGTTGGAGTGTGGAGATGTTTTTGGAAAAGTCCCATTTTCTAGCATGAATGGATGCTACGGGACCTTATGCTCATCTGAGAAAGCGGTCGTTCACTTTAAAGTCCCTTACCGAGCAGATGTACCACAGGTGACACAGCACGTATCAAATGTATCATAGTGCCCCTTTAAGTAAATAGCTGATGCACCACAGAAACTTTATTGTTGTCACATGAACTGATCTTCGCTCCAGATCAATACATTACAACAGTGCACTGAGGTCGTACAAGGTAGAACAATAACAGAGAGTAAAATAAAGCATTACAATACGGAGAAGTGCAGATAGACGGCAAGGTGCAAGGTCACAATGAGGTAGACTGTGAGGTGAAGAGCCTATCTTGTCATATTAGTGAGTCACTCAATAGACATGACAGTGGGATAGAAACTGTCCTTGAGCCTGGTGGTATATGCTTTAAGGTTTTTGTGTCTTCTGTCCAATGGGCAGGGGAAAAGTGAGAATATCTAGGATGTGTGAGATCTTTAACTATGCTGCCTGCTTTAAAGAGGAAGTGAGATGTGTAGACAGAACCCATGGAGGGGAGGCTGGTTTCTGAGATGTGCTAAACTATGTCCACAACTCTCTGCAGTTTCTTGTGGTCATGGGCAGAGCAGTTGCCAGCGGTGCCAGAAAGGGCACTTTCTATGGTGCATTGATAAGAAATTAGTGAGGGTCACAAGTGTTTAGCTTCCTGAGGAAGGAGGGCTGCTTCTGAGCTTTCTTGGGCCTGGTGCTGACATAGTTGGTCCAGGGCAGGTTATTGGTGATGATCACTCTTCAGAACTTCAAACTCTCAACCCTCTTGACCTCAGCACAGTTGATCTAGACAGGAGCACTGCCCCTCTTCCTGAAGTCCATGACTAACTCTTTTGTTTTGCTGACAATGTGGGAAAGGGTGTTGTCACAACACCATGTCACTGCATTCTCAGTCTCCTTCCTGTACTTCCACTCATTGTTATTTGAGAAAGGGTCATTTCAGACTTGATACCACCTACGTTGTAGAAGAGTTACAACAGAATCTGTCCACATAGTGATGTGTGTAAAGAGAGGAGAGTAAGGAGCTGAGGACACAGTCTTTTGGAGTGCCAGTGTTGAAAATAATCATGGTAGAGATTTTGATCTCCATCCTTTCTGATTGCAGTCTGTTCGTCAGAAAGTCGAGTATCTCGTTAAAAGGGAGGTGCTGAGCCCCAGGCATAGGAAAGTGGAGATGAGTTTGTTTAGAATTCACGATGGTGCTGTAGTCAATAAACAATCGTCTTACAAACTGCAAGTGATGGCATTTGCCAAGGACCTCTTTAATCAGTAAGCAAATTACACTAGGTTGAGCCTGTCTGGGAAGCTGGAGTTAATGCTTGCCATGACCAGCCTCTTGGAGCACAACATGGTAGTGGATGTCAGTGCCACTGGACAGTAATCTTTAGGTCATGTTGCCTTACTTTTCTTAGGTACCAGGATGATAGTGGTCTTCTTAAGATAGGTAGGAACATCAGAATGAATGAGATTTAAAATGTCTGAAAGTACTTCCTCTGCGTAGATCTATGAAAGCTGCCTGCGACATCATCCAGGCCCAAGACTTTCCATGGAAAATAGATCTTATGTCAACAGAGGCAACTGTGGTTCAGGTGCACTGGAGACCCTCAGAATGAGTCGTGTTGTACCCATTCCTTCTATTCGAAATGTACATAGAATGAGTTAGGATTATTGAGAAGGGATATCCTACTGTCAGCAATGCTGTCTCCTTTGACTTGTATCTCATTATAGCATGTAAGCTCTAACACAGCTGATGGCAGGTCTGGTACTCCATTTTGGACTGGTATTGTCTCTTGGGATCCCTGATAGTTTCATGGAGGTCATATCCTGATTTCTTGTAAAGGTCAGTGTCGCCTGATTTGAATCCTGGGCTTCAGTAGGGAGTGGACTTGCCAGGTTATCCATCGTTTCAAGATTGGGGGCACTCAGATTACCCTCTTTGGTACACAGTCCTCAAAAAGTTTGCCGATTGAGTCCATGACGGTGGTGTGTGGCATGTTCGTCTAGGATGAGTGCTGAGTCTTTGAAAGTGGACTAGTCCACTGACTCAAAGCAAATGTGTTGAAGCTCAGCTTTTTCATCAGTCAGTGCTGGGTCCTAATGCTTAGCTTCTCTTTGTATACAGGAAGTAGGAGCATAGCTTGGTTCTCTGATTTACCAATGTGTGGGCGGGGGGGGGAGGGGTTGGCATCTTTCATGGTTGTGTGGCAGTGTTCAGGGTGTTTGGGCCCCTGGTGGGACAGGAGACATGATGACAGTATTTCGGTAATGCACTCTTCCATCTACTGAACAATGGGTACAGTTCATTGAAAGCAGGCTCCACAACTGCCTAGGGTGGGGTGTAGACTGCAGTCAGGACAATTAAAAATGGATTCGCGAGGCAGTTGGTGGCATTCTGAGCTGCATGAGAATGTAGCTTTTAGCTCAATTGCTTTATAGCGCCAACTATCACCAATCAGGGTTTGATTCCCGCTGCTGTCTGTAATGAGTTTGTACGCTCTCCCTGTGACCTGCGGATTTCCTCTGGGTGCTCCAGTTTCCCTCCACGTTCTAAAGAGTTATGGTTAATTTAGTGAGTGATGAGCATGCAATATTGGCACAGGAAGCGGGGTGACTCTTGCAGGCCACCTCCAGCACAATTCTCACTGAATTGATTGGATGCAATTAACACACTTCTCTATTTTGATGTTTTGATGTCCATGTGATAATGCTAAACTTTATCTCCGTTATCTTTTGTAGGGGCAAAACTCAACATTAGACATTCCAGGCCGACTGAGCAGGAACTTGCCAGGACTGTCATGTCCGAGCATGACAAGGTGTTTAGGTAGCAGACCTCCCTGCCTCTAACTTTACCAAAGGGTGACATAGAGTCCATCCAGTGAAGCCCTCAGGTTGTATGGTGCGGTCAGGCAAAGCAAGTGTAAGCCACGTTTCCGTGAGACATAGCACACAGCAGTCCCTCAGTTCTCCTTGGTAGGTCAGTCACTGATAACTGCCTCTTGCTAAATAATTCATCTGATAACTGTCATCTCAAAACCTGCATATCCCATATGTATATACATGCATTGATTAAACTTGTAGATGTCTCACTTATAGTGCTGGTCCACCACCCTTACCAAATATTTTCATTTTAAACACTTAAGATTTGATCTTTCTCAGGCACATTGTCTGTCTCTGAAGCATACAAGCTCGAGATTCTAGGTAAGCAGACCTCCACCCAGTAATCCATGTGCAGAGTATTAAAAGAATAAGGGAAACTCCATGATTTCAGGAGAAGGTTTAAAGGGCATTTGATCTAGGTTGATAAAATTAGTAGAGTCTTGAATGTAAGAATTAAAAAGGGCAAGGGTTGGGATGATTTTCTTCGACTCCAGTTTTGTGGATTCTGAGGCAGCTGATGAGACTGAAGTGGGAATAGGCTCTGCCACAACTGGGGTAGAAAGTTTGGGTGTGTGGTTTCTGAAGTGGTGTGCTCCTTACACTGTTAGCCCATCCTCTGGTGCTCTCACTGAATAGCTTCAATGTTCTCAATACCGGCCTGAATAGTCCTTCTCCATTTTGAGCAGTGTTGGGCCTAAGGAAACAGTGAGGATGTTGCGTGTCTTCGAGGAGACTCGAGCAAAACCTTCACGAAATGTTGGAGGAATTCATCAGGTCAGGCAGCCTGTATGGGGAGGAATAAACAGTCAATCTTTTGGGCTGAAACCTTTCATAGTATCCCTTCAGGAGACATAGTAGAGTAGCAGTTAGCACAACCCTTTACAGCACAAGGTGCGAGATTAGGGTTCAATTCCCATTGCTGTCTGTCTCTGAAACATACAAACTTAAGATTCATAGTCCAGGGGTTCCCAGCCTTTGTTATGCCATGGACAAAAGGTCCAGGCATCCTTGGTTGGGAACCCCTGTATCAGACCACCAACTTGGCATCCATGCACAGGGTATTAAAGGGGTGAAGGAAGCTCCATAAATTCAGGAGAATATTTAAAGCAACAAACATAACGACAACTTTGATAATGGGGTGGGAGGGAAAACCCACACATTATGGTGACCTAATTGAAACCTATCGAATGTTGAAAGGCCTTGGTAGAGTGAATGTGGAGAGGATGTTTCCTATGGTGGGAGAGTCTAGGACCAGAGAACACAACCCCAGAATAGAGGGGTGCTCTTTTAGAACAGAGGTGAGGAGGGATTTCTTTGGCCAGCGAGTGGTGAATCTATGGAATTCGTTGCCACAGGCAACTGTGGAAGTCAAGTCTTTACGTATATTTAAGGCAGATGTTGATAGATCTTGATTAGTCAGGGCATGAATGGATACAGGGAGAAGGCAGGAGACTGGGGCACTATGGATCAGCCATGATGAAATGATAAAGCAGACTTGATGGGCCAAATGACTTAATTCTGCTCCTATATCTTATGGTTTTATGGTATAACAATGCATCATAGTTTCAGCTCGGTGACGCTAAGGTGGTTAATCTGCTGTCACACAGTCCCGAGGGTTTGGGTTCAATCCTGACTTTTGGTGTTGTCACGTGTGTCTCATGACCAAGTGGCATTCTTCCAGGTGCTCTGGTTTTTCCCACATCTGAAAGATGTGTTTGTGGGTTAAATAATGATTGTAAATGAACCCTCAGTCGAGGTAAGTGACAAAAGAACCAAAGCGAGTTGATGGGCAAGTGATAGAGACTACAGGGGAATAGTGAGGCACAGACTGGGTATGATTGGATTATTCTTCAGGGAGCTGGCACAGAACAAATGATCTCCTCTGTGTGTAATAAATAAACACAAATTCTTTCACTATTTATGTTCTGTTTTATATTGCTTGGTGTTATTTATATTTTTCTTACAGCTCATTGGTTTTATCTTTTTGATTCTGACTACAATTCTGAAGAACTTCATTGACAGGAAAGGGCTTAGGAACATCTTGCAGTATGGAAGGCAAACAAATTGCCTGCCACTCTGGTTCATCAGTGGAGCTCTGGCTGAGTGATGTCCCTACCTTTTCCCTAAATAGTGCTGTGGTATCTTTAATGACCACCTGGAAGGGGTGGTATACCTCGGATTGAATCCCAGTTGAGGTACTGCAGGTCTGAAGAATGTCACCACTGAAGCACAGCAGACACACTAAAACCAGAAACAGGCAATCAGTGAATTTCTTTCCTCTCCTTTTCTGTTTCTTCCTTCCTTCCTTCTGTCCATTCTTCTTTCATTCTTTTTTTCCCTTTTTTCCTTCCCTTATTTCTTTCTTTCTTCATGTCTTCATTCCCTCCTTCCTCTATTTATTTCTTTCTTCTTTCCACCCTTCCTTCCTTTTCTCCTTTTTGTTTACCTTCTTTCCTTCCTTCCTTCCAAATTGATTTTCATCTCAGGACTGACTTGGCATGTGTTCTATCTTTGTACAAGATCTATTGCTCAAGATGCAATGTTATGCTTCCTAGCTTTTATTTATCAGTGAAAGACTCTTGCAATGTGGATTAGCATTCCTTCCCTGACATTACTAGATCAGAATTTTGCCCGAGTATATTTTACTGAGCTATATTATTTGCAAACGGCTTTGCTTAGAACATAGAACGTAGAGCTCTACAGCACATTGCAGGCCCTTTGGCCCGGGATGTTGTGCCAACCATATAACCTACTCTAGAAACTGCCTCGAATTTCCCTACCGCATAGCCCTCTATTTTTCTAAGCTCCATGTACCTATCTAAGAGTCTCTTAAAAGACTCTATTTTATCTGCTTCTACCACCTTCACTGGCAGTGCATTCCACGCACCCACCACTCTCTGTGTGAAAAACTTACCTCTGATATCCCCCATGCACCTACTTCCAAGCACTTTAAAACTATGCCCCCTCGTGTTAGCCATTTCAGCCCTGGGAAAAAGCCTCTGGCTATCCACACATAAATGCCGCTCAACATCTTATACACGTCTATCAAGTCACCTCTCATCCTCTGTCGCTCCAATGAGAAAAGGCCAAGTTCACTCAACCTATTCTCATAAGTCATGCTCCCCAATCCAGTCAACATCCTTGTAAATTTCCTCTGCACTCTCTCTATAGTATCTCCTATTCATCATCATTATGTGCTGTGTCAATAAGATGGAAGTGATCATGGTTTCATGACCATGGTTGTTCTTGGCAAATTCTTCTACAGAAGTGGTTTGCTATTGCCTTCTTCAGGGCAGAGCCTTTACAAGACGGGTGACCCCAGCCATTGTCAATTCTCTTCAGAGAATGTCTGCCTGGCATCAGTGGTCACATAAACAGGACTCGTGATCTGCACCAACTACTCATAGGACCATTCATCACCTGCTCCCATGACTTCACGTGACCCTGATCAGGGGTGATGGGAGGGGGCCTAAGCAAGACCGGCAGGCTAGCGGAGAGAAAGATCGACTTGCACCTCCTTTGGTAGCGATTAGTCTCCATCCCGCCACTCCAAATGCTTATTAATTATTTGAAATGTTTTCTCTTGCTGTATTATTCACTTTGCCTGATGGACAGAAGACCTTGGCAGATTTCCTGGTTGACTTTATTGAAATTAATGCAATGGAACACAAAGCCTGAGTATATTTAGCCCATCATGTTCATCCTGGAAGGACAAGCACACTCCAGCCATCTTTCCAGTTTATGAGCATTCCCTGCAATATATTGTCTCTCCTACATGAGCACCAACTTCCATTTAATTCAACTTGCCGTTAACCAACACCAAGGAAGAGCTTACAGAAGCCAATAAAAACAAAGGCACGTCTTTGGGATGTGGGATGAAACTGAAGCTTCCAGTGAAGCAACAGCTGGATTTTATAAACAAGGGAAAACCTGAAGATGCTGGAAATCCGAGCAACACACACAAAATGCTGGAGGAACTCAGCAGGCCAGGCAGCATCTATGAAAAAAAATGCCGTCGACGTTAGATGCTGCCTGGCCTGCTGTGTTCCTGCAGCATTTTGTGTGTGTTGCTCGGATTTCCAGCATCTTCAGGTTCTTATAAACTGTTGATCTGATCAGCCCTTTGATGTCCTGCTGGTGCAGGTGCCAATTCCCTCCTTCTGGTCCCACTTGCCTCGGAGGAATAAAAATATGCCTTTTCTAACTGAAGTGCGAAAGACCTAGCATTATTTTCAGAAGGATCTGAATAGTTATTACATGACAATGAAAAGGCAGTTTTTCCTACCTGATAGACCAAATGGGCACCATAGCAGCATAGTGGTTAGTGCAACACCATTACAGCTTGTGTCAACAGAATTTGAGGTTTAGTTGTGACGTCTGCTGTAAGGAGTTTGGATATCCCTCCCCAAGGATGGGTGGATTTACTCCAGGTGCTCCGATTTCCTCCCATATCCAAAGACGCACCGTTTAGTAGGTTAATTGATCATTGTAAATTGTCCTGTGATAAGGCTAGGGTTAAATGGGTTGATTGCTGGGTGGTGCAGCTCGTTTGGCTGGAATGGCCTGTTCAGCACTGCGTCTCTGAGAAATAAAATTGAAGTACATATGAATCTGCGGACAACAAAAATTTTCATTCATTGAGTACAAAATAAGACAAATAGGAGTCATGGGAATTGTATAGGAACTTTTCACCTCTACGTTACAATCTAAACAAGCTTCACACAATGAGAATCTACTCTGGCTGCAAGGATACGATGGGAAATAATTCTCAGTCATTTATGGGGCTTCTTCACACAGAGAGTGGTGGGAGTATGGAATGAGCTGCCAGATCAGGTGGTAAATGTGGGTTCTTTTTTAACATTTAAGAATAAATTGGATAGATACATGGATGGGAGGTGTATGGAGGGATATGGTCTGTGTGCAGGTCAGTGGGACTAGGCAGAAAATGGTTCGGCACAGCCATGAAGGGCCAAAAGGCCTGTTTCTGTGCTGTAGTTTTTCTATGGTTTCTATGGTTTCATTGTTGAGACGTTATGCAATTGGAATTGAGAAATTCTGTAAGAAACTCAGTGAGGCATAATTTGAAGCATTGTGTACAGTTATAATCAACTACCTACAGGAAGGGTATCAGTAAGATTGAAAGAGTGCAGAAAAAGTTTGCAAAAATGTTGCCAGGACTTGAGGACCTGAGTTCTAGGGAAAGGTTGAATAGATTAGGATTTTTTTCCCCTGGAGCATAGGAGAATGACAGGAGATAAAGGTAGACAAAATTATGAGGGGTATACATAGGGTAAATGCAAGCTGGCTTTTTCCACTGAGGCTAAGTGAGACCAGAATGGGATTTCATAGGTTATGGGTGAAAGATGAAATGTTTAAGAGGAACAAAATGGGGGCCATCTTCACTCATAGGCTGGTGAGAATATGGAATGACCTGCCAGCAGAAGTGTGGATTTGGGTTTGATTTAAACATTTAAGAGAAATTTGAATAGGTGCATGAATGGGAGGGGAATGGAGGTCAGATGGGACTAGGCAGAATAACAGTTTGGCATGGACTAGATGGGCCAAAAGGGCCTGTTTCTGTGCATTCTATTTCAACCTCTGCTGGAATTTGGCCCAAAATGCAAATCTGCTTTTAGCAGTAAATCATACTAAATTAATAATTCATTCAAGTTTTGGGTAAAGAGGGATGGTGTGGTTGTATCTGGAGAGAGGGAGATGGAACAGCCGTGATGGTTAAGGAGGTAGTATGATGTGGAATACTGTTAGTATGAGATGTTGGAATACACTGACCCAACAGAAGGTTCTAGTCCAATATTCAGAATTACTGACGTAAAGAAACTGTATTTTGCAACTCAGCAGGTCAGGCAGTTGATGTTTTGGACCAAAACACTTCTTCAGGATTGGAAAGGAAGCGGGAAGAGGCCAGAATGAAAAGGTTGAAGGAGGGGAAGGAGGAGAGCTAGAAGGTGATGTGTGAAGCCTGGTGGGTGGGAAAGGTAAAGGGCTGGAGAGGAAGGAACCTGATAGGAGAGGAGAGTGGACCACAGGAGAAAGGGAGGAAGGAGGGGACCCAGGGGGAAGTGATAGGCAGGCGAGAAGAGGTAATAGGGCCAGAGTGGGGACTAGAAGAAGAGGAGAGGGGGAGGGATTTTTTTTTATTGGAAGGAGAAATCAATATTCATGCCATCAGGTTGGAGGCGACCCAGAATGAATATAAGGTGCTACTCCTTCAGCCTGAGGGTGGCCTCATCATGGCACAAGAGGAGGCCTGGGACTGATATTTTGCATTTCACAACTTCTGTAGTTGTACCGTGGTGAGCATTCTGACAGGCTGCATCACTGTCTGGTATGGAGGGGCTACTGCACAGGACTGAAAGACGCTGCAGAAGGTTGTAAATCTAGTCAGCTCCATCTTGGGCACCAGCCTACAAAGTACCCAGGACATCTTTAAGGAGCGGTGTCTCAGAAAGGCAGCGTCCATTATTAAAGACCTCCAGCACCCAGGGCATGTCCTTTTTTCACTGTTACCATCAGGAAGGAGGTACAGAAGCCTGAAGGCACACACTCAGTGATTCAGGAACAGTTTCTTCCCCTCTGCCATCTGATTCCTAAATGGACTTTGAAGCTTTGGACACTACCTCACTTTTCTTAATATACAGTATTTCTGTTTTTGCACCTTTTTAAAATAATCTATTCAATATACATAATTGATTTACTTGTTTATTTATTATTATGTTTTATTTTATTTATTATTTTTTTCTCTCTCTGCTGGATTATGTAATGCATTGAACTGCTGCTGCTAAGTTAACAAGTTTCATGTCACGTGCTGGTGATAATAAACCTGATTCTGAATCTTTTGTAGGTCTGACCTGGGAGTGCTTTCCAGAATATTCCACACAGAAGGCTTTCTATTTCCTAGTATTAAACAACAATATTGAGAATGCTGAAAGGAACATTACTTTATTCCTGAATAAAACTTACAAAATGTTGGAGGAACTTGGCTGGTCAGGCACCATCTCTTGTGGGGCGGGGGGGAGGTTAATAAATAGTCTACGTTTTGGTTCAAGACTCCTCACCAGGACTGGAGACCGGGGGGTGGGGGGGGGGTGAAGAAGCCATAACAGGAAGGTGGGGAGGGAGGGGAAGTACAAGCTGGAAGGTGATTGGTGAAGCCTGGTGGGTGGGGGAGGGGGATGAAGTATTCCAGTATTCCTGTTGATGCAAAATATTATCATGCTCTATGAAAGATTATAGTTCAGTAAAATCTGTGCAATTGCACCTGTAATATATCGAACCCCATCTATGAGCCATTCTGCAAATTAACATCTTATTATACATCATTTATACTGAAAACATCTAAAACTTTATTAAATGGCAGCAACAAAACTACTTTTTCATAGTTCTATCTTTCATGTGGATGCTGATGCTAGATATACAGTGTATCATTTTCCAACACCCGGTTTTGATACCCTAGTTGCCATGTAATTGATGGAAGTGTTTTGAGTAATGTCACATCTTAGAGATGACATTTTTACTTCAAAGTTCAAAAGGTTCAAAGTAAATTTATTATCAAAGTGCATATATGACACCATATATAACCCTGAGATTCATGTTCTTGAAAAAATACTTTGGAAATAATTTGCCAATAAAGGGAAAGTAAGTCATGAGTTCCTATGCATCAAAGACATCATTGAGACTGAATCATATAAGACACATGATTAGAATTAGGCCATTCAGCCCATTGAGTCTGCATCATTATTCCAATATGGCTGATTTACTATCCCTCTCAATTCCATTCTCCTGCCTTTGATGCCCTTACTGATTAAGAACCTATCAACCTCTGTTTATTTCCCATATTGTGGAATTTTAGAATAATTAAAACAGAAAATAGACCATTCAGTCTATCAAGTGTGTGCATGCTCTTTGTTGAGCCATCTAGCCAGTCCCATTACCCTGCTCTTTCCCATGCACACTGCAGATTATTTTCCCATAAATTGACAGCACTGTGGTTCAGCAAGTAGAGCGTAGCTCCATCAACATGGGTTCAATCCTGACTTCTGGTGCTGCCTGCGTGCAGTTTAGTTGTTCTTCCTGGGTCTGTGAGCTGCAATGGGTTTCCTCCATGTGATCTGGTTTCCTTACACATCCCAAAATATGTGGGTTGGTAGGTTTATTGGTCACTGTAAATTGCTTCTAGTGTGCTGATTGACAGTTGAATTTGTGGAAGTTAAAAGAAATAAGGATGTTACCAGACTTCAGTTCCTGAGTTATAGGGGAGGGCTGAATAGATTAGGGCTTTATTCACTGGAGTGAAGGAGAACAAATGGAGGTTTGATAGAGGTATACAAAGTTATGAGGGTAGAGATAGGGTAAATGCAGACAGGCTTTTTTCACTGAGGTTGTGTGAAACTAGAACTAGAGTTTTTGGGTTAAGCGTGAAAGGTGAAATGTTTAAGGGGAACATGAGGGGGATCGTCTTCACTCAGAGTGTGGTGAGAGTGTGGAACGAGAAAGAGGGAGAGTAAAATGCCATTGGGTGTAAGTAGATGCTTTACGGCCAGCACCGATGTAGTGGGCTGAAGGACATGTTTCTGTTCTGTATTGCTTATGAAATGCCTAACCAGTACCTTTTGCAAGGCAAGGTTGACTGTGATTCCACCAGTGATAGCCATCATCTGAGTAAAGAAGATTTTCCTCACATTTTGTGACTTGCGTTTCCCTTTAAATCTGTGTTCCCTGCAATACACACCCTCAAATTGAAACAACTTCCCACACTTTGGTCGACCAAAACTCTTTGTCATCCTGAACACTTCATCTGAAGTTGTGAAGTTCTTTTTCTTGGAATATTTCTAAGCAAGGTCGAATTAAAAATGATCACTGTCACGTAGAAATAAATGGATTAACCTCACTATTTAGCTTTGTGGTTGTTTTCACATCTTGCATTTAACATTTATCATAATTTTCAACAGTCCTCAGGGGAAAGAATGGCAGATTAGCATGTGATATTCCTGCAAGATACATTGTTATGTGATTGTCATGTAGAAATGTTGTACAAATCTGTTCTTAAATTGTACACACAAGGAACCTATTTTAGTAATTGAGACAATCTTGTGCAGCAGTATCAGGATAATTTCAATCCGAGAGACCTAAAGCAGTCAGGAAAGTTATTTTATCCTACCTGTGGTTTGCACCAACAAATTGACCTTTAATCAGTTGGTGTCTGTTTAGAAAACAAGAATTAACTTGTGTGGGTGTTGTTTGGTATGGGAAGGTGGAGGTGCTTTTCCAAATCACCTCTATGCTGCAAAAACCTAAGCTATTTATGCAAGTTCCTTGGAACACTTTGAACTCAGTTCTTTCAGTGACAGGGTGTAATATACATTTTTACATAAAGCAATCCATGTATCACTTGGCTTTGGCACTCTGTAAGCTGTGGGTGAATTCCAAGCCTTCACGTTGACTTTGCAAACTAGAAAGTGGAAGAGTTTGGTCTTTGGTCCATCAGGGAAAATGGTTAGGTTAAAATGGGTGTCCTCTATGCACATGGGGAAGCACGTACCCTCAGTTAATTGGCAGTGGGGTTCAGTTAGAGTCATACAGCATGAACACAGGCCCTTCGGCCCATCTTGACCGTGCTGACAGGGTTGTCATTTGAACTAGTCCCATCTGCCCAAATCTAGTCCATAATCCTCAAAACCTCTCCTATCATTGTGCTTATCTAGATGGCATCTAAAAGTTACTAATGTGCCCACCTCAACCACTATTTCTGGTAGTTCATTCCAAACGCACACTACTATTTGCATGAAGAAGCTACATGGGATTTTCTTGAAAATATCTCACCTCTAATCTTAAACCTACACCCTCTTGTTTTTAGCACCTCCTCTCTGGGTAAAAGACTCACTGTTTTAACATTGTCTATGCCCATCATGATCTAATATACCTCCACCAGATCACCCCTCAATCCCTTACATTCCAGGAAATGAAGTCCTGATTAATGCAACTTCTCCTTGTAACTTAGACCTGAAGTCCAGGCAATGTCCTCTTAAATAGTAAACATAAAAGACCCTGCAGATGCTGGAAATCTTGAGTAACACAAGATGCTGGAGGAACTCAGCAGGTCAGGTAGTATCAATGGAAGGAAATGAACAGTTTAAGTTTCAGGCCAAGAGCCTTCATCAGCACTGGGAGAGAAGTGGGAAGAAGACAAAACAAGAAGATGAGGGGATGGCAAGGAGTACAAGCTGGCAGATGGCAGGTGAAACCACGTGAGAGGAAAGGTGGGTGTGTGGGGGAGCAAATTGATGACATAAGAAGCTGGGAGGTGATAAGGGAAAGAGGTGAAGAACTGAAGAAGAAGGAATCTAATAGACCATGGAAGAAAGGGAAGGGGGAAATGTACCAGAGGGTGGTGATGAGCAGGTGAGCAAAAGAGAAGGGGAGAGAAGATAACCAGAATGGGAATGGAAAAAGAGAGAAGGGGAGGGGAAGAAATTATCAGAGATTTGAGAAAGCAATATTCTTGCCATCAGCTTGGTGGCTACCAAGGCGGTTTATAAGGTGTTACTATTCCAATCTAAGTATGGCTTCATTAGGGCAATAGAGAAGGCAATGGACCAGTCGTCAGAATGGAAATGGGAAGCTGAGTTGAAATGAGTGACAAAGATTAAATCCTTTCCGCACTCTCTGTAAGATCTCCGTCAAGATGGTGCCAGTAAACCATGCAGATGTGTTGCGAGCAACACACATCAAAGTTGCTGGTGAACGCAGCAGGCCAGGCAGCCTCTCTAGGAAGTGGTACAGTCGATGTGTCGGGCCGAGACCCTTCGTCAGGACTAACTGAAGGAAGAGTTAGTAAGAGATTTGAAAGTGGGAGGGGGAAGGGGAGATTTGAAATGATAGGAGAAGACAGGAGGGGGAGGGATGGAGCCAAGAGCTGGACAGTTGATTGGCAAAACGGATATGAGAGGATCATGGGACAGGAGGCCTAGGGAGAAAGAAAGGGGGAGGGGGGAAGCCCAAAGGATGGGCAAGGAGTATAGTGAGAGGGACAGAGGGAGAAAAAGGAGAGAGGGTGAGAAAGAAAGTGTGTACATAAATAAATACACATTCCAAAAAAGGGTATATGGCTGTGATAGAGAGTCTGCCACCTTGAACGTACTAGATGACCACAAACAGCAACTCAATAGTGAGCAGATAATTTGATTTTTACTGAACTTGGATGAATATTTGCCATGACACAGGGGAGAATTCTGTTGCTCTTCCTTACGCTGGTGCCCAGGGATGGGTTCTCAACCATTTGAGAGAAAAGCTGCTTTCATTCCTCAACTGAAACCAAGACATTGAATCACTGATATAAATCATGAAATTCGTTGTTTTGCAGCAGCAGTACGGAGTATTCCTTAAAAAAATTATAACTTACAAGAAGAAAAAAATATATATACAGTGGATTCTGGATAATCGGGACACATCGGGGCCAGTACAATTTGGCCCAATTAAGTGGCTGTCCCATTTAGCTGAAGTTTCGTGGAAATAGTTAAAGACGATAAAAAAGATAAACTACTGTTTAAATGATAATAATTTATATATTTGAAATGAAATACAGAACAAATTAGAACACTACAAATACCTCTGACAGACTGTAAAACTGTATTATTTCCTAATATTTATCAATGGAGGAGTTCGTTCAGAGTACTCGGCCGTACTCTTTTGATTGACTGTAAGTGAACAAAACCAGCATGGACACCTAGTGCAGATAATGGACCATCTTCATACAATTCCATCAACAAATGCATCCTCCAAATGCATCCACATTTTCATTGTAACAGTCAAGATAATTGTCGATGCCTTCAAATTCTTTGTAGTTCCTATCTTGTCACTCCGGCAGTTTCTGACACCCCCAAGCCTGAATGCCTGAAACCGCAGTGAGCAAGACAGTTCCAAGTTGTCTTACTGCTACTTTCTGTCCAATTATCAGTGACTATGCTAGTTTGGCAAGTCTCATGTCCTGATTAAGCAATACATACAGAACTGTGCAAAAGTCTTAGGCACATATATTATAGCTCGGGTGCCTAAGATGTTTGCACAGTACTGTAGTAATTTTATGCATTGCACTAGACGGCTAGTGAAAAAAAAAACAGATTTCATGACATATGTGATGAGTAATGATAAATCTGATTCTGATATGCGTCTCTATTGTTGACTGAGAATGGGAGGGAGGCAGGGAGAGGGGAATCATAGTTGGGAAAAGGGAAAGGGAGAGTACAGGGGGTGGGAAGCACCAGAGAGACGTTTGATTCCAATAGTTTGGAATCAAATCTCCTTGTTTGATGTCTCAGGGCTGGGTGTATCTGCAGCCACGCCACCCCCTGCCCCTGGCACTCCTTCTGTGCCATCTGTCCCACACCTCTCCTGCGGAGCTCCCTCCTCACCTTTCCCAACTTCCTTCGCTCCCTCCAGATTTGCTAACTCGCTCTCCGCTCCGTATTGACAAATACAGTTCTGTGCAAAACTCTTAGGCACCCGAGCTATACAGCTGTGCCTCAAACTTTTTTACAGTACTATATACACACATCAAAAAAGTAGTGCAAAAATAGTGAGGCAGCGTTTTCACGGGTTGGTTATCAACATAGATTTAATACACAAAGCCCTGGAGTGGGATGTGAATCTGCAATGTTTTTATCTTTAAGGGAACAATTGTTGAGTCACAGGTGATGGTAATGAAGTTAAGTGACAGAGGATGTACTTAGGTGGATGCAGAAGCCAACACATAACCATTGCAACATTAAATGATAATATCAGCATTGTTGCACATTACCTTTCTGTGGTCCCATAATGAACAAGAACAGAAGTGTAGCACAAGTAAGCTATTCAATGGAATGTAACAACAATGTATCACAATAGTTACACTGTTGCATTTTGCAAAATTATTGAGCGTAGATGTTCAGTGAAACGATCTCCCAGTCCGCGTCGGGTCTCGCCAATATATAAAAGGCCACATCGGGAGCACTGGACGCAGTATATCACCCCAGCCGACTCACAGGTGAAGTGTCGCCTCACCTGGAAGGACTGTCTGGGACCCTGAATGGTGGTAAGGGAGGAAGTGTAAGGGCATGTGTAGCACTTGTTCCACTTGCAAGGATAAGTGCCAGGAGGGAGATCGGTGGGGAGGGATGGGGGGGACGAATGGGCAAGGGAGTCGGATAGGGAGCGACCCCTGTGGAAAGCAGAGAGAGGGGGGCAGGGAAGGATGTGCTTAGTGGTGGGATCCCTTTGGAGGTGGTGGAAGTTACGGAGAATTATATGTTGGACCCGGAGGCTGGTGGGGTGGTACATGAGGACTGATGCGGCCTTCTATATATTGGTGAGACCCGACGCAGATTGGGAGATCACTTCGCTGAGCACCTACGCTCTGTCCACCAGAGAAAGCAGGATCTCCCAGTGGCCACACATTTTAATTCCACATCCCATTTCCATTCTCATTCTGAAATGAATATCCACGGCCTCCTCTACTGTAAAGATGAAGCCACACTCAGGTTGAAGGAACAACACCGCATATTCCGTCTGGGTAGCCTCCAACCTGATGGTATGAACATTGACTTCTCAAACTTCCGCTAATGCCCCACTTCCCCCTCATACCCCAAACATTATATATATTTATATATTTATATACACACATTCTTTCTCTCTCACTAAACCCCTTGCTCATCCTCTGGTCTTTTCCCCTCCTCCCCCTTTTCTTTCTCCCTAGGCCTCCTATCCCATGATCCTCTCATATCCCTTTTGCCAATCAACTGTCGAGCTCTTAGCTCCATCCCCCCCCCCCCGTCTTCTCCTATCATTTCGGATCTCCCCTTCCCCCTCCCACTTTCAAATCTCTTACTAGCTCTTCTTTCAGTTAGTCCTGACGAAGGGTCTTGGCCCGAAACGTCGACCATACCTCTTCCTAGAGATGCTGCCTGGCCTGCTGCGTTCACTAGCAACTTTGATGTGTGTTGCTTGAAATTCCAGCATCTGCAGATTTCCCTGTGTTTGCGAGATGTGTTGCAGGCTGCTTACAAAACTACTAAATATACCTGATTGAATTCTTTGAGTGTCATGGTCTGGTCCATGGACTCCGGACTCCAGGTCTTCTGGCTGTCCCCTGTTTCAGCTGGGCTTAATCATAGGCACCTGATGCTCGTCTTGGGGCTGGGAATATAAATGGCCCTGGGTTTGAATGTGGTTGCTGGTTTGTCTTGTCAGCATCTTGTCCTTGTCTCTGTGGGGTAAGTCAGGCTGTCTTTGTTGTTACACTGTGGATGGATCTGTCCATTTCTGTCCTTGACTCTGTTGGGTAAACCAGGCTGTTTTTGCTGTTAGCCTAAGGCTGGACTGTTCCCTTCCCTTCCCCTTCCTTCTGAAGCCTTGCCTGCAACCTTGTCAAGTTCAACCACTGGAGTGAGACTGGAGCCTTGCTGTACTAAGATAAGGAACTGTCTATTGTTGTGTTGGAACTGTCTCTATGTCCATCCCTTTGCTAGGTAGGCCTGGCTGTTTGCTGCTACCTAGTGTTGAGAACTGTCTTGTTGTGTTCAACATTCTGTGTAGGTCCCTGGCCCCAAGTCCTGTTCCCAAGGAGGGGCCCTGGCTCTGTGTTCCATGTCCCTGCGTTCCTGTCTCAAGTTCAAGTCTCTGTGTTCCTGTTGTCTTGGGGCCAGGGTACTGGAGTTCCTGTTGTCCTGGGTTGAGTTACCCAAGCCCTTGCCTAGTTCTGGGGTCTGAGCCTGAGTTAAGAGCTAGGTTCTGGGTCCTTATCCAGTCTCTGGCTCAGAGTCTGAACCCAAGCCTTGTCATGTCCTTGCCTCGAGGTACTCAAGCCCTTGCCTGGTTCTGGGGTCTGAGCCTGAATCAAAACCTAGGTTCTGGGTCCTTGTCCAGTCTCTGGCTCGGAGTCCAAGCCCAGGCTCCTTGTTCCCAGTTCCTTGTCCTGGTCCTGCTTGCCTAGCCAATGTCCTAGCCCAAGTCTGTGTTCTTGTCCCAGATCTCTAGTCAAGTCCTGTTCCTAGTTCTTCAGTATCTGTCTTACATTTGGGTCTGCTCCCAGCGCCCCACATTATGACATTGAGGAAGTAACAAAACACATTAATGAAGGCAGAGCAGTGGATGTAATGTACATGGATTTCAGTAAGCTATTTGATAAGGTTCCTTCATAAAGTAGGGAGGCATGTGAATCCAGAATTGGCTTGCCCACAGAAGGCGAAGGGTGGTTGTAGATGATTTGTATTCTGCATGGAGGTTGGTGAGCAGTGGTATTCTGCAGGGATCTGTTCTGGGACCCCTCCACTTTGTGATTTTTTTTTTATATATATAAATGACCTGGATGATGAAGTAGAAGGGTGGGTTAATGAGTTTGCTGATGACACAAAGGTTGAGGGTGTTGTGGATAGTCTGGAGTGTTATCAGAGGTTACAGTGGGACATTGATAGGATGCAGAACTGGGGTGAGAAATGACAGATAGACTTCAACCCAAATAAGTATGAAGTGCTTCATTTTGGAAATCCACTTTGCACTGTTTTGTCCATTGCCATTTCCTCCCAATATGTAATAATGATTTCAAGGGTGAAGAAAGAATATAATATTAATGGTAAAACTCTTGACAGTATGGAGGATCTGAGAGATCTTGGGGTCTATAGGACACTCAAAGCTGCTGCACAGGTTGACAGCGTTAAGAAGGTGTATGATGTGTTTGATTCATCAACCATGGGATTGAGTTCAAGAGCCATGAGGTAATGTTACTGTATAAGACCTTGGTCAGACCTAACTTGGGGTACTGTGCTCAGTTCTTGTCACCTCACTACAGGAAGGATGTAGATACAATAGAGAGTGCAGAGGAGATTTACAAGGATGTTGCCTGGATTGGAGCGCCTAACTTAGAATAGGTTGAGTGAACTTGGCCTTTTCTCCTTGGAGTGACAGGATGAGAGGTGTCCTGATAGAGGTGTGTAAGATGATGAGGAGCATTGGTCTTGTGGTTAGCTAGAGGTTTTTCTCATGTCTGAAAAGGCTAACACGAGGGG
The DNA here is from genome assembly GCF_963921235.1 of Mobula hypostoma. Lineage (NCBI taxonomy): Eukaryota > Metazoa > Chordata > Chondrichthyes > Myliobatiformes > Myliobatidae > Mobula > Mobula hypostoma. Next base: position 15,580,117 of record NC_086107.1, read on the forward strand.
GCATAGGTTTAAAGTGCTTGCAATTAGGTACGGGGGATGTCAGAAGTTTTTCAGTGGTGGGTGCATGGCATGCACTGCCAGCAGTGGTGGTGGAAGCTGATAAAATAGGGTCTTTTAAGAGACTCTTAGATAGGTACATGGGGCTTAGAAAAAGAGGGTTATGCACCAGGGAAATTCTTGGCAGTTTCTAGAGTAGGTTATATGATTGGCACAACATTGTGGGCCGAAGGGCCTCTAATGTGCTGTAAATTTCTGTTCTATGTATTATGTTCTATACCTCTTCTGAATTAAACTCACTGCAATCTGCAGCCTGTAATTTCCCTTTAAGCAACGTATTTTGGAAAAGTCTTAATGAACTAGCAATTTCACGATTTTCTGAAGGACTCTGCGAACTTCACTCTCAATTCCAAAATAAGGCAAACCCCATCAAGGACAAGTTCATCCCTTTGCTGGTAAAATAGGCAAAGTGGAATTTCTACTGCACTTTCCAGCCATTTTGTGTTTCCATGTAGATTTGCGTCAATGTGGGTCTTCTCTGGTTTCTGTTTAATAATCTCTGCTGTAACAGGGAAATTTTCAATCTGCATTTGAGAGAAAATGTCGAGGAGTGTCCTTTTTCGTAAATTTTTCAAGTATTTCCTTTTCCAAGGGTAAATTGGACAATCCATCAGCATTTACATGATAAATTGTTCTCTTGGATTCTGTCTTGTAATTGTGTCTTCCAAGAAACTGAGCCCATCTCTATTTGTGCTGCAGTGGATTGACACTAGTGGTTGGTTGTTGGTCAGTAATTAGGGTAAACTCTCTTCTATAAAAGTACTGGTTGAAATGTTTTGCACCACAAGCCAAACTCAATGCCTGTGTCAACCTGCACATAATTTTTCTCTGCAGTGGTAAGGAAAATGATGCAAGGCTATGGGGCATTCTCTTCCATCACTCATACTACGCAACGTAAGTGCACCTATACCATAAGGTGAGGTGTCACAGGAAAGCTTCTTTGGATGATATGGATCATAATGTGTGAGTATAGTGTTTGACTTCACCCTTTCCTTTACCTTTTGGAAATCCAACTGTTTTGTCCATGGCCATTTCCTCCCAATATGTAATAATGATTTCAAGGGTGGACCACAGTATCTTTTTAACATTGTCCTGAGATTTTGGAGATGTTCTTTGTCCTCCTCACTAGTAACAATAATGTCATCCAGGTAACATTGAGCGCCTGGGCAGACTTGCAGTGTCTGGTCCATAGCTTTCTGCCTAAGCCCAAGTGGTAGATGACACATCAAAAATAATCCTATTATAGCAATAAAGTCCATTATGAATGTTTGTGGTGAGAAACACATCAGACTCTTCCATCTATGTCTGGATGTTGGCCTCAGCTGTCCACTTTGCTGAAGTGTTTCCCTCCAGAAAGGTTTGCAAAGATGTCATCTATCCTGGGTGATCATATTGATCTACTTTAAGTACTGGGTTGATGGTAACCTTAAAATCACCACAGTCTCTGACAGACCCATCCTTTTTTGGCTACTGGGACCACTGGCTCTACTGAACCTTAGACAGAATTCCTTTAGCTTCCATTCAATCTAGCTCACTGGCTACTTTATCACAGAAGATATTAGGAACCAGATGGGCTTTGCAAAACTTGGGTGTGGCATTTTCATTTAACACTATTTTACACTTGATATGTTTGAGTTTTCCAATGCCATCCTTGAACACCGTCCAAGGCATTATTTAATATCCTCCTCAATTCACTTTCAGTTGATGATTGCTGAAGATGTGGCACACAAATGGTGGCTGGATCTCCAATCAAGTTGTAGTTGTCTCAGCCAACCATGGGCAAACTATGCTGGCCTTCCTGTTTTTATCACACAGAACCCCAATGTGGCTTTTTGGTTGTATTTCACTGTTACAGATGTCATTCCCACAGGAGTTATCTTTGCTCCAGTATAAGTTATTAGTTGGATATTAGCAGTCTTCGGTTCAGTATCTTTGAAATGCTGCTCAAAACTCATTTTGTGGAATGACTGATACAGCCGGGGCAGTATCCAATTCCATTTTAATTGATTTGTGGTTCACTTCTGGTATAAGCCATATTGCTTTATTCTTAGTTTTCACATAGCAAATCTTAAGGCTACTCAGTCCCCTGTCACTCTCATCATTATCAGATTTTGCATCAACAACATGTAATTAGTGCATTTTTAGAAACAGCAACTTGATTTTTTTAATCTTTTTGTCTTCCTTGTGCAGTCCATTTATTTTTGTCTCCCCAAAATGCTCTTTGTATGTGTCCTACTTTATTGCATTTTCTGCAAGATTCTTATTTAACCATATATTGGTCTGGTGTATGTGAGCTTCTGCCACAACTGTAACACAATTTATTCAGCCAGGCAGTTTTCTGTTTAATTTGTTTACACTCACCATCATTCCTGAGTGCAATTCAATTTCATCTCTGGCTGCTGTTTCTATTAAAACAGCAATTTCAACTCCTCTATTAAATGTGAGTTAAACATAGTATTAAACACAGAAATCTACAGTGTTTTACAGGCCCAACGGCCCACAATGTTGTGCTGACCATGTAACCTACTCTAGAACCTGCCTAGAATTTCCCTAGCACATAACCCTCTATTTTTCTAAGCCCCATATACCTATCTAAGAGTCTCTTAAAAGACCCTATTATATCTGTCTCTACCACCTTTGCTGGCAGTGCATTTCACACACCCACCACTCTGTGTGGAAAAACTTGCCTCTGACATCCCCCTTGTACCTACTTCCAAGCAGCTTAAAACTATGCCCCCACATGTTAGCCATTTCAGCCCTGGGGAAAAGCCTCTGGCTATCCACACGATCAATGCCTCTCATCAACTTATACAACTCTGTCAGGTCACCTCTCATCTTCCATCGATCCAAGGAGAAAAGGCCATGTTCACTCAACCTATTCTCATAAAGCATGCTCTCCATTCCAGGCAACATCCTTGTAAATCTCCTCTGCATTCTCTCTATAGTATCCACATCCTTCCTGTAGTGAGGTAACCAGAACTGAACACAGTACTCTGGTCTAATTAAGGTCTTGTATAGTTGTAACATTACCTCGCGGCTCTGGAACTCATTTCCACAGTTGAAGGCCAACACACCATATGCCTTCTTAACAACACTGTCAACCTGCGCAGCAGCTTTGAGTGTCCTATGGACATGGACCCCAAGATCTCGCTGATCCTCCACACTGCCAAAAGTCTTACCGTTAATATTATATTAATGGTAAATTGTGCTTCAGTTAGGAACCATTTTTGAATGTTTTCTTGCAAGACTCCACAAACTAAATGATCTATCAGTGCATCATTAAGCCCATCAATGAACTGACAATGCTTAGATAATTTCCTCAATTTGGCCAGATAAGCTGAAATAGACTTCCTTTTGATTCCAGTTATTCCACTTATGAAATCTAAAGCATTCTGCAATCAGCAATGTTTTTGTTTCTAAACATTCCTGCATTTCTTTGATAGCAGTAAAACTCATTTCAGCTGGTTTGGTTGGAACAGTTAAACTGTATGCTTTCCCACCTATTGCACTCAACCAAACTGGCAGACATTTCTTATCAGCTATTCCATTTGCTTTAAAATAGTGCTCAATTCGTTCAGTATACTTCAATTTAACATGCCTATCTTTCTGATGTAGCCAGCCATTTCTGCATTTCTTTATTTATTATTTCTATCACCTGGTATTTGCTGTTCATGAATTTCATCTGTTTCCTGACTTTTTTTTTAAACTCAAACATCTTTCTCCCCTTCCAAAGAAAAGAAAATTCTCTGCTTTTTTAAAAACTCAAACATCTTTGCCGCCTTCCATGGGGGGAAAAATGGTGCTATACTTCACATAGGTTCTCACCTTGGGTTCATTTTAAAACTTACTCATCACACTGTTATGTTTTGTAGCTCCAGAAACTAATCAAAAGATAAACTAAGCAGACCCATTTCCCAGCTGCCTTGTTTTTCTTTCGGTTAGTTTCTGGAACTACAAGACATAGCAACAATAACCTCTCACTCAATATCATCAATGCTAAAAAAAAATTGAATATTGACTTCAGGAGAAGGAAACCGGAGTCTGAGTTAGTCCTCATTGGGCAATCAGAGGTGGAGAGGGTCATCAACTTTAAATTCCTCTGTTATTATTTCAGAAGATCTGAGCAAACAACAGCATCTCTACTTCATTAGAAGTTTGCAAAGATTCAGCATGATATCTAAAACTTTGACAAACTTCTGTGGATGTGTAGTGGCAAGCTTGCAAGTCTTCTAAGTGTCTTGAAAGGAAATAAAAATAAACTGTATATAACTTTTCTGAATAAAGTTGGGGTGATGATGATAAAGAAGAATATTGAGGTTACCAGAAAATGTGGGAAATACTCTGCAGGTCAGGCAGCAGCAATGCAGAGAGAAAAATGCTTTTAATGTTTTGTGTTGGAGACATTTCATCAGAGTTCATTTATCTTCTCACCACTGGTCTTCCCTCCTTCGATTATGTCTACTAAAACTTAATTTCAAAGAAATTAGTTTCAAAGAAACATCCCAGCAACTAAATCCACAAAGAGACTAACCAGCATCCTATCGCCACATTTTGGATCCACTGATGATTTCTAGAACATTCAGCAATCATGGAAATACTCCTTCAGTCACATCTTCAAATGCAACCGTACTGCATTGCTTGCACATCAATAATGCCTCTGAGCATAGTCTCACCACTCTACTAGTCCACACTAAGTATACGGCAACTCCTGGTTTGTTGAAGCTCAAAAGGGAATTAGACAGGTAACTAAAAGGAAAATAGTCAGCAGGCACATGAGCAGAGGAGTGGGAGATTGCTCTACTAGAGGCCAGCACAGATATAATGGGCAGAGTGGTCTTGTTCTGAGTCTTAATGATTTGGCGATTCTGAGATTATCAAAGTAACAGCCAATAGATTTCAAAGATAATCTAAGACCAATGGAGAAAAACAAATTATAAGTTAACTATGAGCTTGGCTGGAGGCAGGGTGTGATGGCAGAGTGCTAAAGGGGAAGTAACATTTATCAGACTATAGACCATAAAACATAGGAGCAGAATCCAGCCATTCTGCCCATCATGTCTACTCTGCCATTTCATCGCGGCTGATTTATTATCCCTCACAGCCCCATTCTCCACCTTGTCCCTGTAACCTTTGATGTCCCTACTAATCAAGAACCTATCAGACTCCACTTTAACTATACCCAAAGACTTAACCTCCATAGCCATCTTAGGAATGAATTCCACAAGCTCACCATCTTCTGGCTCAGAAATTCCTCCTCATCTCTGTTCCAAAGGGACATTCTTCTATTTTGAGGCTGTGCCTTCTGTCCTAGACTGCCCCATCACAGGGAACATCCTCTGCACATCCACTCTATCTCGCCCTTACAGAATTTGGAAGGTTTCAATGAGATCACCCCTCATTCTTCTAAATTCCAGTGAGTGCAGGCTGAGGAGCAGAATTAGGACATTGACCCTCTGAGTCTGCATTGTGATTTCATCATGTCAGATACATTTCCCTCTCAACTCCATTCTCCTACCTACTTCCCATAACTTTTCATGCTCTGACTAATACAGATCTTATCAGCCTCCACCTTAAATGCACCTAATGACTTGACCTCCACAGCAACCTGTGGCAATCAATTCCACAGATTCAATAGCTCGCTAAAGAAATTCCTCCTCATCTCTGTTATGAATGGACATCACTCTATTCTGAGGCTGTGCCCTCTGGTCCTAAACTCTGCCACCACAGAAAATGTCCTCTCCACATCCACACTATCTAGGCCTTTCAACATTCAATGAGATTCTTTCTCCGCATCCCCCCCCCAACCCAATTCTTTTAAATTCCAGTGAGTACAGGCCCAGAGACATCAATCGCTCCTCATACAATAAACTTTTCATTCCTGGAATCATCCCCATGAACCTCCTCTGAACCCTCTGAACCCTCTCCAATGTCAGCACATCCTTTCTCAAACAAGGAGCCCAAAACTGCTCACAATATTCCAAGTGAGGCATCACTAGTGCCTTATAAAGCCTCAGCATTACACTCCTGCTTTTATATTCTAGTCCTCTTGAAGAGAATGCTAAAATTGCATTTGCCTTCCTCACGACTGACTCAACCTGCAAATTAATGTTTAGGGAATCCTGCACAAGGACTCCCAAGTCCCTTTGCACCTTACATTTTTGTAGTTTCTCCACATTTAGAAAATAGTCCACACCTTTATTCCTACGACCATACACTTCCTGACACAGTATTCCATTGCTTACTTCCTTGCCCATTCTCTGATCCGTCTGAGCCCTTTTTCAGCCCCTCTGCTTCCTCAACACTACCCGCCCCTCCACCTAGCTTCATATCGTCTGTGAACTTAGCCACAAAGCCATCAATTCTATCATCAAAATCATTGGCATACAACGTAAAAGGAAACAGTCCCATCACAGACCCCTGCAGTAAAAGGGCTTTGATAGAACAACCATAAAGAGGTGCAACATCTTTACAAACATCACATACAAACTACAAAGTCTCCTTCCTCCCATCCTCTCCCCCGCCAAGTCATACACCACCCTGATCTGGAAATACAATCACAATCTTGACACAATCAAATGGAATAAGTCCTGTGACTCACTCTCATTTCACCGTAGGAGCTCCTTCTGCAGAAAGACCATGCTGAACCGAATCTCAACAGTCCACCATACTTGCCTCTGATGGTACTTAGAGATGGATGGCAAACATTAGTCCTTCCAACAATGCCAGCTCCCAGGGAACTAATGGAATAATCCTCATATAACCAAACCCAAAATCATACTCAAGTTGGAGAAAAGATTTTAAAAAAGAAATGTAACAGTTAAAAATTAAACAAGGCTCTAATTATAATATAAATAATTCTATCTCTAACTTAGTTATGCAAACAGAATTTTCAACATTGATACAACATGGTAGAATAATCAAGGCACAATAGAATCTATTTATAACAATAACTAGTCTTTCTGCTTATCTTACTTGTTATGACAAGTGTACTCTGCTGAGAAAAAGAAATCACAGCCATCAAACAGCATGTTTATGAAGACAGCCTTCAGATGGGAACCATGTGGTAAAATATGTTGATCAGTGTTGATAGGGAAAACAAGCTCTTTCAGGCCTGTATATTTGCAAGAAACTTCAAAACAAATATTCAAAGTTACAGTTGATTCTTTATCTTAATCCTAAAGCTGTGAATGCAGAAGTATAGTCTGCAAGTAATTATTGATCCATACCTTTATTCTTTCAGGTCTTAAACCCTGGCCAAATTTGTCTGAAGTGCCTTTACATTTATTTCCTATAAGAGTGAGTTTTGTGGCCTGGAAGGCTTTTGGATCAAGTTTCATTGAGTAATAATGGTTGAAGGAGGAATGAAAGGGAGGGATTTTAACTACATGATTGGAGTGAAGAGGCTTGGGCAATTCTAATTGAAGCAGAGAAGGTCAAGGAAAGAATTCATAGAGGAGGATAAGATCATTCCTGCCTTTGATGGGGTAAATATATGGACATTGTTCCCTTCCGCAGCTGACTGTAAGACAGTGTTTTAAACAAAGTTTAAAGCAGAGTTCACGGTTAATGGTACGATTCTTAGCAGCGTGGAGGACAGAGGGATTTTGTGGTTCATGTCCATAGATCCTCAAAGTTGCCATGCAAGTTGATAGGATGGTTAAGAATGTTTATGGTGTGCTGGCCTTCGTTAGTTGGGGGAATGAGTTCAAGAACCAGCTCTATAAAACTCTGGTTAGCCCATGCTTGGAGTATTGTGTTCCTGATTACGGGAACCATGTGGAAGCTTTAGAGAGGGAGCAGTGAAGATTTACCAGGATGCTGCCTGGATTAAGGAGCATGTTGTATGAGGATACAATGGGCGAACTAAAGGTTTTCTCTTTGGAGCAAAGTAGAATGAGAGGTAACTTAATAGAGGTGTACAACATAATAGGAAACATTGATAGAATTGGCAGCCAGCACATTTTCTCTCAAGGCGAATGACTTGCAACAACATATAATTGAAAGCTGATTGGTGGAAAGTATAAAGGAGATGTCAGGGGCAGATTTTTTTTTTGTAAAGAGTAACGGTGAGTGTGTGGATCACACTGCCAGGGATGATGGTAGAAGCAGATACATTAGGGACATTTAAGAGGCTGTTAGATAGGCACAAGGATGAAAAAAAATGGAGGGTTATGTGTGAAGGAAGGGTAACATTGATTTTAGAGTAGGTTAAAAGATCAGCACAGTATCAGACTGTAGGTTAAAGGGCCTGTACTGTACTGCACTGCACTGTTCTATGTTCTATGTACTGTGTACGATGGACTAGGTAAAGAAAACAGTGGGAAATGAGAAAGCACTACGTCACACAGCAAGGAGATGTGATTTAGAACTTACTGTAAGAATGATGAAAACGCAGTTAATCAAGAAATTTTGAAAAGGAATTGGATCAGTATCTCTGGATCATTGACTTCAGAAAGGGCAGGGTGCGCATGCTCTTGTCTACATCAGTGGTGCTCAGCTTGAGAGGATTGAGAGGCTGAAGTTCCAGATGTGAAATCATCCTGTCCACGTCCAACCACTTTGATGCCATGGCAAAGAAAACCCATCGACATCTCTACTTCCTCAGGAGGCTAACGAGATTCGACATGTCCCCTTTGACTCTCACCATTATTTATTGATGCATAGTTGAAAGCGTTCTGTCTGAATGTATAATAGCTTGGTACGGCAGCTGCTCTGCATATGACCGCAAGAAACTGCAGAGAGTTGTGGGCACAGCTCAGCACATCATAGAAACAGTCTCACCTCTATGGACTCCGTCTCTATTTCTCACTGCCTCAGTAAAGCATCCCGCATAATGAGAGTCCCTGCCCACCCCAGACATCCTCTCTCCTCCCCTCTCTCAGCGGAGAGAAGATACAAAAGCCTGAAAACATGTAACACCAGGTTCAAAGTCAGCTTCTATCCCACTGTTATCAGACTCCTGAATGGAACTCTTATACAATAAGATGGACTCTTGGTTTTAAAATCTTACTCGTTATGATCTTACACTTTACTGCTTACCTGCACGCACTTTTTCAGCATCTTTTACACATTATTCTGCATTGATATTGTTGTACCTTATTCTAGCTCAATGTACTGTGTAATGATCTGATCTGTATGAACAGCATGCAAGACAAACTATCTTGGTAGATGTGACAACAATAAACCAATAATCAGTAACCAATAATAACCAATTCACTGTAATGTCCACATTGACCTCTCTGTCAAGGTTGACATGCCCATCAGGCGCAATACCTCATGGATGCTGACTCCCCTTCTTGTCACAAGGAGGTTTCTGCCAATGTTCAGATATTTTCTGCAGCCATGTGGTTATCTGGAGGGTGTCTGGGTAAAACAGGTTTGCTGATTTCTTTCCTTTCTATCTCATTGGGCACAGCTCCCCTGATGACTCTTGTTGCCATGTGACAACTGTTGGTTTTGATTGGTCAGCTGAGCTGTCATTCAGCGTTCATTTGTATTTCTGTACTGGGGAAGCATACTTGGTGCTTGGCCTTGCGTAAATATTGAAAGGCCGAGACAGAGTGGACGTGGAGAGCATGTTTCCTATAGTGGGGAGTCTAGGACCAGAGGACACAGCCTCAGAATAGAAGAATCTTCCTCAGAATGGAAATGAGGAGGAATATTTTTAGCCAGAAGGTGGTGTATCTGTGGAATTCATTGTCACAGGCAGCTGTGGAGGCCATGTCTTTGGGTATATTTAATGTGGAGCTTGATAGGTTCTTGTATAGCAAGGGCATCAAAGATTACAGACAAAAGGCAGGGGAATGGGGTTGATAATAAATTAATCATGATGGAATGGATGGGCATACTCAATGTGTCAAATGTCTGCTCCGACGTCTCATGGTCTTATTCTGATAACATAGAACAAGCACTGAGATTTGTCTTCCATCTTAAAGATACAAATTCTAGATGATGGTGTTACAGGCATTAAGTCTTCAGAATCATAATCAGATTCATTGTCGCTGACATACATATGTGACGAAATATATTGTTCTGTGGCAAGACAGTAAAACAGTTACTGCAAATTCCAATAAGAAAAAAATTAAATGAATGGTGCAAAAGAGGGAAAGTGAGATAGTGTTCATAGGTTCATTGAGTGTTGAGCAATCCAATGGAAGAGGGGAAGAAGCTGTTCCTACAATGTTGAGTGTGGGTCTTCAGGCTCCTTTAACTCCTCCCTAATGGTAGTAATGAGAAGGAGCATGTCCCGGATGGTGAGGGCCTTAATGATCGATGCTACCTTTCTGATGCACCACAGTTTAAAGATCATCTTGATGGTAGAAAAGATTGTTCCCGCAATGGAGTTGGCTGAGTCCGTACCCCTGTGGAACCTCTTGTGATCCTATTCATTGGAGCCTCCACAGCAGATGGTGAAACAACCTGTCAGAATGCTCTCCACCATACATCTGTAGAAATTTGCCTAATGAAGTCTAATCACTGATGTACCTTCTCCATGAGTGCATCAGTATGTCGAGTCCAGGACAGATCCTCTGAGCTGTTGACACCCAGGAACTCGAAGCTGCTCTCCAATGCGGCCATCGTAAGAAAATGAGGGACCTGGTGTGGTCATATGTGAGTCGTTACAGCTCCAGGCATCTGGGTTTGATCCTGACCTTGGATGCAACCAGCATGGAGTCTGCACATTTTCCCTGTGACCTCGGGAATTTCCTGCAGGCACCCGGGTTTCCTCCTGTGTCCCAGAGGCATGCCGATAGTTTCATTAGCCCCTGTAAATTGCCCCTTGGGGTTCATAAGTGGCAAATGAATGAAAAGGAATGTTGGTGCTTATGCCTCCTGTTTAAGATGGCACTGGTGAAGCTCAGGGAATACTTTCTGGGGGCAAATGAAGATTCTCAGTCATCCAGGTGATTGTATATCAAGCCACTCATCCGAGGGGACTGGTGGCTTGAAAGAGGGATTAAAGAAGCCATCTTTGTCAAACTGGAAATCCCAGCCCTGAACAAAAGGGGTGAGGTACAACAACGCCTACCATTTACTTACAATGCAGTCCTAACACCTCTACCCCGGCATCTCCACAACAGTTCACACCTCCATTCGTGCAAAGATGCTAATAACATTCTCATTACTTCTACAACTCTTAACGACCATCATGTGATTGCTATACAACTCGGAGTTTATAAACCAGAAAACTACTCTCCATGGATCAGAACTGAAGAAGCCTCTTGCACGAGTGATGAAATGTCTTCTTGAAAACACAGCAAGTCCAGTTGGCTTGATTTGCTACTGCTTGATATAACTAAATACTTTATTAATCACATTTTTCTGGTAAATAATTACTGCAAACAACAGCCTGTGACTTCCCTGTCAGAGCTGAGCTTTTGAACCATCAGTACTACCCAGCATTTTTGCAGTGGGAACAGAAGTCTCAACGGTGCAGGACAGTTGCGGCGAAGCAAGTTACGGACAAATCGAGGTGGTGGGGTCTGGGTCGGAAAGTGGTGAATGAACCAATGTTTGGTCATTTTTGGAGAGCACTTGGAGGCAGTTCGATGCAGCAGAACTGAGGCGAGGCAGAGCTTGCGTCTGAGAGCAAAGAAACTGAGTTTGGACGATTTAAGCACCAGGCCAGAGTGTAAAAGTTGGTGTGTCGTGGCTGGAGGCAAGATTCGGGTCAGTGTTCAGCTCACTGCTCAGCGAGGTTTACTAGTCTCTGCACTGAACTGAGGATGTGGCCTGTAACTAACTCATTTGTGAACTTCAGTTCTGAATGCTATTTGCTTACCTTTATTGTTTGCACAATTTTTTTTCTCCATGTGTATTGGGTGTTTGACGATCTTCTTTTGTTTTAATGGGTTCTATTGGGTTTCTTTGTTTTGCAGCTCTCTGTAAGGGAACAAATCCCAATGTTGTATAAAGTATTCATACTTGGATAATAAATGAACTTTGGACTTTGAAGGGGTTGCAAGGGAATAAGGAAAGAGGAATGGGGTCTATTAGAATTGCTCTTTTGGGAGCTAGCATGGGATTGACAGCCCAAATAGCCGCCTTCTGCGTAGCTGAACTGGTTTAGTGCAGCGGCTTGGGGTGGCTTCATTCTAATGCAGCCTCAGGACTCATGAATAAACAGCCGCCTCGATACGTTACACGTGCTGAATCTGCCGTCCCCATTCAGTATATCCTCCTGAATCAATGAAGTATGCCTTTTGTTGTGCACTGACTTCAGTTTCACCGGTATCTTTGATGCCACACTTGATCAAATGCAGCCTTCGTGCTGGATTCCATCACTCTCACCTTGCACAGGGAATCGAGCTGCTCTGCAGCTGTCTAGGCCAAAGCCGTGCGGAGATCTGGAACCACTGGCCCCAGTAAGACCCAAGTTTGGCATCCGAGAGGAAGTTTTTGGTGAGTAAACGCTGCCTGATAGCTTCCATCATTTTGCTGATGATTGAGAGTCCTCTGATGGGGAATGTGCAGACAGGTTTTGATTGTCCAACTTTATGTGAACAGGACATACCTGGGCAACCTTCCAATGATCCCAGCGTGATGTAACTTCTGGTGTATCAAACTATTCTTCTTCACCATGGCAAAATGCCACTACTGATGAACAGACTCTATCATCGCTCCCTTCATCGGCCAACATATTGGACAAGTTCTTTTGTCTTCTTCCTTGCATTTCCATTGACACCTCACTTCCTCCAGTAACAGGCAGTTTCACTCACTAAATAGAGGGACTGTAGCGATGTGCTACACACAGAGCTAGAAATAACAACACACAGTCTGTAAGTTGTACTCGAGACTAGTTTATTCAAACTTCGCGGCATTGGCTTTTATGCAGTTCCTGTCCTTTCCGGGGCGGAAGTGACGTCAGAGGTGCGTTACAAATGCCTCTTCCTGCGCGCGGGCTTTCTCCCCTTGCTGGTGAAGAAGACCCAGCGCCATTTTGGGGCTGGCCTCTCTGCCGACGCGCGCGCCATTTTGTAAGCCAGTTTGCCTGCATAGGAAGTGGGTCGCCACATAACCACCTCCCAGAACCGGCGATACACCCCGTCAATGTCCACAGTCTGGATCAGTCTCTGTTTGGGAGGTCTGCCTCTGCGCCATGGTGCCTGAACATCGACCAGCTGTGCCAAGTCCACATGGGCCAGTTTGAGTCAGTCCACCGTGAAAACCTCCTCTTTCCCCCCCAATGTCCAGAACATATGTGGACCCGTTGTTCCTGATCACCTTGAACGTCCCCTCCTACGGCCGCTGTAGCAGTGCCAGGTGTGCGCCCCTTTGTACATATAAACTTACAGTTCTGCAGGTCTTTGGGTACGCAGGTCGGGATCTGTCCGTGCTGTGAAGTCGGTACGGGGGCCAAGTTGCTGAGCCTTTCGGGTAGTCTGACCAGGACTGCTGCGGATTCTTCCTCTTGCCCCTTTGGGGCTGGTATGAACTCTCCTGGGACAACCAGGGGTGCGCTGTACACCAGCTCGGCCGACAAGGTGTGCAGATCCTCTTTGGGCGCTGTGCAGATTCCAAGCAGGACCCAGGGAAGCTCGTCCACCCAGTTAGTCCCCTCCAGGTGGGCCATGAGAGCCGATTTCAGGTGACGGTGGAAGCGCTCCACTGGTCCGTTCGACTGTGGGTGGTAGGCAGTTGTGTGGTGTAGCTGTGTTCCCAATAGGCTGGCCACAGCTGACCACAGGCTGGAGGTGAACTGGGCGCCTCTGTCGGAGGTAATGTGGGCCAGTATCCTGAAGCGTGCTACCCAGGTTGTGATCAATGCTCCGGCGCAGGAATCTGTGCTGGTGTCGGTGAGCGGGACTGCCTCTGGCCATCTCATGAACCGGTCTACCATGGTTAGGAGGTACCCTGCTCCTTACGAAACTGGCAGGAGCCCCACGATATCCACATGAATATGGTCGAACCTCCGGCAGGTGGGTTTGAACCGCTGCGGCAGGGCTTTGGTGTGCCACTGCACCTTGGCTGTTTGGCACTGAGTGCACGTTTTGGCCCATTCACTGACCTGCTTGCAAAGTCCGTGCCACGCGAACTTGCTGGAGACCAGCCGGACGGTTGTCCTGATAGATGGGTGCTCCAAGCCATGTATGGAGTTGAAAACTCGCCGCCGCCAGACTGCCGGGACGATGGGGCGAGGTTGGCCGGTAGCCACATCACACAAGAGGGTCTTCTCACCTGGGTCTACGAGGAAGTCTTGCAGCTGCAAACCCGAGACTGCGGACCTGTAGCTGGGCATCTGGTCATCTGCCTGCTGCGCCTCTGCCAGTGCTGCATAGTCCACCCCCTGGGACAGGGCCTGGATAGCTGGTCTGGAGAGTGCGTCCGCCACGACGTTGTCCTTTCCCGAGACATGCTGGATGTCTGTGTACTTAGAGGTATAGGCCAGATGTCGCTGCTGGCAGGCCAACCAGGGATCGGACACTTTCGTGAACGCGGTGAACGGCCTGCCTTCTAAGGAGTACCTGAAATGCCGGATTGCCAGGTATAGTGCCAACAGCTCCCAGTCGAAGGCATTGTACTTGAGTTCGGGTACCTGCTGAAGAACGCCAGGCGTTGCCAGCGCCCCTCGATGAGTTGCTCCAGCACCCCACCAACTGTTGTGTTGGTTGCGTCCATTCTTGGGTGCACCAGCATCGCGGCGTCTGCCAAGGCTTCCTTGGCTTTAACGAAAGTGGCCTCGGCCTCTTCGTTCCAAGTAATGTGTCCTTGCCTTTACCCGACATCAGAGTGAACAAAGGGCGCATGATACGGGCTGCTGAGGAGTGAAAGCAGTGGTAGAAAGTTCACCATACCAACGAACTCCTGCAGGCCTTTGACTGTGTTGGGCCGGGTAAAGACGCGATCCGCCACTACCTTGGTGGGCAGAAGTGTTGCCCCATCTTTGGTAATACTGTGGCCCAGGAAGTCGATGGTACCGAGTCCGAACTGGCATTTGGCTGAGTTGATTGTGAGGCAGAAATCACTCAGGCAGGAGTAAAGCTGGCGGAGGTGAGACAGATGCTCCTGACGACTACTGCTGGCTACGAGGATGTCGTCCAAATAGATGAACGCAAAGTCCAGGTCACGTCCCACCATATCCGTTAGCCATTGGAACATCTGTGTGGCATTCTTCAGGCCGAACGGCATTCGGAGGAATTTCAACAGGCCGAATGGGGTGATGAGTGCTGTTTTGGGGATGTCTTCAGGGTGTACTGGGATTTGATGGTATCCCCGGACGAGGTCTACTTTGGAAAAGATGCTTGCCCTGTTCAGGTTTGCTGCAAAGTCCTGTATGCGCGGCACGGGGTAGCAGTCTGGAGTTGTAGCCTCGTTCAGTCTGCGGTAGTCGCCACATGGTCTCCAGCCTCCGGCTGCTTTGGGCAGCATGTGCAGGGGGGAGGCCCATGGGCTGTCGGACCACCGTACGATCCCCAATTCCTCCATCCTCTTGAACTCCTCCTTCACCAGGCGGAGCTTGTCCACGGGGAGCCTTTGTGCGCGGGCGTGGAGGGGTGGTCCCTGGGTCAGAATGTGGTGCTGTATTCCGTGTCTGGGCGTGGCTGCCGTGAACTGTGGTGCCAGAACTGATGGAAAGTCCGCCAGGATTCTGGTGAACTCGTTGTCAGACAGTTTGATGGAGTCCAGGTGCAGGGCCGGCAACTTGGCTTCACCCAGGGAGAACGTCTGGAAAGTCTTGGCATGGACCAGTCTTTTCCCTTGCAAATCAACCAGCAGGCTGTGAGCTCACAAGAAGTCCGTCCCCAGGAGTGGTTGGGCCACGGCAGCCAGTGTGAAGTCTCACGTGAACCGGCTGGCATCGGTCCTTGCTGGTAATCAACACAGGCATAGCTCAAAGATGTGTGCTTATCCCTCTGCTCTACTCTGATGACAGTGTGGCTAGGCACTGTTCAAATGCCATCTATTAATTTACTGTTGTCTGAAGAATCTCAAATGGTGACAAATAGGTGCACAGGAGTGTGATAGATCAGCTGGTTGAGTGGTGTTACAAAAACGTTGCACTCAACATCAGCAAGCCAAGGAACTGGCTGAGGACCTCAGGAAGGAGAAGTCAGCAGTCTTCATCGAGGGGTCAACAGTAAGCAGCTTCAAGTTCCTGGGCATAAATATCTCAGATCTATCATGGGCTCAACTCATTGATGCAGTCATGAAGAAGACACATCTGTGGCTATAATTCATTTGGAGATTGGGGAGATTTGGTATGTCACCAACGACTCCAGAGAATTTCTACAGATGAACTGCAGAGAGCATTATGGCTGGTTCAAAAATGAAGCCTTTCTGCCCTGTATAAGTAGGTTGCACAATAAATAAACGCATTGATGAAATATAAATTCATTATGGTCCATGTCGATTGCTTTCACATGATAGAAGAGCAAATGAATTGTTTTTATTGAACATCTTTCACAGCATTTCCAAGATGTTTTGTAGCTGATAGCATATTTTAGGAGTGTGGACATGATGAACCAATTTGAGCAAATTCAGATGCCTTCAGCAACAATGCAGTAATGATACTTTTTTTACTTGTATTGCAAGATGGATATATCTTGACTAGCTCATTGGAGTAATGACTTCATTACCCAATACGTTGACACTGTCTGATAGTTACACATAGTTGAGAGAGGGAGGAAGGACTTCAGAAATTTTTCATCCACTGCAACACCATCAGCTCTAAGATTCCAGCCCAGATCTTTTGTGTTCCAGTTTCTAGAGTGTGACTTGAGTTTGGACCCTTCTGACTAAAGGTATGGGCAGCTAAACACGAATGACCTTTCTCAGACAAACACCACATCAGAACTGTGCCCACTCAGACAAACACCGCATCATACCAGTGTTCTTTCAGATTTTACAAAAAGGTTTAACCACACATTGAAGCTGATAAAAGTAAACTGACACAATGGATATGTCAATATAAATAAATCTTGAGAATTCATAAACACAAGAGATTCTGTAGATGCTGGAAATCCAGAGTAACACACGCAAAATGCTGGAGTGACTCAGCAGGACAGGCAGCATCTATGAAGAGGAATAAAGAGCTGACATTTTGAGCTGAGACCCTTCATCAGGAAGTGTCCCCTGAGATGGAGGCTGACTCCTTAAATTATTGAAAGGATATGAAGCGTTTGGAGAGAAAATTTTGTTTAGGGCAGAATTTCAGGATGTCTGGTTGATAAGAACTGACAGTGATCAAAACAATATACAAGATGGGATAGAAGATCATCAATGTCATAATTGAAACAATTGGAAAAAAGATTGAACTTGTGAAATCTGCACAATTCTGATTTGATGGAGACAGACGTGAGTGCACAGCGGAACAGCTGGAAAACTTCTGAAATGTCTGCATTGCTACCGCTGCTACTGTGTGGTAACCGGAATCTCTGGAGCTGAAGGTCTCGAAATCCTCGGCTTTGCGTGTTTCAGCAGCAGGGGAGAGGTCGAAGGCGCTCGGCAGAGGATGGCGCTCGGGAGGCTGTATCGGAGAGGCTGCTCGGAAGCTCGGAGTTTTCAGATGGATGGACTTGGGGTCGGTTGCTTCCAAGGTATCGGCAAGTTGACGGTGCCTGGAGGTTTATAGTAGGGAGTTTCTCCCTTTTGCCGCCGAATCGGGGACTTTGAGACTTTTTTTTTTACTGTGTCTATGGACTGTTCTTCATCAAATTATGGTATTGCTCAGCACTGCTGTAACTATATGTTATAATTATGTGGTTCTGTCAGTGTTAGTCTTTGGTCTGTCTTGTTTTCTGTGATATCACTCTGGAGAAATATTGTATCATTTCTTGATGCATGTATGCATTTCTAAATGACAATAAAAGAGGACTGAGTGTTCTCATAATCTAATACCCGTAGAAAGTTTCTTCCCTGTATCTTGCATATATCTGAAATTTTTCCATATGAACTGAAGGGATATTTCTCGGGAAATGGGGCTCCAAGGTAGCATAGTGGTTAGCGTGGTACTATTACAGCTCAGGGCGTCAGAATTTGGAGATCAATTCCGATACCGTCTGTAATGATTTTCCCCTTGACTGTGTGGGTTTCCTCCAGGTGCTCCTGTTTCCTCCCGCACTCCAGACATACCAGATAGTGGGTTAATTGGTCATAGTAAACTGTCCTATGATTAGGCTAGTGTTTAATAGGTGGGTTGCTGGGTGGCGTGGTTTGTTAGCCGGAAAGACCTGTTCCACACTGTATCTTTAAATAAATATGAATTAATAAATAAATGTGTTTGATAGTTTCCCTTTTCTGCCTGCATCACACCATATGGTCTGTATGTCAGGGATGTAGGGAACAAATATTTTCAAGGAAAAAGGGCACACATGGGTTCTTTTAACCTTCATGACTTTAACTGCTGCTGCTTGTGCACTGTTTCACAAGGTCAGTACCCAGCTCAATGTAAAAGAAGCCCTTGATCTGAATTCAAATTTCAAGAGTGTTTAATGTCATTTCCAATACACAAGTGTAAAGGAAAATAAAATAATAGTTACTCACAATCCAGTGTCGGGAAAAACACAATAAGATAAAGAACATAATAAACATATACTGTATTAATAAGATATTACATAAGAGGTAATACTACATAATCCTAATAATACATTAGGAGTTTGAGGAGATTTGGTTTGTCATTGAAAACACTTGAAAACTTCTACAGATGTACTGTGGAGAACATTCTAACTGGCTGCATCACCATCTAGTATGGGGGGTGGTGGACTACTACACAAGATCGAAGTAAGTTGCAGAAAGTTGAAAAATTATTCAGCTCCATCATGGGTACTAGCCTCTGTAGTATCCAAGGCATCTTCAAGGAGCAATGTCTCAGAAAGACGGCATCCATTATTAAGGACCCCCATCACCCGGGACTTGCCCTTTATCATTGTTATCATTGGGAAGGAGGTACAGTCATAGTCATACTTTATTGATCCCAGGGGAAATTGGTTTTCATTACAGTTGCACCATAAATAATAAATAGTAATAAAACCATAAATAGTTAAATAGTAATATGTAAATTATGCCGGTAAATTATGAAATAAGTCCAGGACCAGCCTATTGGCTCAGGGTGTCTGACCCTCCAAGGGAGGAGTTGTAAAGTTCGATGGCCACAGGCAGGAATGACTTCCTATGACGCTCTGTGTTGCATCTCGGTGGAATGAGTCTCTGGCTGAATGTACTCCTGTGCCCAACCATTACATTATGTAGTGGATGGGAGACATTGTCCAAGGTGGCATGCAACTTAGACAGCATTCTCTTTTCAGACACCACCATGAGAGAGTCCAGTTCCATCCCCACAACATCATTGGCCTTACGGATGAGTTTGTTGATTCTGTTGGTGTCTGCTACCCTCAGCCTGCTGCCCCAGCACACAACAGCAAACATGATCACACTGGCCACCACAGGCTCATAGAACATCCTCAGCATCGCCTGAAGACAAACACACAGCAATTCAGGAACAGCTTCTTCCTCTCTGCCATTCAATTTCTAAATTAACGTTGAACTCATGAACACTAACTCACTACATTTTATTTCTGGCTTTTTTTGCATGTTAACTATATGTGTATGTATGTATATATACTTAATGTAATTCAGGTTTTTCTCTATATTAATTTATCATGTATTTAATTGTATTGCTGCCATAAATTTACCAAATTTCATGACATATTCCAGTGACATTAAACCTGATTCCAATTACTAGCTTATGTACACAGATTGATTGTATGTACCTAAAGTGACAATAGGTACAGGAGTATCTGTACATAAGTTGATTGACAGGAAATAATAAAGTTGTGGTGGTGGGGTGGGTTAATGAATGGAGGTGTTGATCAGCCTTGCTGCTTGGGGAAAGGAACTGTATTTGAGTCTGGTGTAGACGCTGTGTAGCCTCCTCCCTGATGGGAGTGGGACCAACAGTCCATGAGCTGTCTCTCTGGCGCTAAATTCTTGCTATATCATCGACTGTTGAATCTCAAATCTTCCGACCTTCAAAGGCAACCACACTTCTAAATTTTGAATGAAAAGCATCTGGATCTAAGATTCTCTTTTGCAATACAATCTCTTCAGTTAGGAGAGTATGTCAACTAAGCTTAAAATCCCCGAAAGAGAATGCAAGAAATTAATTGCCATAACCATGCCACAGAAATACTGCATTCCTTTCAAGCAGTGTGCTACAAAAATCTATGTAGAGCACGGCCAAACTTATGAAACGGAACCGAAGAACAGTGTACAAGATGATAAGAGAAATAGATCGAGTGGATAGCTAGAGACTTTTTCCTGGGCGGAAATAGTTCACACCAGGGGGCATAATTTTAACGTGATTGGAGGAAAGCGTAGGGAAAGGTCAGAGTTGAGATCCTTACACAGAGAGAGGTGAGTGCGTGGGACGCCCTGCCAGTGGTGCTGGTGGCAGAGGCAGATACATTTAGGGATATTTAAGAAACTATTAGGTAAGCAATTAGATGATAGAAAAATGCAGGGCTATGTGGGAGGGAAGGGTTAGAATGAAATCAGAGTAGGTTAAGAAATTAGCACAATATCAGGGGCTGAAGGACCTGTACCTCACTGTAGAGTTCTATGTTCTATGAAAGGTCCCCAACTGTAGTGATTATTCTGTGCTTAACTCATAGCGCTAAGTCTTTATACAGGGCATTTACAATTGCATTTCCCCTCACTAAAATTGGTGAGTGTTTCGATTTGAAATAAACTTTTCATTATCTTTAAGTTGAGTGGGCACAGTTATTAATACCAACAGGAAATCCACGACTTTGCCTTTTAGACCCTGACTTACATAATAAATCCACTCGATACAGACACAGTCTATTTATCACCCATGTGCAACTTGCAGCTGTCCTGGGCTACAAAGCACTGACTGTAGCAGTTGGATAAGAAAGTGGCAGCTGGAACGAGTAGTTTAGCAGTGACTGGATGCAGCTTTTGCTGCCAAACGGGCAGCTGGGAGTCTGGGTGGCAACAGGCTACCGATTCCTGAAAGGCCTCTGATTCATTGATGATAGGCTTCAGCTTGTCAAGGGTGCGGCAGGCAGTCAAGTCCAGTGGTTACCTCATGCTGCAATCCAATTATTCCTCATTAACTCAGAATGGAGTTTAAACTGTAATCTGCATTCTTTGAACAATGTCTGTAATTAACTGTTCACATCAAGAATGAGGCAAGGCCAGCCCACTTTTTATTTGTTCCTCATTTTCTAAGAGTAATTAGGCAGTCGTGTAGGACATAGAAAAGCATAATTAAAGAGATAGCTTCCATTCTGGTGGCCAAGTTTGCACGCAGTATGGAGAAGAAAAATGTTAAAAATGTCCCTCTTCGCACTGGAGATCCTTTTAGTGTTCCACTGAGTTCTTGATGAACAGGGTCAGGGAGAAAGGAGAGTAGGGTACTGTCACTGTTGATCTAGCTAACAGTGTATTCTATCTCTAGTAGGTTATTTCTCTGCCCCTTTCTCAAGGCAATTATTAGCTCCTCCCTACTGTTTGCTAACACCAACAAACTTCCAAATCACACGCATTGATTCAATGCCCGTCCTTCTGAGCTTTTTAGCAGGACTCAAAAGTGAAGAATGCATAATTCTTTCCCCACCCCCACCCCCAAAGCCGAATAGGATTCATACTCTGGTGGGGGACAATTCTAACATAACTCATAACTCATCCAACAGGTTCTGGAGAGACAGAGAACTAACATGTGCACTGAACTTTCTTCACTGGAAGTCAGAGAAAAATTATATTCCAAGGATTTGAGAGTGAATTGTTGATCTGATTCTGGCAAACTGAGAACTTGAGCACTTGAGTTACAGGGAAACGAATGAATAGGTTTGGACATTATTCCACAGAGTGTAGGAGACTGAGGAGATTTTGGATAGAGACATACAAAATTATGAGGGGCATAGATAGGATAAATATAAGCATTCTTTTTCCATTGAGGTTGGATGAGAATATAATTTAGAGGTCATGGGTTAAGGGTGAAAGGTGAAATGTTTAAGGGAACATGAGGGGGAACTTCTTCACTCAGAGGGTGGTGAGAGTGTGGAGTGAGCTACCTGTGGAAGTGGTGGATACAGGTTCGATTTCAAGATTTAAGAGAAATTTGGATAGGTACATAGATGGGAGATGTAATGTATGGATCTATTTCTTTTAGAGCAATGACCTCCCCCCCCCACACCCCCGCTTACCACTACTTATTGAGCTGTTCTCCATGCATGCGCTGGTGTCTTTACATGTGCCTTGTTCTCTTCCCCTCTCTCTCATTGCAATGTGAGTACACCAGTTAAAGCCATCTCCCGTATCTGTGCTTTTATTTAATTGATATGTAGTTGTGCACAGACACAGCAAATTGGTGACGAGTACGAACCTGAACGTCAGAAAATATCGTGAACTGCACCAACAATTATGGGATGAAACAACAAGAGTGAAACCGCACGAGAAAGCTGTCAAGGACGCCAACAAAGGTGTGAGTACAGGGCATAGTAACGGTGAAAGATACGCTGAATTTAAAGTGAAAATAACGTGCTGATGGCTTCAGTCAGGAAAGTTGACAAACTTGAAAGTGCCAATGAAGGCTGGGAGTCGTATGTCAAGATGGTGGAACTGTATTGTAACATGAACAACATGGAGGAGCAAAAGAAAGCCCCTATGCTTCTGAGCTTAATGGGCCCAAGAATATACAGCCCCTTACACAACTTAGTAACCCCTGCAAAGCCAGCAAGCAAGACATTTGATGAAATTGTTACAATTTTACAAGATCACTTGAGCCCTAAACTACTGGCAAAAGCTGACCATTGCAATATCATTACAGACTGCAGCAAAAGAAGCAGCAGAACTACAGAAAAGGGGGCCAGAATGGGAAACGCACAAAATGTCGCTGAGTGGTGCAAAAATCCAAAAGTGTTAGCGATGTGGCAAATTCTCTCATGATGTAAATGTCTTGGTTCAAAGAAAAATTCTGCAGGAAGTGTCACAGACAAAGTCACATGGAGACAGTGTGCAAGGCAGACAAAAAGCACAACTGAGTGAAAAGTCTCAAACACAAAACTAAGCATATGCTAAAGTTACCGAATATAAAACAGAATCAGACAACATAGAGTCTGACAAAGGTGAACTGTCATGCCAAGAACTGCATAGTATAACTGAAGCACATCACAAAATAATCTGGATCACAACAGATGTGTCCGGTGTAAAACTGAAAATGGAGCTGGATACAGGGCCAGCTTTGTCCATAATTCCAGAGGCTGACTACAGCAGATTGTTTTCTCAGAAACAATTAGAGAGGACTTCAGTGAAGCTAAAGACTTACACAGGCGAAAAAGTGTCTCCCAAAGGTAAACTGAATGTAAATATGATGTGTGGAGGCCAAACACAACAGTTAGAACATTATGTATTGAAAAGTGGAGGGCCAGCACTTTTCAGACATGAATGGTTGAGAAAAATCCAACCAGACTGGCACTCAATCAAAGCTCTCAATATAGCATCAACAGGCAACTAGTGCAAATGGTTGCACTAACCAGAGACTGTCACAGCTGTTTAATGCTAAAAGAAGGTGTTTGAGAAGGGAATAGATAAACAGATTGAAAACATGGCCAAAAGCTGTTCAGGATGGCAAAATGTTCAAAATGCACCCTCACAGGCACTATTATACCCATGAGAGTGGCCGTTGAGAACATAGTAAAGAGTATATATTTACTTTGCTGGGCCATTCATGGACTCAATAATTCTGAGTGCTGTGGATGCTCATTTGAACTGGCCAGAGGTTATACCAATGAAGTCAACCACCTCAGCAAAGACCGTCTCTGCTCTGAGGACTTTCTCCACCAGAAACGTCTTACCAGAACAAATTGTGAGTGACAACGGACCACAATACACATCAGGAGAATTCCAACTGTTCATGAAGAAAAATGGCTTCAGACGTTTCAAGTCAGCTGCTCACCAACCAGCAATAAATGGGTTATCTAAAGGTTTATCCAAACCTTCAAGAAGTCCACTAAAGCAATGGACAAGGAGGACATTTCTGTATAGCATAAGGTGGACAACTTCCTTTTTGTGTATTGGAACTCTGTTCATGCAACAACAAATCAAACACCTGCAGCGTTGTCCACGAGCAGGGATCTGAGATTTCACATCAACCTCCTGAAACCAGACCTACAGAGGGAAGTGCAGAATAAACAGTTCAAACAGTTGCCAAGGTGAAGCAGCAAGGAGCTTCGAGATTGGACAGGAAGTCCTAGCACTTGTATTTCTTGGTAATTACCAGGAAGACAAATGGACACCTGGTAGGATAGCTACAAGAACTGGACCATTGATACACCCAGTGGATGTTGGAGATCAGACATGGAGAGGTCAAGTGGACCAGATACTGGATGCTCAACTGGAGAACACGCCTGAGTCGATTGCATCCAGCAAGATGGATACTTTACAGTCACCGGACCTATCGGTCACTGATGATGTCATTGACAGCAGCATGACACCCAAAATCAAGAACGTTGTCTTAGACAAGATACCTAGCAAACCTGATGCCTCTGTGCAGGTCCTGAGGTGCGATCCTGAAAGAAACAGAGTGCCACCTGAAAGACTGAGCCTTTAGAACTGCGAACTTTAGTTATGGACTGTTCTTGTGAAAACATACTAATGGACTGTTAGTCCTGACAAAGGGTCTCGGCCTGAAACGTCAACTGTACCTCTTCCTAGAGATGCTGCCTAGCCTGCTGCGTTCACCAGCAACTTTGATGTGTGGTTCCTGTGAAAGCATATTTATTTGGAATATGGGTTTATGGAAGGGAAATTGAATGTTTTGAACATATACAGTTTTATATTGCATTATTCTAAAGGGGGAGGAAGTGTAATGTATGGATCTATTTCTTTTAGAGCAATGACTTCCCCCCATTAGCACTACAGATGATCTGCTGTCTCTGCATGCATGTTGTTCTCTCTCTCTCACTGCAATGTGAATACACCATTTAAAGCTAGCTCCAGCATGTGTGCTTTTACTTTATCGATATGTAAATGTGCATAGACACAACAGGTGGGGCATGGAGGGCTATGGTCCAGCTGCAGTTCGATGGGACAAGGCAGATTAATATTTCAGCATGGACAAGATGGGCTGAAGGACTCGTTTCCGTGCTGTAGTACTCCATGACTCTAATTTCCCAACAGGAGAAAGAGGAGTGTTAAAAGAAAGCATGGTTCAATTAAAAATGCAACTCTCATTCTTTACCTTAAGACAAGTATCCATGCATTAATGATTGTTTGTTGCATTGTCAAAGGAATCCATGGAGATTCTCATTCATGAACATAGCCCATGGAGTGTTATTAGTATGTTGATAATTACTAATTATTATCTTAAACCTTTGGTGATTATCCTTTCTAGTCCAGATAGGTCAAACTGTCTTCGAACATAAAGACCATAATTGACTTTGCAGTATACTTGCTAAAATTGAAAATTGGTTTGAATTATATGAAACTTATTTCTTACCAGTGGATATCTGGACTCCAAAGGACCCTAAATACCCGACAAAGGTAATTTTCTTACCTTAAAAGCTGAGAAACAATCCATTATGAAAATATGAATCTTTTATTTTCTCTTGGCCAATGCTGTAAAGGAAGAATGATCTGTGTCAGGAATAACCTTTCATGACATTTCAATCTGCTTCACAGCCAGCTGAATAATTTTCAAGTATAGTTACTACTGCTATAAATGAACCTCAACTGCAAATCTGTACAGAGGCTCCCACATAAAGCACTGTCATGTTGTCCAGCCCTGGTCACCTTCTCTTTTTCAGAGTTGTTGCCTTTGAGCCTTTTGCTAAGGTAGAAAAAGCTACCCAAGAATAACCAAATTTGAGAAGAGTTCTCCAGATCTGCCCTTTGTTAAATCATCTTAAGGCTTTTATGGTCTATTGTGATTGATGCTACTCCCTGAATCTCCCTTGCAGTTGCCACAATGAAGATCATATCCACAGAGCCTTTGGAAAGGTGGATTTTGCACGGCAATTCAGGGAGCAATTCTTCAGCCACTAATGAAGATGGCTGATGAGAACCCAGGTGATGACTTCCATATGGCGGACAGCAGAGAGACCACACTTCAGTTACCTCAGATGGGTTTGTCTCATTTTTTTGAAGGTGGTAATGAATTTGGTATGTAGCGAGGTGGAGCCATGTCTCTACCAAAAGAGGTGCAAGGTGCTTTTCCCTCTGCTAGCCTGCAGGTCACCCATGGGCAAGGTGTAGCACAGCTTAGCCCCCCAGTCGGGGTCATGTGATGGTACAGGAGCAGGTGGTGGATGGTCCTATGAGCAGCTGTTGCATATCACAAGTCCTGGTTATGTTGACCACTGACACAGACAGACAATTTCTGAAGAGTATTCACAATAATTGGCATCACCCATCTTGTAAAGACACTGCCCAGAAAACGGCAATGGCAAACCACTTCCACAGAAAAATTTGCCAAGAGCAGTCATGGTCAACGACCATGATCGCCTACCTCATACAGCACGACACATAATGAATATGGCAGCCCCGTGTTGTACTGGCATGTCCATCTTTTCCTAATTGGTTGGAGCTGAGGTGTTGAATTAGTGGCAAGAGTTCCCCTCATCCCAAGTTCCAGAAACTTACCATGGAGACACAACATGCAACAGATGCTGGAAGATGCAGCAACAGACAATCTGCTGGAGGAAATCAGCAGCTTGAGCAGTATCTGTGGGAGGCAAGGAATCATTGACGTTTCAGGTTGAAACCCTGCATCCATCCTGATTCCTTTCCTCCCACAGGTGCAGATTGACCTGCTGGGCTCCTCTAAAAAAACTACTTGTTACCCTAGAGAGTTACGGTGTGCTCCCCTGGCCTCGGTGTTTCTCAGCTCCCCATGACCTTTTCAACCACTTATCACAGTAGTGTGGTGGAAGATTGGACTGGAAAGTTTGTTTTGGAATGAAGTCAAGTTCACTTACATCAAGGACAGAATATTGGTTAAGGAGTTCTTTGAAGTGTTTTTTCCAACAAGTACTGAGTGCCACTCTATGCTTGATAAGCTCTCTGTTTTTAGCTGTTGGTGTTTTGGCTATTGATGGCCACAGCATTGACATTCAAACCATGATTCAAACCAATGGGTCAACTTCAGGCCAAATTCCAGTGCAGACTGTGGAGAAATGAGTGTGTATCATTGCTCCAGGCTTCTCTTCAATGTCACTTGCATAATATTTCACTCCACCTCTAACAAACTCCTGTAGGAGTGGAGACAATCCACTGGATAAATGGCAAATAATTCTATCTCTGGCACCCCCCTGTACCAATCACTTCCCAGCTCAGTGTCAAAATGGAGTACAAGGATGACACTTAGTTACATGCCGACTTAGAAGCCAATCTCAAGCCATCGTCAAATCATTTACCGAAGTTTTCAAGAGAATTGAATTTTATTTTTTGAGATATACAGCATGGAGTAGGCCCTTCTGGCTATTCAAACCATGCTGGCCCAGCAACACCGACACAACCCCAGGTTAACCCTAACCTAATCACGGGACAATTTACAATGACCTATCTGGTTCATCTTCGGAATGTGGGAGGGAACCAAAGCACCCAGGGGAACCTATACATTCTACAGGTACAAACACCTTGCAGAGGATGCTGGGATTGAAATCTGAACTCTGACGCTCTGGGTTATAATAGCATCGTGCTACCATAGTGCTCTAACTTACACTAAATTTCCAAAACACAATGAATGATCTTCTACCAACCCACGTTCCTGTCCCTCATCTGCACAACAATAATAAAGATCCATATCAAGGACCCTGAGGTGTGGCCTTTCTGTATCTCAAAAGAAACTACTCCACAAAGGTTAGCATTGATTTTTTAAAAAAATTACCGCTGGTGTAGTATTTGGCCATTTGATTATTTCAAAATCAAGCCCGCAGACCTGGTACTATTTACAGTGCTCCAGGAAGTGACAATCACCACCATCCTCCATTTTGGAGACCAACACACCTCAAGATTCCTCAACAGCTTCTTCCCCACTTCCATCAGGTTCTTGCACCAACCTGAACAAACCTTAATTCTACCTCAAACTACTATTTCCCTCGACTTGCGCTAATATCGTTATTCTGAATTTAAGTAATCGATGCTTTTCATGTCTGTAATGTGCTGTGCTGCTGCCACAGAAAGATCATTAGCATGGGATTTATGCCCTAGTTACATGTTGCCATGACAATAAGCTTGAGTGTGAACAAAGACAAGACATCTCAAGCCAAAGGATAAGTATCTTCAATGTGACTCTACTAGGTCTTCCAAGTCTATTGGCAAAATAAGTGATTCACGGTAGCCTAGTGGTTCGTGCAGTGCTTTACAGATCCATCTGTAAGAGCAGGGTTTTTGCTCCTGCCTTTGTTTGTAAGGAGTTTGTGTTGAGCCCATGGGTTTCTTCACCCAACAGGATGGGCAGCAACCAATGTTCCAAATTAAAAAAACAACTGCAAACACAAAAAGAAAGAAAAAAAATGTAAGCAAAAAATATCAAGAACATGAGATGAATGTTCAAAGTTCAAGGTAAATTTATTATCAAAGTACATGCATGTCTCATTATACAATTCTGAGATCATTTTCTTGAAGGCATGTTCAATAAATCCACAGAATAATAACCATAATATAATCTATGAAAGACCACACCAAGTTAGATGTTCAACCAGTGCAACAAACTGTGCAAATACAAAATGGAAGAAATAATAATAATGAATAAATAAGCAACAAGTATAGAGAACATGAAATGAAGAGTACTTGAAAGTGAGTCCATTGGTTGTGGGAACATTTCAACGATGAGGCGAGTGAATCTGAGTGATGTTATCCCCTCTGGTTCAAGAGCCTGATGGTTGAGGAGTAATAACTATTCCTGAAACTGGTGGCATGGCTCCTGAGGATCCTGTACCTTTTTCCTGATGGCAGCAGCAAGAAGAGAGTATGGCCTAGATGGCGTGTGTCCTTGATGATGGATGCTGCTCTCCTGTAGGTGTGTTCAATAGTGGGGAAGGCTTTATCCACAATGGGTTGATCTGCATCCACCTCTTTTTATAGGCTTTTAATATAAAGGCATTGTGTTTCCATACAAAACCATGATGCAGCTAGTCAATACTCTCCACCACACAACTATCTGTATAGAAGTTTGTCAAAGTTTTAGATGACATGCTGAATCTTCACAAACTTCTAAAGAAGTCGAGGCACTGCCATGCCTTTTGCGTAATAGCACTTATGTGTTGGACTCAGGACAGATCCTCTGAAATGATAACACTGAGGAACTTAAAGAAGCTGACCCTCTCCACGTTTGATCTGTTGATAAGGACTGGCTCATGGACCTCTGGTTTCCTCCTCTGAAGTCAACAATTATATCTTTGGTCTTGCTGACATTGAGTGAGAGGTTGTTGTGGCACCACTCAGCTAGATTTTCAATCTCCCTCCTATATGCTGATTCCTCATCACACTTGATTCAGCCAATGACAATGGTCTCATCAGCAAACTTAAATATGGCATTGGATCTGTGGTTAGCCTCACAGTCACACAGCCATAAGTATAAAGCAAGTAGAGCAGGGGGCTAAGCACACAGCCTTGTGGTGCACTTGTACTGTGGAAGATTGTGGAGGACATTTTGCTGCCAATCCTAACTGACTGGGGTTAATTTAAGTGAGAAAATCAAGGATCCAGTTGCACAAGGAAAATTGAGGCCAAGGACTTGAACTTAAAGCTTATTGATCAGTTTTGAGCATATGACAGTATTGAATGTCAAGCAGTAATCAATGAAATACATCTCATCTTGTTGTATGCAATAAAAGATCTAGTGCTTTCCTGGCATATATGATGGATAAATTCTTCTCAGACTTCCAGCCAGGTATAGGTGTCGATTTTAACCAAAGTGTTGATAACAAACTCTGCCATCTTCATCAGGGGATAATGCCTGGGCATGTCTAGTCCGGTGGTATTTATTCATTTATGCCCCCATTATACCCCCATTGCGCATGCCTCCTGATTTGTTAGTCCTCATCCAATCAAGTTTCTGCTGTTCAACCTTGTTTACAATAGAATTCCAGTTCTCATGTACAGCGAGACCTTCGTCTTTGTTAAAGTTCTTTTCCTCCAGTTTTATTTCAATGCATAGTAGCTTTGTGCCATAAAAGTCAATCCTATGGTTGTTGCAAAAGCAGTGGTCTGCTGCCACCGATTTTTCCGGGTAATCCAAATGGATACACCTTCTCTGCGCCTTGATACGGGTTTCCACCGTGCATCCCATCTGGCTGATATACACTGCTCTGCATTCACAGGGAGACCTGTAAATACCAGCTGTCCCAAGTCCCAGGTCATCTTTGACCTGTATAAGCTATGGTTCGAGCTTCCATATGGGTTTGTGGATGGTATTAATCTGATATTTCTTCAGGATCCTGGTAATCCTTCCAGAAATGATAGAAATATAGGGAAGACAGACAGTAGCAATGGGTTCTGCCTCATTGTTAGGTTTCCTGGTTTATCCATTGGCCTTTTTAAGGGCCCGATTGACTTCCTCGCCTTGTAAGAAATGTCATGCGTAATTGTCTTATTTCCTCATGGAGACTCTCTGGGTCCGAAATAATTTTCACCTGGTTAATCAAAGTAGGAAAAAAACGCTCTGCATTGGGAGGCATGATGGTGGCTGTTATTTTTGAGGTATAAATTTGTGTGAATGGGTTTCTGATAGACGCCATATCTGAGGCTACCATCTGGTTTCTGTCAAATTAGAATGTCCAGGTACAGGAGGCAACCATTCTTCTCCATCTCCATTGTAAATTGAATGTTTGGATGCATACTGTTCAGATGGTCATGGAACTGTTGGGATGCCTGGAGCCCATGAGGCCACTCTACGAAGGTGTCATCGACGTATCTGAAGAATCATCTGGGGCGTAAGGGTGATGAACTCAGAGCCCTCTCCTCGAAGTCCTCCTTGTAGAAATTAGCAATAGCTGGCGACTAGGGTGATCCCATGGCCACTCTGTCCATTTGTTCATAGTAGTTCCCCTTATAGAGGAAGTACATTGATGCAAGGGTGTGTTCTTAAAGCTCAATGGTACACTTCTCAAACTTTGACCACAGGAGGACTGAGCTGTTCTTAATGGGAACTCTTGTGACGAGGGACACCACATCGAAACTGACTGTTATGTCCTCCAGAGACAGCTGGATGTTGGTTATCATTTTACGAAGTTGGTCAAATTTGTGATGTGATTCTCACAGCCCCAGCAAAGGGAGACAGCATGGTCTTTAAATGCTTAGCGAGGTAGAAGGTAAACCTGACAACAAGGAGGAACCCATTGCTACCACCTGTCTTCCTTATAGTTCCATGGTTTCTGGAAGGATCGCCAAGAAGAAATACCAGATTAATGCCATTCACAAACCTGTAAGGAAGCTCAAATCACAGTTTATGCAGGTCAAAGACGACCTGGGACTCAAGCCAGCTGGTGTTCAGAGGATTCCCAGTGAACATGGAGCTGTGTTATTTGCCAGGTGGGACGCACGGTGGAAACCCACATCAAGGAGCACAGGAGGTGTACCTGTTTCGGTTACCCAGAGGAATCGGTTGTAGGAGAACATTGCATTCGCAATGTCCAAAGTATTGACTTCAACAGCTCAAAACTACTGTGCTGCACCCATGGCTTTAGGGACTGCCTGGTGAAGGAAACCATTGATATAAAACTGCAGGAAAAAAAAACTTTTAACAAAGGCAAAGATCTCGCTCTAAGTAAGGACCGGAATTCTTTTGGAAACAAGTTGGGACAGCAGAAACCTAATTACAAACGGTAGATGAGGATTAACCAATCAGGAGGGATGGACAATGGGGATATAAATACAAAATAATCTGCAGATGCTGTAAAAGATCAAAGGAACACTTTCAGCGTGCTGGATGAACTCAGCAGGTTGGGCAGCATCAGTCAGAAATGATGAGTCGACGTTTCGGGTCGGAATCCTTCGTCAGGACTGAAGAATGAAAGATGGGGAAGGATTTGAAGAATGCTTGTAGCGTCAGTTGATAGACCAGTAATTTGAAAGACAAAGGGGTGGGGGAGGGGAAGCAATGACGTCATAGCCCTGAAAACATTGTTTTGACATCATTGCTTCCCCTCCCTCACCCCTTTGTCTTTCAAATTACTGGTCTATCAACTGACGCTACAAGCATTCTTCAAATCCTTCCCCATCTTTCATTCTTCAGTCCTGACGAAGGGTTCCAGCCCAAAACGTCAACTCATCATTTCTGACTGATGCTGCCCAACCTGCTGAGTTCATCCAGCGTACTGGGGGTATAAATACGACTGGACTAGACATGCCCAGGCATCGTCCCTGATGAAGATGGCAGAGCTTGTCATCAAAACGTCATTTAAAGTCAATACCTGTACCCAGATGGAAGCACAAGGCGAGTTTATTCATCTTGATGCATGCATCTTCACTATCCAGATGTTCTAGAATTGAGTGAAGAGCCAGTGAGGTGGGATCTATTTTTGATCTGTTGTGACAGTAGGGAAATTGGAGTAGGTCCAAGTCACTTCTCAGGCAGGGGTTGATATGTTTATCATCAACCTCTCAAAGCAGTGAATGTAAGTGCTACAGTACAATAGTCACTGAGGTAGGTTACCACGTTCTTCTTAGGCACTTGTACAATTGACGCCTGCCTGAAGCAGATGGGTATCTCAGACTGCCGAAGTGAAAGGTTGGAGATATTGGTGAACACTCCAGCCAACTGATCAGCACAGGTCTTTAGTACTCTGCCAGTTACCCCATCTGGGCCGAATGCTTTCCATGAGTTCATTCCCCTGAAGGATGCTGTCACTTCAGCTTCAGAGTCTCAAATCACAGGGTCTTTGAGGCTTTGAGAGCTCATGAAGGTGCCTCCACGTTTTGATGGTCAAAGTGAGCATAAAAAGCATTTAATTCATCCGGGAGCAATGCCTTGTAGTCACCAATGTCACTTGTTCCAGTTTGTAGGAGGTGATAGCATTCAAGCCCTGTTACAGCAGTCAAGCATCCTTCAGCAGTTCAGCGATTCAAGTTTGGTCTGGAACTGCAATTTTGCAACTGAGATGGCTTTCTGGAGATCATACCTGGACCCCTTGTATTTAACTTGTTCACCAGATGTGAATGTCATTGTTCTGGCCCTCAGCAGATTGCAGATCTCATGGTTCATCCAGGAGTTCTGGTTAGGGATGATTTTGTGAGACACAATTTTCTATGACTGTTTTTGTAAAGACCATGACAAATGTGATGTATTTATTCAGATCCTCTGATGAGTCTTTGAACACAGCCCGGTCTACTGACTCGAAGCAATCCCATAGCCACTCCTTAGCCTCCCATGACCACTTCTTTCTCTAGAACTTTGCTCCATGGCTTCTGCCTGTATGCAGATAGGAGGAGGACAACTAAGTGATCAGATTTACCGAAATGCACCCTGGGCATGGAAAGGTAGGTATTCCATTGCGGGTTGCTCAGCACAATTCTCGCTGGTTGGATGTGACACAAATGATGCATTTCTCTGTATGTTTTGATGTGCATGCGACAAATAGAGCTAATCTTCAAAAATATGTCATTGTTGCTGTTCTCTCCCAGGCTAACATCCACAGACTCTGATATCACTCAACCAACATCAAGAGGCAGCCTTGTTATCCACAACAATAACACCAGGCTCCCAATTCAGATACTTCACTCCAAACCCTGTCATTGCAAGTAATATCCCAGAGGATAGGGAAAAAAATCCTCAAGGTCAGCTTGAAGATATGCTGCATCCCCTTGCCGCATGGGAATTGCCTGTGACTCTTCCACACTGAGGAAGAGTATTCTGGAAACCACAGAGTACCTTCGTCTGGAGCACAAAGAGGCACAAAATGGCACTCACATTGGAGTTCCCAGCCACCCCGACACCCGAGTACCCTCTGCAACACGGGTACCACAGTGTTCTCCTGACACTTCCGTCAGCTGTGTTCACATTTTATCAAGTTCATTGTCCTATGCACAAGTTCATGTCCACACAAGTGCAATGCAAAACCTGCTTGCAACAGCATCTCAGGAACAGAGCATCAGATAAAGCAGCATCCACGAGAAAAATATAAACTGCTGCCTCTAGGATGCAGTATCTATCATCAAAGGTCCACAATATTCAGGCCACAGTCATTTTCCTGCAGAGAATTTCCTAGGACCTTCCCTTTCTCATTGCTACAGTCAAGGAGGAGGGATAGGAGCCTGACGACACACACTCAACAGTTTAGATTTCTGAATGGACACTAACTTACTATTTTTTGGGGGTTTTTTGCTCTCTTTTTGAACTATTTGTTTAATTTCATATTTTAAAATATATTTCTTATTGTAATTTATATAGATTATTATGTATTGCAATGCTCTGCTGCCAAAAAGCAATAAATTCACAACATATACCAGTAATAATTTCACTCAACTTCTCTCACCCCTTAACTGAACTGTTCCCAAAAACCTATGGACTCACTTTCAAGGACTCTTCATCTCATGTTCCTGTTACTTATTGTTTAATTATTTATTGTTATTATTTCCTCTTTTCTATTGTATTTTCACAGTTTCATTGCTTTTTACATGTGGTTGTTTGCCTGCCCTATTGGGTGCAGCTCTCATCGATTGGATTTACTGAGTATGTCCACAATAAAATGAATCTCAGGCTTGTATCTTGTAACGTATATGTACTTCGATAATAAATTTACTTTGACCTTTGAACTTTTTGAACATTGATTCAGATTCTGATTCTGTGTTGGGCAGAGTCCACTACTCTCCATCCCTTCATATGTTCCTACCCAATTGAATTGGCAAACCAGACTATGGTGAAACGGGTCAGGATGCTTTCAACTGTACATCTGAAGAAGATTGTTGACTTACCATTCGACACAATGAACTTCCGTAACCTCCTAAGAAAGTACTGATGTTGGTGCACCTTCCAGGTGTCTCAGGCAGGAAGTTATGGATTGAGTGCAGTGTGCTCTAGTCCAGAATTAATGGGGTGCCACATTGTTGGCTATGCTGATCTCATGATGGTACTTTCAACTATCTTCTTCATACGAAGATAAGGGATCCCATAGTCTAAGGTGATTACAAGTTAGGAAGCTTTCATTGTGTGTTAGTCAATAATTATTCATCAACTAACAATTGATCTAAGCCTTTGCCTCTTGGAAGAAACTGCAGTATGAACAATAATGGCTTCATTTGTCTAGCGGGATTTCATGCACTTCCACCAAAATCTGCTGGCACTAAACCACTTTAGGGTATTCAGAGACTGTGAAAAGGAAGTTTATTCTTGCTTTTGACAGCGATCCGGCTGTACAATATCCAACAAAGAAAAAATGGCTCGATAATCTAATCTTAAAGATAAAAGATTAGTTTTAGTTATCGCATGTACTGTATATCAAAACATCGAAACATGCAGTGAAATGCACTATCCGTCTCAAGTC
Source organism: Mobula hypostoma (assembly GCF_963921235.1). Taxonomy (NCBI): domain Eukaryota; kingdom Metazoa; phylum Chordata; class Chondrichthyes; order Myliobatiformes; family Myliobatidae; genus Mobula; species Mobula hypostoma. The sequence continues at coordinate 15,615,618 of NC_086107.1, forward strand.
AAATCAGTGAGGAATACGCTGGGCAGCCCGCAAGTGTTGTCACACTTCTGGTGCCACATAGCAATGTGGTATCCTTATAACTCACTAACCTTAACCATCATGTCTTTGGAGTGTGGGAGGAAACTGGAGCACACAGACAAAACCCAAGCGGTCACAGGGAAAGTGTAAAGTCTCCTTACAGGCAGCGGTGGGAATCTAACCCTAATCCTGGAGCTGGAGCTATAAAGTGATGCGCTAACCCCTATTTGCAGTGGCATCACAGGCATATGGCATCATGTAATCTTTGGCAGCACGACCAGTTGCATTCCTATTGATTCAATCACTTAAAGCTATTCATGCTTTGGGAGTTCATCTAAGGTGCTTTCTCATGAATTTCTTCATCACCCTGTATAAGAGGCACATGAACGTAACCACAAACTAACAGATACTACCTAAATGTGCATCCAAGTCAAGTGTGCAAACCGTGCAGGATGAAGGTGCAAAACCTGTTCCAATTATGGCGTTTCAAAATGAACTGAAATAAACTCTACAAGGATGTTGCAGGGACTTGAGGACCTGAATTATAGAGAAAGCTTGAATAGGTTAGGACTTTAATTCCTGGAGCGCAGGAGATCTTAAAGAGGTATACAAAATTATGAGAGATATAGATGGGATGAATGCTTAGAGGCCTTTCCTCCTCAGGCTGGTTGAGATTAGAACTACATCTCATAGATTTAGAATGAAAGGTGAAACATTTAAGGGGAATCATGGGGGAAACATCTTCACTCAAAGGGGAAACGGGTATGGAATGAGCTGTCAGCGGAAATGGTGGATGTGGACTTAACTGCAACTTTAAGAGAAATTTGGGTAGATACATGGATGAGAAGACTATGGAAAGCTATAACCCAGGTGCAGGTAGCTAGGACGAGGCAGAAGGCCAGGTAAGCACAAACAAGATGGGCTGAAGGGTCTGTTTCTGTACTGTAGTACGCTATGACTGTATGGTTCTATAAATTTTAATGTATGACCAAAAGACCTGGACTGAAGTTGCACTGCCTTCAGAAAATGTTTCCTTCTTGCAAGAGGAATCTATGATGTCTTCCCAAGTCTCCATGAAGTTTTCACTTTGTATTTCTATGATTTCTTAGTAGCAGAAAATGATAGCTTTATCTAAAGCAAAAGCACAATTAAATGATAAATGAAACCCTGTAATGTGTGGTGGCAGATATAAGCAATGACGCATTTAAAACATTTTATGTTCGAGTTCAAGTTTATTGTCGTCTGACTGTACAGACATACAACTAAACGAAACAATGTTCCTCCGGACCATGGCGCACCTGCATGCCATTTTTCATGCGCAGCACATGGAATAAAATGCTACCACAAATCAGTTAATAAAATATAACTCAAAGTGCATACAGTACACAGCACAGGTAAACAGTAAACAGTACGATGTGCATTCCTAGTCCTAGTGATGAGACCTCACTGGTGGCAGGGTATTCATTAGTCTCACAGCCAGGGGGAAGAAGCTGTTACCCAGTCTGACAGTCTTAGTCCTGATGCTCCTGGCAACACACACAAAATGCTGAAGGAACTCAGCAGGCCAGGCAGCATCTATGGAAAATAGTACAGTCGACATTTCGGGCTGAGACCCTTCATTAGGACTGGATATCGAGCACCAACTTTCAGATGAATGTAATGCAAAGATCACGGGCTGGGTCAGCAAGATCCCACAGTCCCTTCACTGAGAGGAACAGCACAGAAACAGACCCATAGCTGCACCATATCCTTGTCGATCATCAAACACACAATTTTGTCCATATCCCACCCTCGCACATTGTGTTCTCAGTGCAGTTCCATCAGCTCTCCACATATTCTAACTCTCATATACACACGAAGAGAATTTGGCTGATTACCCTACCAGACTTCAGCTAAGAATTCAGCGTGGACTAGGTGGGCCAAAGGCAATGTTCCCTCTAATTTTTAGGAGTCAGTGTGCGCAAAAATCTTATGTTGTGCAAATTTTTTTCCTGTGACAAAAGTATGTGCACACTGAATGCACACATGGCACAGTTTAAATTGGTTTACAAAATATTTGACATAAAACTGCACAGAATAACAACAAAATAACATACATAATTAAGTCACTCAGTTATTTTTTTCTCTCTCCTGTCTTTGGCATTTACCCATTCTTTATAAACTCTATCTAGACTAATAGAACTTCCATCCAATTGATAGCTTTTGATTCTCATTAACATATCCAAATGACATTCACCTGAACAGTTTCTCAGCCTGTTTTTGAGTTGATTCATTGGGCTAAAACCTTGCTCACAGTCCACACTAGACGCGAGAAAGGTTCCCCCAATACCATCAACTGTGCAGGGTCGCAAAACTGTTCATTTTGAAGTATAAATGACACCATTTCATCAAAGTTTAAATCAGTTTGGATTTAATTTTTCTTGCACAGAAAATTTGAAATCATTAAACTGTCTAACTATTCCAGTAATTTCAGCTAGAAAGTCATGATATTTTAGACATAAGCCATTAACTTGTTCATCGCCAAATGTGAAGTCACAATCTGCAATTGCGGAGAAATCAAAAGCTGACCGTTCTTGTACCTCATCTTCAGGAAACCTTTCTTCTAAATGAACACAAAGACTATTTATAAAAGTCAACAGCAAACTTGTATCTACTGTGACGTTTTCTTTACGTTGTTGGCTTAGCAAAACTTTAACTTTGTCACCCCACGAAACATTGTCTCCCAGATACTGCTTTCTTATCGTTAATTTTGCCTCGTGCAAAATGAAATGAATCAATCGGTGTCAGGTTTAATCCCACTTCTTTCCACTAGCAAATTCTCCAGCAACTTTCGCATCGCAACAATACAAACAGATAACTCCAGTTTCCGAATCATACATAAATATTTCTCGCAGCTGAACGTTCATGACCTCATGAGCTTTTGGTGTAGCAGTTTCTACTGTTTTGTTAAGCCATTCAACTTTAAACAAATTTGCAGTTCTTTTGCGCTTCACGGCCTTTGCTTCTTTTGAATTCGACGTAGTGAATCAATATTCTTTCAATAAAAACTTAGGAAGCTATCTACAGGATTTGAAACAGATCTTTGTAAACTTTACGATATGAACACTGTCCACCAAAGATGGCTGCCACCGCAATGCAGCTGTACAAACCGGAACAGGAAATGTGGTAAATTGGATCAGCAAGTTTGCTGATGACACTAAGATTGGAGGCATTGTGGACAGCGAGGAAGGCTTTCAAAGCTTGCAGAGGGATCTGAACCAACTGGAAAAATGGGCCAGAAATAGCAGATAGAATTTAATGCAGACAAGTTTGAGGTGTTGCATTTTGGAAGGACAAATCAAGGTAGGACATACACAGTAAATGGTAGGGCACTGAGGAGTGCAGAGGATAAAAGGGATCTGGGAGTTCAGATTCATAATTCCCTGAAAGTGGCATCACAGGTAGACAGGGTTGTAAAGAAGGCGCTTGGCATCCTGGCATTCATAAATCGAAGTATTGAGTATAGGACGCAAACATGAGGAAATCTGCAGATGCTGGAATTTCAAGCAACACACATAAAAGTTGCTGGTGAACGCAGCAGGCCAGGCAGCATCTATAGGAAGAGGTACAGTCGACGTTTCGGGCCGAGACCCTTCGTCTTGACGGAGGGTCTCGGCCCGAAACGTCGACTGTACCTCTTCCTATAGATGCTGCCTGGCCTGCTGCATTCACCAGCAATTTTTATTGAGTATAGGAGTTGGGATGTTATGGTGAGGTTGTATAAGACATTGGTGAGACCAAATCTGGAGTATTGTATGCAGTTCTGGTCACCTAACTATAGGAAGGATATCAGTAAGATTGAAAGAGTGCAGAGAAGATTTACTAGGGTGTTGCTGGGTCTTCAGGAGTTGAGTTACAGGGACAGATTGAACAGGTTAGGACTTTATTCCTTGGAGCATAGAAGAATGAGGGGGGATTTGATAGCGGTTTACAAAATTATGAGGGGTATAGACAGAGTAGGCTCTTTCCACTTAGATTAGGAGAGATAAATATGAGGGGACATGGCTTTAGGGTGAAAGGGGAAAGGTTAAGGGGGAATGTTGGGGGAACTTCTTCACTCAGAGAGTGGTGAGAGTGTGGAATGAGCTGCCATCTGACGTGATAAATGTGGGCTCACTATTAAGTTTTAAGAGTAAATTGGATAGATACATGGATGGGAGCGGTCTGGAGGATTATGGACTGGGTGCAAGTCAATGGGACTAGCGGAATAAAGTTTTAGCACAGACTAGAAGGGCCGAATGGCCTGTTTTCTGTGCTGTAGTGTTCTATGCTTCTATGGGTCTAGGAAAGGTGAGGTGACGTAAATTAGTGACGTGCATTGTGGTATTTGAAAAACCAACTAACTAGTTAACAGAAACATATAGCTAAAAGATTATTTTCAATAAGTATAATTATTAATTACTACATTATGTTAGGTAACTAACCTTTCTTGTGCACATTAATTTCCTTTGTGAACTGGTTGAAAAACATGTGTGCGTGCGCACGTGCACAGCTTAGAGGGAACATAGGTCAAAGGGCCTTATCTGTGCTGTAGTGTCCTATGGCTCTCTGACCTGTAGGTTTTGGCAATCAAATGAACATCCAGGTACTTGTAAATACATTGAGGGTTTATGATTCCACTTTGATTTGAGGCAGTGAGGTCTGGAAGTCAACACAGATTAGGTGAATAAAGAAGTCCTTAACTCCACTCTAATCTTTTTCCCTTAAAGCTATGATGCATAGTTACTTACCTCTTTGCAAAGGGAAATATGCTTTCCTGTTTATCCTTCCTGGGCCTCATATACCACAATTAAATCTTCTTTCTGCACCACTGTTCCAAAGAAAACATATAGCTTCACTGAATAAAGTTAACGGAGCCTCTTAAGTTTTTTATTATCTCAGACTGTATAAAGCTGCATGTTGGTACAGTTTTGGTCTCTTTTGTACAGATGAGGATGCATTATTGATTATGATGATGTGCTGACAGAAAGTTCATTTAGAAGCAGCCCATCCTTTCAAGAGTAGTGTCAAAAATTTACAGGGAGACATCTCTTGTTATGAAAGGAGTGGCTATTAAAAATCAGAGTTGGAAAAGTATTATAACACAAAGTTATTCCCATTATGTATCAGAAAACACTTTTGCCTAATATTTCAGTGGTTAGATTCTTCGTTCCAAGATCGTCTCTTGAGTTCTTGCTCTGTGGTCCAATGTGAAGCAGCCTCCAGTTTGCACACCAACTCAGTTTTAACTTGTTCTGATTACATGGGTCATAGATTAACAGGGTGCCTTGTTCTGCCAAAGGATTAGTCTGCAAAGTTAATGGAGATTTTGATTTTATTGAGAGAATTCTTGAATTTACACAAGACCTTTCATAATTTCCCAATATCCCGAAGCAATTTTAAGTCAAAAAAGTTATTTTTGAATTGTTGACGTCATTGCAAAGTTGGGAATGTGACTCCTAATTTGCTTAGAGCAATCTTTCTAATTTGATAATGATCAAATGATCGGTTTAACAGGTCATTGTTGAGGCTCTTCTCTGTTCTCTGCCAAGTAACGCCTTGTGATCTCAGCACAAGAGATTCTGCAAATGCTGGAAACCCAGAGCAACACAGGCAAAATGCTAGAGGAATGCAGCAGGTCAGGCAGCATTTATACAGTGGAATAAACAGTCGACATTTCTGGCTGAGACCCTTCAAATGTCCTGATGAAGGGTCCCAGTTTGAAACATCGACTGTTTAATCTTCTCCATAGATGCTTGCCTGACCTGCTGAATCCCTCCAACATTTTGTGAGTTTGTGTTTCCTCAGTAACTTTCAATTCCCTGGCCCTGATCATCTCATTTCATCATGTATGTTACTCTGGCAGAACTGGTCCATGCCCTTATCAGTTTCTCTTTTAGCTCCTCCCACATTCTCCACTCAAGATGTAGCCACGGGCACCCACATGTGCCCCAGCTATGCCTGCCCTTTCTTTGGCTACATAGAACAGTACCTGTTCCAAACCTTCCCCAGTAATACTCCCCAACTCTTCCTCCGCTATATTGACGATTACATTGGTGCTGCCTTATGCATTCATGGTAGGCTCGTCCATTCCATCAACTTGGCCTCCAACTTCCACCAATCCTTAAATTCACTTGGTTCATTTCTGACACCTCTCTCCCCTTTCTCAATCTCTCTGTCTCTATCTTGGGAGACACGCTGTCTATTGATTTCTTTTATAACCAACCAATTCCCATGGCAATCTATACTGCAGTTCTTCTTACCCTGTCTCCTATAAAAATGCTGTTCCTTTCCTTAGTTCCTTTGTCTTCACCACATCTGTTCCCAGGATGAGGCTTTCCTTTTCAGGACATCAGAGATGTCCTCTTTCTTTAAAGAATGGAGTTTTCCTTCCTCCTCCATTGATGCTGCCCTCACCTGAATCTTCTCCATTTCCCAGACATCCATGCTCATCCCATCTACCTTAACAAGAATAGAGTTCCTTCATCCTCACCTACAATCCCGTGAGCTCTGCTGCCAACACATCCTTCTCTACAACTACTGCCATCTTCAATGGGACCCTACCACCAAACACATCTTTATTTCCCTCCCATTCTCTGTTATTCATGGGGATCCCTCCCTCCGTGATTCCCTTGGCCATGTGTCCCCTCTTACTAATCTCTGTCCCAGCACTTATCCCTGCAAGTAACAGAAATGCTACAACTATCCATTCACCTCCTCCCTCACCCCCATTCAGGGCCCCCAAGTCCTTCCAGATGAGACAACACTTCACCTGCAAATCCAGTACTCCTGACGTGGCTTCCTCTACATCGGTGAGACCCAGCATAAACTGGGGACAGCTTTGTCAAGCACTTCCACTCCGTCTGCAAAAAATGGAATTTCCTGGTGGCCAAACATTTTAATTCCAATCCCCATACCCATTCTGACATGTTGGGCCATGGCCTCCTCTTCTCCCATGATGAGACCACTCTCGAGTTAGAGGAGCAACACCTCAGATATAGCCTTCATCCTGATGGCATGAACATCAAATTCTCCAACTTTGAGTATTTTTCCCTCTTCTTTCCCTCTTATTCTATTCCCCACTTCCTTCCACCTCCTCTCCCCACCTGCCTATCACAACCAAGGAGCAGTATAACATTGCAGGAGCCCTGTACTGAAATATCAGTTTGTATGTTGATGCTTAAGGGTATGGAACAGATTTTAAAACTTTTTCTTCAGACTCCTCCGAGAGGGCCACAACCTTGTCGTGGTTTGGAGGCCTGTGTGCCTCAATGGCCTGAAGAGCCACGTTGGCTGGAGTCAGGGCTTCATGCTTTGGCTGTTGGTGGGGTCACCATGCTAAATGGTTCAAAGTGTTGAGGTCAGACTCTGTGGTCCACTGGTCCTCCAGGTTTGGGGTTCAGCTCAGGGCTAACAACCATGACTGGTACAACAGAATTGTGACTGAAACAGCAATGAAGAATCCTTCTACATCAGAGTATGACAGTATTCCTGGGTCTCCACCCGGACTGCTAGGTTTGAAAATCGAGAGGAAGTTTCTGACATGATGAAGACCACAAGAGATAGAGGACCTTCATTTCTGCCCCAAGTGCCTGTGGTGTAATGGGCATTAAGTGAGTTCTTCAGACTCAGAGGCCAGAATATCTGAGGTACAGGCATGCCAATGAAGCTGAAAACTTGGTCTACTCTCTAAGAGCTCAATTTCTCTCCCCACGAACGCTGCCTGTCCCACAGAGTATTTCCTGCATTATTCCATGTATTCACTTTAGAATGAATACTTTACTCTGGGGTTGGATGGTTCAGGAAAATACTGAGAGTCCCAGAATAACTTGGAATGAGGAGCAACAATTTTCAGAATCAGAACCAGGTTTAATATCACTGGCGTATGTTATGAAGTCTGCTAACTTTGTGGCAGCAGTACAATGCAATACTTGATAAATATAGAAAAAACACTGAATTACAGTACGTATATATGTATATTAAATAAAAAATTAAAATAAGTAGTGCAAAAATAGAAATTTAAAAAAAGTAGTGACGTAGTGTTCGTGGGTTCAATGTCCATTTAGAAATCAGATGGCAGAGCGGATGAAGGTTCCTGAATCACTGAGTGTGTGCCTTCAGTCTTCTGTATCTCCTTCCTGATGGTAGCAATGAGAAGAGGGCAAGTCCTGAGTGATGGGGGTCCTTAGTGATGGACGCTGCCTTTCTGAGGTACTGCTCCTTGAAGATGTCTTGGATACTATGGGGGCTAGTTGCCATGATGGAGCTGACTAATTTTTTTACAACTTTCTGCAGCTAACTTTGATCCTGTGCAGTAGCTGCGCTTCTCCCCCCGCCCCCCCCCCCTATACTGGGCGGTGATGCAGCCAGTCAGAATATGTTCCTGTTGTCTTCGCCAAAGCATTTCTCTCAACCAAGCACCACCATAAACAGATGAAAAGCTCATTCATCTCATTACTGTTTGTGGGATCACATTGCACGCAAATAGCTGCCAGATTTGCCTGTATAACTAGTCACGGCACTTCAAAGTAATTCATGGGAACCACTTGGAGACATTTCTTCGAGACGTGTTAAGGCAATTTATAAACACAAGCCCTTTTCCTTTTCATCTATTGAAAATTGATGCTTCATAAATTAAAACAATCTTAATGAGAGCAGTGAAGGGCCCATTTGTGTGCAAGCTACTTCCCAGATCAGATTCCAGATTTATGCAGCATATTCTGGCTGCTGTCATGTTCTCCCTTCACTTCTAACTCACTTTCTCCTCCTAAAGAAATAGTTTCAAGTACAAATAAGTTTAAGTGTGTAGGCAGACACTAACCTTGATGGGAGACCTATATTCTTAGCCCTATCACTCAACTGCCTTTAGGCAGGGATCTTTCTGCTAAAGTTATTTCCTCCAGAGTCAATCCTTCTCAGTGCAGTTATCAGCCTGGCCATCAAAAATTCACCCCTCTAGATTGCTTTCCTTTTTGCATTATCTACCTTTCAACACAACACTTCTTACAGATGTTAGACCTGTTGTTAACAGTCTCTCTCTGATGTTCTGGCACAGATCAAGCTCGCTCCAGGGCATTTCTTTCATCAAGCATGAAGAATTTAAAAATGCAAAATGCAGCCCGTCCAGTCAGTTGGTCCTACCTGCCTCAACACACCGATTCCCACCTTGTCAGAATCTCTGTGTGATATTTAGATTTGTTCACTTGAATTTATAACACAGTTTAAATGGTGAGAGGTGGCAAAATCATGGCACCAGGAATGGGTTATTAAGAGTTGTGTAGGCAGAAGAGATTAGTTTAGTTGGTCATTTGATGAATAATTTAATTGGTTTGGTACAACATTGTGAACCAAAGGTCTGTTCCTGTGCTGTACTGCTGTATGTTCCATATTCTGTGATGGTTGCAACAAAGAGTTCAATTATTTTGTCAAAAATACTTTAATTAAAAGAAGCTCTTGTGTAACGACATTTCAGAAGGAAAGCCAGTATAATTGATCATCCTTCAAAAAGATTGTGGTAAGCAACCATTTGTCTTCGACTAAATAACCAAACTAATTCCTTTTAGGAGGGGAGGTTTAGGTTTTTAGCCCATCGATGAAGCATGAACTTCAGAATTTGTCCAATCAGGATACTGTTTGATTTGGATATGGTGGTGTTCTCTGCCCCTTTCCTTCCTAGTTATTGGAGGGCACAAGCTTGGAAAGACAATCCAACCTAAGGGTTCTTTAAAGTTCAAAATAAAATTTATTCTCAGAATACATACACGTCACTACATACAACCCTGAGGTCCTTTTTCTGCGAAATCTATAGAACAATAACTGTAAATTGTAAACATCAGGAACTGTAAACAAACTGTGCAAATATAAATAAATAGCAATAAATAATGAGCATGAAATAACAACATAGCAGAGTCCTTAAACGAGTGTAGCCATCCCCTTTCGTTCAAGAGCCTGATGGTTGAGGGGTAGTAACTGTTTTTGAATCTGGTGATGCGAGTCCTGAGGCTCTTGTACCTTCTACTTTAGTACAGGTTGCACCAGTCAGCTCTCACACAATGCCAATTTCCAATACATTGAAGAGGTTTTTAAAATAGATTCATCATGAAACTGACTGTATTATGGAAGCTGTAGAGCTATGAGGAAAAAGTAAGGGAAGCCAATTTGCAAGGTTCTCTTTCAAAGAGCTGGAGAAGGTGTGAGGGGCCAGATGCCCTCCTGTATTGCTGTATGATTCTGTGATTCATACAAAATAATTGATTGACGTAATAAAACACACTATAATCACCTACAAAGTCAGGAGACTATATATGCATATGGTTTAATGAGTTTAAAGTAAACAGCGCCACAGGAGTTCAGAGTTCCATTCTGGTGTCATCTATAAGGAGTTTGTACATTCACCCCATGACCGCATGGGTTTTCTCTAGGTGGCCCCACAGTCCAAAGACATACCAGTTAGTATGCTAATTGTTAATAAACTCTTCTTGGGCTTCCAGCCAGGTGCAGGTATCAATAATCATCGTTGTTTTGATGTCGTACTCTACCATCTTCTTCAGGGATGACGCCTGGGTCAAGTCTAGTCCAGTGGTATCTGTACCCCTGTCATCCATCCCTCCTGATTGGTTAGTCCTCAGCTAATCAGGTTTCCACTCTCTCACCTTGTTTACAATTGAATTCCAGTTTTTACTTAGAGCAAGATCTTTGTCTTTGTTAAAATTCTTTTCCTCCAGTTTTATTTCAATGGCTTCCTTCACCAGGAGATCCCAAAAGCCACTGGCGCAGCGCGGTAGCTTTGTGCCGTCAAAGTCAATCCTATGGCCATTGCTAATGCAGTTTTCTGCTGCCGCTGAATCCTCCAGGTAACCCAAACGGATGCACTTTCTGTGCTCCTTGCTGCGGGTTTCTACCATGCACCCCATCTGGCCAATATATGCTGCTCCGCATTCACAAGGAATCCTATAACTACCAGCCGAAATCCCGGGTCATCTTTTGACCCACACAAGCTTCCTCATGGGTTTGTGGATGGTATTAATCCAGTATTTCTTCAGGATCCTGGTGATTTTTCCAAAAACCTTGGAAATATTGGGAAGGCAGGAGGTTCCTCCTCATTGCTAGGTTTCCTGGTTTTTCTGTCAGCCCTCTTAAGGACCCAGTTGATTTCCTTCACCTTGTAGCCATGCTGTACAGTTTGGCAGAGTCATCATTGATACCTGTACCTGGCTGGAAGCCCTAGAAGAGTTTATTCATCACATATGCCAGAAAAGCACTATATCCTTTCTCATGCTAATTGTGATTCCTTTTCAGGCATGAGGTGCATCGGATGGCATTTTTGTCATTTCCATAGCATTTGACTGTTTTTTATGAGGCCAAGTTGCCAGCTGGACACTCAACCCAGCACAAATAGAAAGTGTGGAAGGAGCCGATCGGATTCGAACTCGAGACCATTCACCTCGAAGTCAAATATTGATGCCACTACATCACCAGCTGGCCAGTACACTAATTGTTAAATTGTCTTGTGACTCGGCCAAGGTTAAATAGGTAGCTTGCTGGACGGTGCAACTCATTGGGCTAGAAGGGCTTGTTCCACACCAAATAATAATGCATTTTTTTAAAATTCTTGGAGCAATTTATTAGTGTGCTAAGTTAGTTGTTCCAAGTTACAACTAGTTTTAATCTCATAAACTTTCCCCCTTTCTAATGGCAGTTGGTGGTTCCCCGACAGTTTGTTCACGTGAGTTAAGGATGGGATCAGGCTTATCTGGGATTTCCCTCCAAACCACATCTTGGATGTCATCAAGCGGGCAACCAAGCCAATTAATGAACTGACATAAGTCATTGCCTGCAGGACAGCAAAGGGAAAAGCCAATCACACAAGTAATATTTAACAATTTATTTCCAAGTAGCTATACAGGTCTTTTTACAGGATTGAAGTCATGGTAATTTTTCCAAATGGCTCAAATATCAGAACTATAAAAGTGTAAGGGGATGTGGCTGTCCACGTGCAGCTTTGGAGGTCAGGTCGTTGAGTGCATTTAAGGCAGAGATTGATAGGTTCTTAATTGGACATGGCATCAAAGGTTACGGGGAGATGGCTGGGAACCGGGGTTGAGGAGGAGATAGGAAAAAAGGATCAACCATGATTAAATGGTGGAACAGACTCGATGGACCAGATAGCTTAATCTTGCTTCCATGTCTTACATCATTTATAGACAGCAGACAGGAACCTGGCAGAGGATTAGAGAGAAATCCAGGAAATGGTAACATGGGTGCTATAGAGTGTCGTAGGCTCATTGGGCCAGATGGGCCTATTACTATGCTGTATCTCTAAATAAAGTAAAGAAATGCTTTTTCACCTGAACAATGGAAGCAGAAAACTTCATCGTATTTAACAACTATCTTGTTGCATATTGGAAGCACTCTACACTGCAAGGTTATAGACCAAGAACTGGTAATAGATGCAATTGCTATTTAACTCTCAGAGCATGAATACCAAAATGCCATAAGACATAGGAACAAAATTAGGCCACTCTTACAAAATAAGGCATGTTTGCGGATAGTATGCAAAGTGATCATTTATGCATTCAATAACATTGATACTCTACATACCTGTGACTGAATTTTAGCTAGTCACTTAAACTCTTCAGCATTGTAAAAGATGCCATTTGATTCTTACAGATCATAAAATTGTTCATTGAATTATTCAAATGAAAAATGCTGTTCCATATAATTAATTATATATTTGTTTGAAGTTTTTGTAAACCAGCAGGATGATTTTAATAATAATAACAACCCCTCTTCCCAGAAACAGAAAGGTTCCTTGTGGCAATACAGGACCTGGTGGTTAACACAGAAAGTTATCAAAAATACGTAATAAAAGACCAACAGATTCAAGATGATAAATGTAGAAAATGCCAACAGAAACCAGAAACAATCCAACATAGTACAGGATCCTGTAGCAGTTTAACTCAATCTGATTACTTACACAGGTACAATCAAGGGGCAAACATCATTCACCAAAATCTTGCTTTAAAACACAAACTCAGCAAAAAAGCATTACCTTACTTTAAACACAAGCCTAATCCAGTTTTAGAGTCAAAGTCCTACAAATTATATTCTGGCCAGACATGGTCCTGTGGTCCACAACAGCCAAGCTGGCATATGTTGTGGAATTGACAGTACCATGGGAAGATGGTGTCGAAGAAGCTTATAAGATGAAAAAGACCAAGTACTCTGAACTGGCAACCGAAGCTGCCCAGAGTTACTGAAAGACCAAGATTTTCCCTGTAGAAGTGGGATGCAGGGGATTCGTTGCTACATCTACGACCAGTCTATTGAAGAAGATGGGGGTAAGGGATCACTCCCTCCAACAAGCAATCAAGTCCTTGTCAAATGCAGCAGAAGAAAGCAGCAATTGGATTTGGATTAAAAGGAAAGACAACAACTGGGCTGCAAGATGAAGACAGGAGGGTATGGAACTGAGGGGGGTGTATCTGGGACGCCAGGTAGCACCGTTGAGCCCTCTGGAGACATTGTGGGCTTATCAACAAAACGTCAAAGAAGGAGGGTGCCCACCTGATGACCCCGATGACGTACCTACCCTCCCTCCTTGTCACCACTCCAAACCCACTGCCAACATCGAGAGTGCCGACTTACCATAGGGATTGAAACATCAAGTCCTAGTAGTTCTACTCTACTGACTGATCCATTAGTACAGATAGGACAATCCATAATAACTGATTGGATATAATAATACAGGATGAAAAAGCAAACACAACTTAAATTGATAGATGTAGCCATTCTAAAGGCACATAACATACAGAAATCAATAAGTGAAAAACATCAGAAGTAGGCTGAATTAAAAGAGGAAGCTGAAGGACTATGGAACGTGAACAGAGTATACATTGTCCCAATAGTAATATCGACAACTGGTATCATCCCAAAGTCACTACACAATAGCATTAAACAATTAGACCGACACAACCAATATTTTTTTAAATCTTCAGAAAGCCACAATATTAAAGACCACTAGAATAGTTCAAAAGTTCCTAGCAGTTGAGAAATGAGTGTGCTTGGCTATGCACATATCTCTGGTTTTACCAGCTTGAGCTGAATAAAAAAGGAATAATAACAATGATTATAATAACAATAATATTAATAATAACAAAATATAGGCCAAGTGCTGCTGATTATGTATGGCTGTTCTGTTCTAAAGGGAATCTCCTGCACTTAGCCACTCCTAGAGGTTCATTTTGGATCTACTGTAACTCCAGGATGATCGGAGTGACAGACGCTGATGCACCTATCGCTCACTGAATCCCTGGATTCCAAGTGGGGTCTGACGGTGGAAACTAGACATTGTGGGATTTCCTGGTATCACGTTGACGAATCTGCTTCTGTGAACCTAGGCTAGCCAGGTCTGAGATAAGACAGGAATCACCATTCATCGTACACAAATTCCTGACCAGCGGAATGTGAATGAAAATTTAAGTCTGGTTATTTTAGTTATTTTATATTTAATGCCTTTAATTGTTTATTGTATTTCCAAATGTTTGTATATTTTCAAAAAATTATTTAAAGCATTTTGTAGTTTCTATTGTATTGGAATATATTGAAAATTGTTCCCAGTTTTGACAGGAAATCAGGTTCTATCAGATGCCATCAAGGCCTCACTGTCCTTCACAGTAACTCCTCGAGACAGAGAATCAACTCATTCAAGCTTTTGCGTCTAGCCCAGATATGTGTGATCAGTTAGAGCAGGGACTGAATCAAGCTTGATTTGGCCTAATAAACCTGTTACTTCCTTCAGTGTACCTTCAATGGACACGTTAGGCTCAAAGTCAGCCAGAGAAAGACTGAGACCATGACCCTCACTGTAGAGTCTCCTCCTCCCATCAAGGCATATGGCATCGACTTACCCAGCGCCGGCCGATTCACCTTCCTGGGCAGCATCATACAGCAAGATGGTGGGTCCAAGGACAATATCCCGTGTAGTCTCAGCAAAGTTAGAAACATCTTCAGATCAATGAGCACATATGGAGACCAATGAAGTACACCGTCACACCAGAGCTGTGTTTCATCCATGCTCTTCTATGAGTCAGAAATCAGGCATATGACAAAGAGCGAGCTTGCCAAGCTGCTGTTCTTCTACACCATGAGCCTCCAGAAGACCCTTTGTATTTTCTGGCTAAGAAAGATCTTCAACCATACCCTACTCCTTCAGTGTCATGAAGAGGACGTGGCCATAATCATCATGAGGAAATGTTAGAGATGGATTGGGTACGTGATGAGCAGGGAGGCCAACTCCATCACAGGACAGAACTTCATTGGACACCTGAAGGGCAGGGACAATGTGGGAGACCAAAGGCAACTTGGCGCCGTACCTTAGAGGCAGAAGTGAGAACCCTCAACCACACCTCGGAATCAATAGAGAAGATGGCCCCAGGACAGGGAGAGATGGAGGACCTTCATTGCTGCCCAAAACACCAGCTGCATTACAGGCAGTAAGGAAATAAGTAAGTTCCTTCTGTAACATACGTTTCTCTGATATGCTTCTGGGATACAGCAATCAAAAAGACCCATTAGCTTTTGTCGTAAGAGGCCAGGAAAACAAAGCAGTGGAAATTAATGCTTCAATTATATGCAGCAATGCCCCACCAAGAGTAATATATTCAAAACAGATTACTGGATCTCAGGAATGATATGTTCAAAGTTCAAAATAAATCTATCGTCAATGTACATTATGTACCATTGTGGCAACCCACTTTCTGGCTCACTGACACCGCTACAATTGGTGACCCCGACGGCCCAAACGACATTTGGACCAGAGATGACCGACGCTTCATCTGTTCACGCAGTTTCGTTAAAACTGCCAAGCTTCTGGACGCTGCGACCTCATTTATGGTTCGAACAAGCAGAAGCTCAATTCCACATTCGGCAGATAACCTCGGAGTCCACTCGCTACTACTACGTGCTGAGCTCCCTCGACCAGGAGACAGCTGCACAAGTTGAGGAGTTTATACAGTCGCCCCCGGAGGATGGTAAATACACAGCATTCAAAGCCCTGCTCATAAGGACTTTCGGACTCTCACGGCGCGAATGAGCAGGCCGCTTAATGCACCTGGATGGTTTGGGAGACAGGCCGCCGTCAGCATTAATGAACGAGATGCTGGCCCTGGCTGAAGGACACAAACCCTGCCTCATGTTTGAGCAGGCATTCCTAGAGCAACTGCCCAAGGACATATGCCTGCTGCTGTCCGACGCGGATTTCAGCAACCCCCGGGAGGTGGCGGCCCGAGCAGATGTGCTGTGGAATGCCAGGAAAGAGAGAGGGGCGTCCATCGCACAGATCACCAAGCCACGTGCCCAACGACAGACCAGACCAGGCCCGGCAGCAGAGCCTACAAAACCCGGCGACGGGAGTGAGCAGCCCAACGAACAATGGTGTTTCTACCACCAGCGGTGGGGCACAGAGGCCCACCGCTGCAGACCACCCTGCAAATTCCCGGGAAACGCCAGGGCCAGCCGCTGCTGATGGCTACAGCGGCTAGCCATCAGAACAGTCTCCTGTACGCCTGGGACAAGCAGTCGGGACGCCGCTTTTTGGTCGACACCGGAGCGGAGATGAGCGTCTTACCTCCAACAAGTTATGATACCCGCAACAGAAAACCGGGACCCACCCTGAGGGCCGCAAATGGCAGCACAATACGAACCTACGGCACCCACACGGTACGGCTACAGTTCAGCTCCAGCCAGTTTTCGTGGGACTTCACACTGGCCGCCGTGGCCCAACCACTCCTGGGGGCGGATTTTCTACGAGCCCACAGCCTGCTGGTCGACCTGCAAGGGAAGCGATTAGTCCACGCCAAAACTTTTCAAACGTTCTCCCTGGGTGAAGCATAGTTGCCAGCCCCACACCTGGACTCCAGCATGCTGTCCGACGACGAATTCACCAGGGTCCTGGCGGATTTCCCATCAGTACTGACACCGCAGTTCATGGCAGCCATGCCCAGACACGGAGTACAGCACCACATCCCGACCCAGGGACCACCCCTCCACGCCCGTGCTCGAAGGCTTCCCCTGGACAAGCTCTGACTGGCGAAGGAGGAGTTCAAGAAGATGGAGGAATTGGGGATCATACGACAGTCCGACAGCCCATGGGCCTCCCCGCTTCACATGGTGCCCAAGGCAACGGGGGGCTGGAGACCATGCGGTGACTACCGCAGACTGAACGAGGCTACAACACCAGACCGCTACCCTGTGCCGCACATTCAAGAATTCGCAGCAAACCTACATGGCGCAAGGATCTTTTCCAAGGTAGACCTCGTCCAGGGATACCATCAAATCCCTGTACATCTGGACGACATCCCCAAAACAGCAATTATCACCCCGTTCGGACTTTTCGAATTCCTCCGAATGCCATTTGGTCTAAAGAATGCCGCACAGAATTTCCAGCGGCTAATGGACGCGGTGGGACGCGACCTGGACTTTGCATTCATCTACTTGGATGACATCCTCATAGCAAGCAGTAGTCGGCAGGAGCATCTGTCCCACCTCCGCCAGCTCTACTCCCGCCTGAGCGAATTCGGCCTTACAATCAACCCAGCCAAATACCAGTTCAACTTGACACCATCGACTTCCTGGGCCACAGGATTACTAAAGACGGGGCAACCCCGCTGCCCGCCAAGGTAGACGCGGTCCGCAACTTCCCCCGACCCAACACAATCAAAGGCCTGCAGGAATTCGTGGGTATGGTGAATTTCTACCACCGTTTCCTCCCTCAGCAGCCCGAACCATGCGACCCCTGTTCACTCTAATGTCAGGTAAGGGCAAGGACATTACCTGGGAGGAAGAGACCGCAACCGCTTTCATTAAAACCAAAGAAGCCTTGGCAAACGCTGCGATGCTCGTGCACCCCAGAACGGACGTTCCTACTGCCCTCATGGTGGACGCATCCAACACAGCGGTCGGTGGACTGCTGGAACAACTCATCGAGGGTCGCTGACAACCCCTGGCGTTCTTCAGCAAACACCTACGACCACCCGAACTCAAATACAGTGCTTTCGACTGGGAGCTATTGGCACTATACCTGGCAATCCGGCATTTCAGGTACTTCTTAGAAGGTAGGCCCTTCACCGCGTTCACAGACCACAAACCGCTTACCTTTGCGTTCACTAAGGTGTCCGACCCCTGGTCGTCCCGCCAGCAGCGACATCTGTCCTACATCTCTGAGTACACGACGGACATCTGGCATGTCTCTGGAAAGAACAATGTCGTGGCAGACACACTTTCCAGACCTACCATACAGGCCCTGTCCCAGGAGGTGGACTATGTAGCGCTGGCAGAGGCACAGCAGGCAGACGCTGAGATCCCCAGTTACAGGACTGCAGTCTCCGGTTTGCAGCTCCAAGACCTCCCTGTAGGCCCAGGTGAGAGGACCCTACTATGTGACGTAGCTACCGGCCAACCCCGCCCCGTCGTCCCAGCAGCCTGGCGCCGGCAGGTTTTCGAGTCCATTCACAACTTAGCGCACCCCTCCATCAGGACAACCGTCCTGCTGGTCGCCAACAGGTTCGTGTGGCATGGACTTCGTAAGCAGGTCAGTGAATGGGCCAAAACGTGCATGCAGTGCCAAACGGCCAAGGTGCAGCGGCACACCAAGGCTCCGCCGCAGCGGTTCGAACCCACCCGCCGGAGGTTCGACCACATCCATGTGGATATCGTGGGGCCCCTGCCAGTGTCACGAGGAGCACGGTACCTCCTAACTATGATAGACCGGTTCACCAGATGGCCAGAGGCAGTCCCGCTCACTGACACCACCTCCGAATCCTGCGCCCAAGCACTGATCGCAACCTGGGTAGCCCACTTCGGGCTACCGGCCCACATTACCTCCGACAGGGGTGCCCAGTTCACCTCCAGCCTGTAGTCGGCTATGGCCAACCTTTTAGGATCGCAGCTACACCGCACAACTGCCTACCACCCACAGTCGAACGGACTAGTGGAGCACTTCCACCGTCACCTGAAATCGGCTCTCATGGCCCGCCTGGAGGGGCCTAACTGGGTGGACGAGCTTCCCTGGGTCCTGCTTGGAATCCGCACGGTGCCCAAAGAGGATCTGCACACCTCGTCGGCCGAGTTGGTGTACGGCGCACCCCTGGTAATCCCAGGAGAGTTCATACCAGCCCCAAGGGGGCAAGAGGAAGAACCCACAGCAGTCCTGGACAGACTACGGGAGAGCCTCGGTAACCTGGCCCCCATCCCCACTTCACAGCACGGACAGAGCCCGACCTGCGTACCCAAAGACCTGCAGAACTGTAAGTTTCTTTTTGTACGACGGGGCGGACACCGGGCACCGCTACAGCGGCCCTACGAGGGGCCGTTTAAGGTGATCAGGAACAACGGGTCCACGTTCATGCTGGACATTGGGGGGAGAGAGGAGGTTTTCACGGTGGACCGACTCAAACCGGCCCATGTGGACTTGGCGCAGCCCGTCCAGGCTCAGGCACCGTGGCGCAGGGGCAGACCTCCCAAACAGAGGCCGATCCAGACTGTGGACATTGGGGGAGGTATCGCTGGTTCTGGGGGGGGTTATGTGGCGACCCACTTTCTGGCACACACGAACCGGCTCACAACAGCACGCGCAGGCAGAGGGCCGGCCCCAAAAAGGGCGCCAGGCCATCTTCCCCAGCAGGGGGAAAATCCCGCGCGCAGAAAGGGTCTGGGAATATGCATTCCCCACAGTGATCCCGCCCAAGGGAGGGCAGGAACGGGAAGGCTTTAAAGCAGGCCGCGAAGTTTGAATTAATCTCTTTCATCGCAACTCTAACTCACCGACTCCGTGTGGTTATTCTAGTGCTGCGTGTAGCACACCACTACACCATAATACTTCTCTAATATTTATTTTCTTGCAGATATTCAGAGTAGAACAAGGAAATACAATAGAGCCAATGAAAAACTACACAAAAAAAGACTGACAACAATCAATGTGCAAAAGAAGACAAACTGTGCAAATACTGTAAGTCCAATTCCACCGCTGTCTGTAAGAAGTTTGTACACTCTCTCCATGATCACGTGGGTTTCCTCCAGGTACTCCAGCTTCCTCCCACATTCTAAAATTGCACGGATTAGTAGATTAATTGATTACATGAGTGTAACTGGGTAATGTGGGCTTATTGGATCGGTAGGGCCTGTTACTGTGCTGTATCTCTAAATAAATAAAATATAGGAGCAGAATTAGGCCATTCATCCCATCCATAGGACTATACCATCATAGCCGATTTATTATTCTCCTCTACCCCATTCTCCTGTCTTATACCCATAACCTTTGATGCCTTTACTAATCAAGAACCTATCAACCTCTGCTTTAAATATACCCAACGAAATCCCAATCCAGTCTGATCTACTCAGGGCTGATTTAAAAAAAAACTAATAGCTAGTATTTTTTAATCCAATAGCCAATGATAGTTACATCAACTATTTGACCAGCAATCTTTCAGTTGTCAAGGAAACCATTTCAATTTACCTATTGAAAGAGGATCCACTGATTCCTTTTTAAAAGACTACTGTAGTAGATACGTTATCTCATAAGGTTGTACATATTTGTTCTAAATACTGAAGAACAATTGGAACATATAAGACTCTCAGGAACCTTGACGGGAATGGATGTTACTTCTGTAGGAGAAATTAGAATTGGGATTATTATTTAAAAATATATGAAAAGATTTGATCACTATTTAAGAATGCGATAAGGCACTCTTCTACTTTTAAAATATTATATTTTGAACTTTCTTTCTCCAAGGGTGGTAGAACCCGTCTTTGAATATTCAATAATATACTTAATGTAGATAGATATTTGATAATATCTTTAATTTGGGTGGGAATCAAATTAAAGAGGCTAGGCGAGAGGAGGTTAGTTCGCAACAGGGGGATGGGAACAAGTGCAGAGAGACAGAGGGGTGTAAAATGAGGGTAGAAGCAAAAAGTAGTAAGGTGAAAGGTAAAAGTGGCAGGCCGACAAATCCAGGGCAAGCATCAAAAAGGGCCACTTTTCAACATAATTGTATAAGGGCTAAGAGAGTCGTAAAGGCACGCCTGAAGGCTTTGTATGTCAATGCAAGGAGCATTCGTAACAAGGTGGATGAATTAAAAGTGCAGATTGTTATTAATGAATATGATATAGTTGGGATCACAGAGACATGGCTCCAGGGTGACCAAGGATGGGAGCTCAACATTCAGGGATATTCAATATTCAGGAGGGATAGACATGAAAGAAGAGGAGGTGGGGTGGCGTTGCTGGTTAGAGAGGAGATTAACGCAATAGAAAGGAAGGACATAAGCCGGGAAGATGTGGAATCGATATGGGTAGAGCTTCATAACACTAAGGGGCAGAAAACACTGGTGGGAGTTGTGTACAGGCCACCTAACAGTAGTAGTGAGGTTGGGGATGGTATTAAACAGGAAATTAGAAATGTGTGTAATAAAGGAACAGCAGTTATAATGGGTGACTTCAATCTACATGTAGATTGGGTGAACCAAATTGGTAAGGGTGCTGAGGAAGAGGATTTCTTGGAACGTATGTGGGATGGTTTTTTGAACCAACATGTCGAGGAACCAACTAGAGAGCAGGCTATTCTAGACTGGGTATTGAGCAATGAGGAAGGGTTAATTAGCAATCTTGTCGTGAGAGGCCCCTTGGGTAAGAGTGACCATAATATGGTGGAATTCTTCATTAAGATGGAGAGTGACATAGTTAATTCAGAAAGAAAGGTTCTGAACTTAAAGAGGGGTAACTTCGAAGGTAAGAGACGTGAATTAGCTAAGATAGACTGGCAAATGACACTTAAAGGGTTGACGGTGGATATGCAATGGCAAGCATTTAAAGATCACATGGATGAACTACAACAATTGTTCATCCCAGTTTGTCAAAAGAATAAATCAAGGAAGGTAGTGCACCCGTGGCTGACAAGAGAAATTAGGGATAGTATCAATTCCAAAGAAGAAGCATACAAATTAGCCAGAAAAAGTGGCTCACCTGAGGACTGGGAGAAATTCAGAATTCAGCAGGGGAGGACAAAGGGCTTAATTAGGAAGGGGAAAAAAGATTATGAGAGAAAACTGGCAGGGAACATAAAAACTGACTGTAAAAGCTTTTATAGATATGTGAAAAGAAAAAGATTGGTTAAGACAAATGTAGGTCCCCTACAGACAGAAACAGATGAATTGATTATGGGGAGCAAGGACATGGCAGACCAATTGAATAATTACTTTGGTTCTGTCTTCACTAAGGAGGACATAAATAATCTTCCGGAAATAGTAGGGGACAGAGGGTCCAGTGAGATGGAGGAACTGAGGGAAATACATGTTAATAGGAAAGTGGTGTTAGGTAAATTGAAGGGATTAAAGGCAGATAAATCCCCAGGGCCAGATGGTCTGCATCCTAGAGTGCTTAAGGAAGTAGCCCAAGAATTAGTGGATGCATTAGTGATAATTTTTCAAAACTCTTTAGATTCTGGACTAGTTCCTGATGATTGGAGGGTGGCTAATGTAACCCCACTTTTTAAAAAAGGAGGGAGAGAGAAACCGGGGAATTATAGACTGGTTAGCCTAACATCGGTGGTGGGGCAACTGCTAGAGTCAGTTATCAAAGATGTGATAACAGCACATTTGGAAAGCGGCGAAATCATCGGACAAAGTCAGCATGGATTTTTGAAAGGAAAATCATGTCTGACGAATCTCATAGAATTTTTTGAGGATGTAACTAGTAGAGTGGATAGGGGAGAACCAGTGGATGTGGTATATTCAGATTTTCAAAAGGCTTTTGACAAGGTCCCACACAGGAGATTAGTGTGCAAACTTAAAGCACACAGTGTTGGGGGTAAGGTATTGATGTGGATAGAGAATTGGTTGGCAGACAGGAAGCAAAGAGTGGGAATAAACAGGACCTTTTCAGAATGGCAGGCAGTGACTAGTGGGGTACCGCAATGCTCAGTGCTGGGACCCCAGTTGTTTACAATATATATTAATGACTTGGATGAGGGAATTAAATGCAGCATCTCCAAGTTTGCGGATGACGCGAAGCTGGGCGGCAGTGTTAGCTGTGAGGAGGATGCAGGGTGACTTGGATAGGTTAGGTGAGTGGGCAATTTCATGGCAGTTGCAATTTAATGTGGATAAATGTGAAGTTATCCACTTTGGTGGCAAAAACAGGAAAACAGATTATTATCTGAATGGTGGCCGATTAGGAAAAGGGGAAGTGCAACGAGACCTGGGTGTCATTATACACCAGTCCTTGAAAGTGGGCATGCAGGTACAGCAGGCGGTGAAAAAGGCGAATGGTATGCTGGCATTTATAGCAAGAGGATTCGAGTACAGGAGCAGGGAGCTTCTACTGCAGTTGTACAAGGCCTTGGTGAGACCACACCTGGAGTATTGTGTGCAGTTTTGGTCCCCTAATCTGAGGAAAGACATCCTTGCCATAGAGGGAGTACAAAGAAGGTTCACCAGATTGATTCCTGGGATGGCAGGACTTTCATATGATGAAAGACTGGATGAACTAGGCTTATATTCGTTGGAATTTAGAAGATTGAGGGGGGATCTGATTGAAACCTATAAAATCCTAAAGGGATTGGACAGGGTAGATGCAGGAAGATTGTTCCCGATGTTGGGGAAGTCCAGAACGAGGGGTCACAGTTTGAGGATAAAGGGGAAGCCTTTTAGGACCGAGATTAGGAAAAACTTCTTCACACAGAGAGTGGTGAACCTGTGGTATTCTCTCCCACAGGAAACGGTTGAGGCCAGTTCATTGGCTATATATAAGAGGGAGTTAGATGTGGCCCTTGTGGCTAAAGGGATTAGGGGGTATGGAGGGAAGGCTGGGGTGGGGTTCTGAGTTGGATGATCAGCCATGATCATACTGAATGGCGGTGCAGGCTCGAAGGGCCAAATGGCCTACTCCTGCACCTATTTTCTATGTTTCTATGTTTCTATGATAAGCAAGGTGGGAAATATTATTCAAGAGTAGGCAGGAATGTGATTACAATCAAATGGTGGAGTAGGTTCTAGGAACTGATTGACCTACTGTTGGCATTTTGTAAGTTTGTATAAAGTGTGGGCTGTGCCTCAGAGGTATTAGTATTGGTACTGGTTTATGGTCACATGTACAAAGATACAGTGAAAAGCATACGGTTCGTACAGATCAAATCATTACACGGTGCATTGAGCTAGAATAGGGTAAATCAATAACAGTGCAAAATAAAGTGTAAAGGCTACCAAAAAAGTGCAGTGCAGGTAAACAGTGGGGTAGTAGGTGTCCTTAAGCCTGGTGGTATGTGCTTTCAGGCTTTTGATCTTCTGCTTGATGAGATAAGAGAGAAGAGAGAATGTCAGGGGTGTGTGGGCTGTTTGATTATGTTGTCTGCTTTTCTGAGGCAGGAAGTATTGACAGAGCCCATAGAGGAAGGCTGGATCTTGTGATGTGCTGAGTTGTGTCCATAATGTTGCACGTTCTTGTGGTCATAGAACATACAACATAGAAAGCCTACAGTACAATACAGGCCCTTCAGCCCACAAAGTTGTGCCAAACATGTACTTACTGTAGAAATTACGTAGGGTTACCCATAGCCCTCTATTTTTCTAAGCTCCACGTACCTATCCAGGAGTCTCTTAAAAGACCCTATCATCTTTTTAAATGTGCAGAGCTATCGTCATGTACAGAGCCTTTGCCATACCAAGCTGTTATACACCAATACAATGCTTTCTATGGTACATCAGTAAAAAGCTGGTTACAGCCGACGGAGACTTGCTGAACTTCTTTAGTCTCCTGAGGAAGAATAGGCATTGGTGAGCTTTCTTCATAGTGACATCAACACAATTGCACCAGGACAAGCTGTTGGTGGAGTTCACACCTAGGAACTTGAAGCTGTCAACATTTCTAAGTCAGATGGCGACATTGAAATGAGACATGCAGAAAATCTTAGCTGATGCAGCAGTTCTGTGCTAAGGGATTTACATATTGCCAGAGGTGAATACTTGCAGACTAGAAATTAAGGAAAAGCTATTCGTACGTTTGCAAAGCACAGGGAAAATTCATTGTTTTAGCCATAGCATGGGTTATCTGTGGTGTGTGGGAGCTTGCCATACACAGATTAGATGTTTGATGTCCTGAATTACAACAGTGGCTACAGTTCAAAAGGATATTGTTGGCGATAAAACACTTTTTGGATGATCTGAGATCATTAAAATTGCTTTATACATCCAAGTTATTTACTCAATTGAGAATCTGGGATTTGAAAAATGTCTGAAATTTCATTTATGTTAGATAAAATATCCAAACTGTTAGTATTGTCACCATAAGCACAAGAGATACTGCAGATGTTGGAATCCCAAAGTAACGCACACAAAATGCTGGAGGAACTCTATATGTCAGGTTGCATCTATGGAGAAGAATAAGCAGTTGATATTTCAGGCAAAGGTACTTCATCATGTCCTGATAAAAGGCCTCTGACCAAAACGTCAACTCTTTATTCTTCTCCATAGATACTGCCTGGCCTTCTGAGTTCTTTCAGCACTTTGTGAGTATTCTCACCGTGTTACTTGCAATATACAGGAATCAGATAGGTCAGCTGGTTGAATCATGTCACAACAACAATCTTGCAGTCAAAGTCAGTAGACCAAGGAATCAATTGTGGACTTCAGGAAGGGGAAGTCAGGAGAATACATACCAGTCCTCATTAAGAGGTCAGTCTTGGAAAAGATGGGCAGCTTCATGTTCCAGGGGTGTCGACATCTCAAAAGATATCTCCTGGGCCTATCATGTTGACGCAATCACAAAGAAGACATACTAGTGACCTTCATTAGGAGTTTGAGGAGATTTGGTATGTCACCAAAGACTCTAGAAAATTTCTACAGGTGTATGGTGTTGAGCATTCTGACTAGTTGCTTGACCATCCGGTATGGAGGCTACAAAAGCACAGGATTGAAAAAGGAAGCTGCTGAGGGTTGTAGACTCAGTCACTTCCATTATGGGCATGAGTCGCCACACCATTGACAACACCTTCAAAAGGCAGTTTCACAAGAAGATGGCATCCAACATTAAGCACCCTCACCACCCAGGACGTGTCCTCTTCTCATTACTACCATCAAGAACCTAAAGACTTCACCCCTCCATCACGAGATTTCAGAAAGGTCCATGAACGTATGAACAGAACCTCACTATTTTGCTTTGGCTATGCACGTCTTATTTATTTATTTACTTACTTATGATTATTATTGTAACCTGTAGTAATTTTTTAATGTATTGCTGTGTACCGCAGCCTTAAAACAAAATAGTTCATGATAGTGATATTAAATCTGACTCTGATTCTGATTATGGCTAATAAATATGGATTTCAATGCGGAGGAGAAATATCCCGAGGGCTGTCAGTGCACACGTTTTCATTTGCATTGTGAGCATAGTAAGAGTTTAATTTTCCCACGTTACATCATTACACCAAGTTCATGCATCAACAAGTAACACTCAGTGGCCATTTTATTAGGAACACCTGTACACCAGCTCATTAATGCAAATATCTAATCAGCCAATCATGTGGCAGCAACTCAATGCATAAAAACATGCAGACATGGTCAAGAGGCTCAGTTGATGTTCAGACCAAACACCAGAATGGGGAAGGAGTGTGATCAAAGTGACTGTGACCATGAAATGTTGGTGCCAGATGGGGTGTTCAAATATATCATAGGCTCTCCTGTGATACATCTTAATTAGCCCAAATTTTACAATAAACACAAATGAAAATTACCTTAATTCTTTGCTGTCCCTTAATTCCACCTAGCAAAGGGTGGGATGCATTGAGTTCCTCCATTCTAATTTCTTTTAAGATGTTTTTTTATATTACCCATTCTTTGAACGAAGTGGTTTACTTTACAGATGGAAATGTAGAATCTATCATGTTTGTGGTCAGGAGTCACATTCCTGCCGCTGTTTGTAAGGAGTTTGTACTTTGTCCCTGTGATGTTCTAGTTTCCTCCCACAGCCCAAAGACGGACGGTTGGTAGGTTAATTGGTCATTGAAATTGTCCTGCAGTTAAAAGGTTCAAAAGGGCAGCGTCCATCATGAAGGATCCCCACCCAGGACACACCCTCTTCTCACTGGTACCATCAGGAAGGAGGTCCAGAAGCCTAAAGGCAAACACGCAATGATTCAGGCACAGCTTCTTCCCCTTTACCATCCAGTTCCCGAATGGACACTCAACCCTTGAACTCTACCTCACTGCCTTTTTATTTCTGTTTTTGCTCTACTTATTTAACTGTTTGATATATATATATGTATTTACTGTAATTCAGTTTTTCTATATTATCATGTGTTACATTGTACTGCTGCCACAAATTAACAAATTTCTTGACAAATGTCCATGATATTAAGCCTGATTCTGATTCGGCTGGGATTAAATCGGGGGTTGCTGGGCAGCACGGCATGAAGGGCTAGAAGAGCCTACTCTGCACTGTATTTCAATAAATAACTAAAAAATTAAAAATAAAACCAAAAGACCATAAGGTATAGGAGCAGAATTAGGGTTTTTGGCCCTTCAAGTCTGCTGTGCCATTCAATCTCTTTTTAAACTCCCTTCTCCCATCTTTTCCCAGTAACCTCCTTGCCAGTCAAGAACTTATCAATATCTCCCTTAACTTATCAATCTCTCCCAATGATTTGCCACAGCCATCTATGGCAATAGATTCTACAGTTTCATCCACCTTCTAGTTAAAGAGGTTCCTACTTTCCAAATGTCTATCCCTTTATTCTCAGGCTGCGCCCTCTGGTACTAGACTCTTCTATTAATGGAAACATGCTCCCCACATCAACTGTATCCAGTTCTTTCAGTATTTGGTATGTTTCAATGAGATTGCCCCTCATCCTTCTAAATTCCACTGAGTAGGCTGGAGCGACTGGGCTTGTATACTCTGGAATTTAGAAGGATGAGAGGGGATCTTATTGAAACATATAAGATTATTAAGGGATTGGACACGCTGGAGGCAGGAAGCATGTTCCCGCTGATGGGTGAGTCCAGAACCAGAGGCCACAGTTTAAGAATAAGGGGTAGGCCATTTAGAACGGAGTTGAGGAGAAACTTTTTCACCCAGAGCATGGCGGATATACGGAATGCTCTGCCCCAGAAGGCTGTGGAGGCCAAGTCTCTGGATGCTTTCAAGAAAGAGATGGATAAAGCTCTTAAAGATAGCGGAATCAAAGGTTATGGGGATAAGGCAGGAACTGGATACTGATTGTGGATGATCAGCCATGATCACAGTGAATGGCGGTGCTGGCTCAAAGGGCTGAATGGCCTACTCCTGCACCTATTGTTTATTGTCTATTGTTTATTGTCTATTGTACAAGCCCAGAAACATCATATGGTACTCATATATGTAAATTAGTTAAGGATAGCAACTTCCATTCTCTGAAGATCAGTTTTAACAACAATAGTATTCGTTTACCATTAGAGATGCAGACTTCTCTCTCCTTGAATTTAAATCATCCGTAGCAATAGATTAGGCCTCTGCAGGCAAGTCCAGAAACCTAAATCCCTCTGGGCCCTCCCTTTTCTGGAATTGAGTGGAGATTCAGTCCTTTACATTTCGGAAGGAATGAACGTCTCTGAATTCCCTGGTGGTCCCTGTAATCTAGCTGAAAGGAAAGTGGTGGGGAGAAATGGGATTGACTTTCCTGCTGGTCTTAATCTGTAGGAACCCACTCAGTTTGCCTGGTGGTCTGGTGGTTAGTTTCATTCAGATCCCTGGTGGTCTAGTGAGGGAGTAGGCATCAAATACACAAAGCAAGCTAGTAGTGGGTTGTGTCAGAGACCCCTGGAGACCTTAAGCTGTCTCCCTGCACATGCAGCCAGATTCATTTGCAAAAGTATTTACAATCCACGGGCTGGAAACTTAAAAGAATTGTAATCCATCTAAACACAGTGTTCCACAAGCTATCACTATACTAAGTTGTAATTTTTTTCACTGAGCTACAAGAAGGAGCTTCATTTAAAGGGGCTTCACTAACTGTTGGATATTATGCAAAACCTTTTGATAAATTCATAGATTAATTTCTAGTCCATATCTCATAATGCATTGCAGTTCAGCAAGGGTGATACTCGAAGATTCGGGCTAAAATGCAAGACTTGTGACCTACCAGCTTCCAAAATAGAGAGACAATGTCCATGCAACTTACTAGCAAATTGCCTGATCTGCATTCTATTCACTGAAGCCCTACATCTAAACTATGGGTTTCCAACCTGGGGTCTGTGGACCTCTCAGTTAATAGTAAGGGTCCTTGGCATAAAAAACATTGGGAACCCCTGATCTAGAGTGATGTCTTTATAAATGTACCTTACACATTAATCTTCAATATAGGATAACATCTTTCCAAAAAAAGTGGTATACAATAGAGACAAGGGAGACTGCCAATGCTGAAACTTGGAGCAGCAAACAAAATGCTGGAAGAACTCAGCCTTTGATGGAATAATGAGGAGGAATTTCTTTAGCCAGAGGGTGATGAATCTCTGGAATTCATTGCCGCAGACAGCTGTGGAGTCCAAGTCATCGGGTATATTTAAACCGGAGGTTGATAGGTTCTTGAGTGGAACGGGAGTCAAAAGTTACGGGGAGAAGGCAGGAGAATAAGATTGGGAGGGATAATAAATCAGCCATGATGGAATGGCGGAGCAGACTCAATGGGCTGAATGGCCTAATTTTGCTCCTATGTCTTATGGTCTTTTATTCTTATAGAGGAGGTGGCACCAGGAGATGGATATAATGGAAGCACTTGGGAGTAAGCCTGAGATAGCCATAAAGTGGAGCCCAAAATGGTGGATAGATTGAAGAGCACACAACCTGGCTCTGAAAATCACCCTTCCATGAAGTCATCTCCCTGGACCAAGAGGAGAACATTGATACATAACCATCTCAATATCTCCATATCAGTCAAAAGGCTATTTTATCCCAAGCTGAATGATGAGGACACTACATCTTCACACAGGTGTAGCAGAGCCTCGTTATATTGCAGAGATCCAGAACATCTGAAATGCCCGCTTCGCTGCTGCTGCTACTATGTGATTGAGAATCTCCGGATGGGAAGGCTTTGCCTTCGGCTTCGGCTTTGCCTTTGCCTTCGGCAAATCCTCGGCTTTGCCTATTGCCTGTTACCGGGGCCAGGGTCGAAGCGCTCGGCAGAGATGGTGCTCGGTGCTCGGTGTCGGAGAGCTGGTCGGAGGCTCGGAGTTTTCGGACAGACTCGGAGTTGGACTGTGGTCGGATGCTTCCAGGATGCTGCATCGGCAAGTTTGTGGCGCTGGAGGTTCACCGTCTGCGTGAGCTGATGGGACTTTTGAGAGACTTTGAGAGTTTTTACCATGCTCATGGTCTGTTCTTTATCAATTTACGGTATTGTTTTGCACTGTTGTAACTATGTGTTATAACTATGTGGTTTTTGTCAGTTTTTCAGTCGGTTTGTCATGTGTTTCTGATAATTCTGGAGAACCATTGTATCATTTCTTAACGCATGCATTATTAAATGACAATAAAAGAGGATTGCGTGTCCTCATAATTTAAAAAAAGATCAAAGATTTCCAAGTCTACAATCACAAGAGAAAAAACACTACCAGTCAATAGCATGGGTGTAACTACCATCATTTGGTAATATCCATCTATCATCTTCTCCAAGGATCGTCACCTTCTCATGGTGGATGCTCCTGAGATCTCGAGAATGATACTGTGTGAAACATAGCTCGTGGTAAGGTCTCCCATGGCAGTAAGGTCAAAGCGGAGGTTCCAGAAAAAGAGCAGTCCAACCAAGAGCTCAATGGTGAAACTTATGAAAGATGGTGAGATCTCACAATGGCAGTGAAGGCAGAGGAAGGCTACAGCAGTGAAGGGTCCCCAGTCATCTTGCATTGCATGCAACAGGAGCCTGACCCTGAACTGTCAGGAGCTGTGTGGTGGCTGCCCAGGCATCAGCCTCCCCATGTTAACAGTCACACATAGGCATTCTCCACTGAGGGAATATCCCCTCAGGAGCACATCATTCTTGACTCGAGTGATCACACTACCACAGCTACTACTAATTTCCAAAATTATGTACAAACAACATTTCTTAGTTTATTGGTCGGCATTTAACTTCTTCTTAAAGAAACATAAAGACAGTATGATTTCATGAGGAATCTGAAGCCTGAATTCTCAAATGAAGAATTAACTCTTAGTGAAAACTGACATGTTAATCCTGAAAAGAGGTTCAAAGAGGTAAATGGTGGGGACTCCAAATGGCATTATATACGCCAGTCTTCAGCTTTCCACTACAGTATAATTCTGTGTCTGGTTTTTCAGTGGGATTAATGAAGTAGTCTGTGGTACTGGTCAGTGCGTATGATTGGCTGAATATCACCTTAACAGACTCCTTCCAGGGGATTCTATCAAATTGTCCTCTGAAGTTTGGTAGGTCCCTCAAAGAGGAACATGACCTGTTCCTTCAGCTGCACTGTGACCTTATTCAGCACAGTGAACTTAAGGTGACTGTCTGATCAAGATTTATTCATGCATTTTCTCTCTAGCAACATATGACATCTGAAGGACCATTGAGCACATCTGCAAGGAGTGTTGCCACAAGAAAGCAGCATCCATTATCAAGGAACCCCATGATCTGAGCCATGCTCTCTTCTCACTGCTGCCATTGGGAGTGAGGTAAAGGAGTCTTAGGTCCCACACCACCAGGTTTAGGAACAGTTACTACTCTTCAACAACTGGCCTCTTGAACCAGTTCATTCACCACAATACTGAACTGTGTGCACAACCAATGGAATCCCTTTCAAGGACTCTACAACTCATGTTCTAAGTATTATTTACTTACTTACCTATTTAGTATTTTCATTTGCACAGTTCGTCTTCTTTTGCACATTGGTTGTCGGTTTTTGTTTGTGCATAGTTTTTTCTTTTATTCCATTATATTTCCCTGTTCTGCTTCGAATGGCTGCAAAAACATGAAATTTACGTAATATTTGGTGACATATACTGTACATAATTTGATAATAATTTTATTTTGAACTTTTTAACATTAAATGACTTGTAAACCCACTGCCTTGCCTAACATGCCTTAACTACCTTTGCATCCAGCCGAACATACGGTAAACGCAAGTATAGCCAGATAGTTGTTATGTTATTTGGGTAATGTGTCAGGCATGGACTAACAATTCTCTACACCAGAGATCTGTGGAGGCGAGACCATTGAATATATTCCAGGCAGAGATACTGAGATTTTTGGGCTATTTGGGGAGCAGACAAGGAAATGGAATTGAGGCCAAGATCAGCTCAGACATGATCTTATTGAATGGTGGAAAACACTCAATGGTTTATATGGCCTCTTCCTGTTTTTTTTCTTAAAACATACAGCAGCTTGAGAATTTTGTAAAAAGAAATATGAATCTTTAAAACACTGCTGGTGTTATGAGAATGACCATGAAACTAAAAACCCAGCTGGCTTAATAATTTACTTTAAGGATGGAAAACTCTTGTTCATACTTGACCCAAACATGGCTCCTGTCCCACACCAATGTGCTTATCTGCCCAATGAAGCACATATTGGTGTGGGACAGGAGTCAAGTGTAGGCCAAGACATGAACAGCAGTTTTCCTTTCTTAAGATAAATTAGTAAACCAGCTGCGATTTTAAAACAGTCCAAAAAAATCATGGTCACTTTAATGGTATCAGCATTTTTTAAAAATGTTCATATTTCTTGAAATTCTCAAGCTGCTTTTGAGGGACTCTGCATTGTTGGTCTCTACCTCAGAATTAGTCAAGTTACATGAAAACTCTAGTTTACCACTCATTAAGGGCAATTAAGGCAATCAGTTTGAATGGCAGAACAATTCATAGCTGTGTCCCCAGAATCTTTGTCAATGAGAACATTGAAGGCAGGGCCTTTGTGGTGATTGTCCATCGTATCCGACAATGGCAGGATACCTGTGTGAGAGAGTTTTTAAAATGGAAAAGTTGTTGCACTGGGACAGTCCCACTCTCTTAACCTCAGAACCCCGGGTGCCAAAAGCCCCAAATAAATCTACAAAACTGAAGCAAAAATTAACAAAAACAAACCATTCAATCTAAAAGCCAGCTATCTACTCTTCTTAAAGTGGAAATCTAAATTGGCTCCAGAACTCTCCAAACCTATAGAAGCATTGCCAGTTGAAGGATTAGACTGGGACTACAAAGGAGATGGTTTGGACAATTAAGCATGTGACATGTTAACAATTCCCTCACCTGCTGAATATAACATGAGATGATCAATGAAGTAAGGAAATGTTCTGTTTTTGGAGCATTGAAAAGCAAATGGGTTTGGAAAAATGGTGGTTTCATTATGATTTCAAAATGTATTTCATCTAATTATTAGGAAAATTAGAGCAGGTGTTCCGATATTTACAGGAGTTTACAACAATTATCATATTGGAGTGACACACACAAAATGCTGGAGGAACCCATCAGGCCAGGCAGCATTTAAGGAAAGGAATAAACAGTCGACTGTTTACTATTTACAAAGAATTCCACTTCCTTGTCTGCTCCCCAGTTTTGGGCTGAGACCCTCCATCAGGACTAGAAAGGAAGGGGGAAGAAGTCAGAATGAGAAGGTGGTGCGAGGAAAAGGAGGACGAGATGTATGGTTAGGGATGAAACCAGGTGAGAGGGAAGATAGGTAGGTGGGTGGGGGAGGTGGAATTAAGAGATACGGTGGAAAAGATAAAGGATTGAATAAGAAGGAATCTGATTGGACCATGGGAGAAAGGGAAGATGGAACCATATCGGAAGGTGATAAGCAGGTGAGGAGAAGAGAACGGATAAGAGGGAAGCCAGAATTGAGAGTAGAATGTGCAGGATTCCAAACAGGCAGCTACTGAGCAAATGTTTCCCTGACTTGGAATTTAGAAATGGGGGCATAGTTTTTGAATGAAGGTTCACCCTCAAAAGATGGAAGTGAAGAAGGATTTCTTCTCTTATACTCTAAGACTTAGAGGATTTTACATCTCGGGAGATCACTACAGCTCTCTGCTGAATAAATTCAAGGCAGTGATTGTTGTATTTTTAGTCATAGTCATACTTTATTGATCCCGGGGAAAATTGGTTTTTGTTACAGTTGCACCATAAATAATAAATAGTAATAAAACCATAAATAGTTAAATAGTAATATGTAAATTATGCCAGGAAATAAGTCCAGGACCAGCCTATTGGCTCAGGGTGTCTGACCCTCCAAGGGAGGAGCTGTAAAGTTCGATGGCCACAGGCAGGAATGACTTCCTATGACGCTCTGTTTTGCATCTCGGTGGAATGAGTCTCTGGCTGAATGTACTCCTGTGCCCAGCCAGTACATTATCCAGTGGATGGGAGACATTGTCCAAGATTGCATGCAAATTGGACAGCATCCTCTTTTCAGACACCACCGTCAGAGGGTCCAGTTCCACCCCCACAACATCACTGGCCTTATGAATGAGTTTGTTGATTCTATTGGTGTCTGCAACCCTCAGCCTGCTGCCCCAGCACACAACAGCAAACAAGATAGCACTGGCCACCACAGACTTGTAGAACATCCTCAGCATCGTCCGGCAGATGTTAAAGGACCTCAGTCTCCTCAGGAAATAGAGACAGCTCTGACCCTTCTTGTAGACAGCCTCAGTGTTCTTTGACCAGTCCAGTTTATTGTCAATTCGTATCCCCAGGTATTTGTAATCCTCCACCATGTCCACCCTGACCCCCTGGATGGAAACAGGTACCTTAGCTCTCCTCAGGTCTGCCACCAGCTCCTTAGTCTTTTTCACATTAAGCTGCAGACAATTCTGCTCACACCATGTGACAAAGTTTCCTACCGTAGCCCTGTATTCAGCCTCAGCTCCCTTGCTGATGCATCCAACTATGGCAGAGTCATCAGAAAACTTCTGAAGATGACAAGACTCTGTGCAGTAGTTGAAGTCCGACGTGTAAATGGTGAAGAGAAAGGGAGACAAGACAGTCACCTGTGGAGCCCCAGTGCTGCTGATCACTCTGTCGGACACACAGTGTTGCAAGCACACGTACTGTGGTCTGCCAGTCAGGTAATCAAGAATCCATGACACCAGGAAAGCATCCACCTGCAATGCTGTCAGCTTCTCCCCCAGCAGAGCAGGGCAGATGGTGTTAAAGGCTAACATGGTATCAAAAATTATGGGGAGTAGGAAGAAAATGGAGGTAAGATTGTGGTTAGATGAGTCATGATCTTACTGAATGCTGAAAAGATCTCTAGGAGACATAAAGCCTCCTCCTGTTACTTCTTAAGCATTTAAAGGATTGATGTACTGTTTCTCATGAGGTTGGTTTTTACGGCTTTTAAGCTGTGAATATGTTATTTATTAATTGACAAACAGCACAGAATTGGCCCTTCTGGCCCTTCGAGCCACGCCACCCAGCGATCCTCCCGATCTAATCCTAGCCTAATCACGGGAAAAATTACAATGGCCAATTAACCTGTCAACCGGAGCATTTTGGTCTGTGGGAGGAAACAGGAGTACCCTGAAGAAACCCATGCAGTAACGGAGAGAACAGACAAACTCCCTGCAGTGGCGAGAATTGAACCCAGGTCACCTGTACTGTAAAGCGTTGGGCTAACCACTACACTACTGTGTTTAGTAGTTAATATGGTAAACAAAGCTTATTTTCACCTTCATGTGTCACTGACCTCTTACTTCGGTCTGAACTTTTGGCGTAGGTGTTACATACAACCTGAGTTTGTCATTCTCTAAGCTTTTTTAAAAATTTATTTGAGAGGGAAAATGGATCAGCAATACTGAAATAGCACGGCAGACCCAATTGGCTGAATGGCTTAATTCCTCCTATATTTTATAGTCTTTATTTTGTGGTCTTTTAAAGAGTAAGTAGAGCAATTAAGGGTATGGGGAAAAGGCAGGTAGATAGAGATAAGTCCATGACCAGGTCAGCCATGATCTTATTAAATGGCAGAGCAGGCTCGACAGGCCAGATGGCCTACTCCTGCTCCTATTTCTTATGTTCTTATGTTCTTAGGTGGAATGGGCCAGATAGCAATTCTTTTTCTATACCATTCCATTTTTCTTTGATGATGCTGCAGAAGTACGAACACCCCTATAGCTCATATTCCAACAGAATTACGCAGTGACAGTGGAAACAGTTTGGTGAGAGTGATATCTCTCCATAAGGGCAAAGAATAGTATTTAATTTGAGAATTGAAATAACCAACTGCAAAAGGAAAGTCACTTGGGACTTTGTAATCTTCTGCGTCAAGAGTAGTCCATCATTATGATATGAAAATCAGTATCATTAGTGATCACGTTGAGACAAGTAATTGCAGTCCCTCTGAGAAACCACAAGGCAATTTAGAGTCAGTTATATGCATATGCACATCAGCATAGTAATCAGAGAATGCATAGGCAATCCCCTGTCTATTTTTGTAACAGAATAATTCATATGTTTTAATATTAGGTTTAATAGTATGAACTTGTTTTTGAAGGCTTGTGAATGTGAAAACCATTCAATATCAGAAAAAGCCTTGTCAGTCAGTGATATTGAAGGTGGTACCCCATTGGCTGTTAAAGCATTAGGGAAGGGTACTGGACGACTTGTTCTTGACCAGGGTCTGTACTGGACATTATTGGTATTTGGTTTATCGGGTATTAGTTAATCATTACATGTACAGTACAAAGATACAGTGAAAAGCTTGCAGATCAAATCATCACACAGTGCATGAGCTAGACTAAGGTAAAACAGTAACAGCAAAGAATAAAGTGTAAAAGCTCTGAAAAAGTACAGTTCAGGTAAACGATAAAGTGCAAGATCATAATGTTATGTACAGTACTCTGTGCAGGCATCTTAGGCACATATAAAATTAGTGTGCCTATAACTTTTGCACAGTACTGTATTTGGAACGGAGAGCATGTTTGTAAATCTGGCGGGAGCAAAGGTTGTTGGGAATGGTGAGGATGGAGCGCCACGGTAGGGGTGGTGAGACAGGTGGCAGAGAAGGATGCCGGGGTGGGGAGAAGTGCAGGTGCAAACATGCCCAGCCCTGAGACACCAGGCAAAGTCATTTGATTCCAAATAATTGGCTTATTGATCATTACAGGTCTTTACTGGTGCTTCCTTCCTCCTTCCCCTTTTCCCAACCGTGATTCCCCTCTCCCTGCCTCCTTCCCACTCTCAGTCCACAATAAAGACCCATATCAGAATCAGGTTTATCATCACTCACATATGTCATAAAACTAGTTTTTTTGTGGCAGCGGTACAGTGCAATATGTAAAATTGCTACAGTACTACGCAAAAGTCTTCGGCCCCCGAGCTATATATATGTGCCTAAGACTTTTGCACGGTATTGTAGATTATTAGGCCGAGAGTGTTTGTTGCTCTGCATAATTAGAGGTTGTTTTGCTCCTGAAACAAGGCTTGTCCTTCGCTTCACGATGGAGGTCTGTTAGAGTTTGAAGTTAATGCTGAATCATACCCTCCGAACCACAGCCAGTATGGGCCTGACCCCAATCTGAGCATTTTGGGCAGCCAGGCTATATTTCACATCCCCGTCATCTGGAGACTAAGTGATGAACAAGTCCAAAACACATTTCAGCTGTGGAAAGAAGTTTGAAAGTCTAATTGCATCAACCCATAAATTTGTCTCCATCTACTTATAAAATATATAAAAAGTTATACTTATTTTATAAAAGACTATAAGACCATAAAATATAGGAGCAGAATTAGGCTATTTGGCCCATTGAGACTGCTCCACCATTTATTTATGGCCGATCAAAATTTCTTCTCAGCGCCAGTCTCTTGCCTTCCCCCTGTATCCCTTCATGCCCAGATCAATCAAGAGGCTATCAACCTCTGCCTTAAATATACATAAAGACTTGGCCTCCACAGCTGTCTGTGGCAAAAAAATCCACAGATTCACCACACTTTGGCTAAAGAAATTCCCCTTATCTCTGTTCTAAAAGGATGTCCCTCTATTCTGAGTCTGTGTCCTTTGGTCTTAGACTCTCCCACCATAGGAAACATCCTCTCCACATCCACTCTATCAGGGCCTTTCACAATTAGATAGGTTTCATTTAGGTCACCCCTTATTCTTCTGAATACAGGCCCAGAGCCATCAAATACTATCAATATACCTGAGTATATTGCCATATAGTTATTTACATCCATGTATATTAATGCTTATCTTTGAGCATTTATTCATAGGTATAGCTATGTATAATTGTGTACTTTTACAAATATTTGTGAGTATCCTGTGCATTTGTGCAAATTATTGTAAGTGTATGTACATTTGGTGTCAGCAAATTTCTTTATTTGCAAACTTGTCCAGAACTAGCAATAATCTCCTTAACCAGTGACGGGATCAGAAAGGTGAGATAGCTGTTTATGAAATACAAACTCAAAGTAAATGTAAAGGAAATACGATTGCAGAATATTATTTCATTACGGGTTTGGAATAGGCAATTTAGAAAGACTCGCGACAATATATACTTTGGGTGAGATCATACGTATACTACTATTAACAGTCATACCTACAGAAGAACATAAAATTTATTAAACTGAATTCATAGGACAAGGGGGTGGTCCTAAGACGAGAGAACCTTTAAGGTGGTTTATTTATCAGGAACTTGGAAGGATGAAATATTATGGAAGAGGTCTGTGTCCTTTAGATGGCATGTCTAACAGGCGTAGTCAAGATAAGCGGTAGGCTGGAAAGGATTGAGGTGAGGAGGAAAGTCATTATGTAGAGGTTTGAAAAACTATGGAAGAGATCTGTAGATTATTTGTTATTGAATGTATCAGCTGAAATCAATAGATTTTGGGCACCTCAGGAATTAAGAGCTGGAGTTCCAGTCAAGATGGCATCTGCATACAAAGCTCTTTTGGTCGACACCTTCGGAATAGATCAAGCAACCATTATTTTTCACTTTTTTTATGTTTTTTACATTTGTTTCTCATCTTGATTGTGATTCTGGAACTGTTGGAGACTGTGTTTTGCTGTTTGGAGATTGTCTGGGTGATTCGGCACCCTGCAGCCTCCGGGAGACAGAGGTAGCGTGAGCGAACCTCGTATCAGGCAGCCTGCAGGACGGGGTGCAAGCTGATGTTTGGCTCCATTTCACCGATTAGAGCAATGAAAACGATGAGACATCAAGGTAAGTGCGTAAGTTTGGAGATCGTTTGAGCGTTCCAGTACTCTGCAGTCTCTGAGAGGATTCCGGAAGGCAGAGGCAGTGCGTGTGAACCTCACAGCGGGCAGGCTGTGGGACGGGGCACACGCCGATGATTAGCTCCATTTTGCTGATTAAAGTGACGAGGGAGATTGAAGCATCATAATCAGTGCAGAGTGCGAGTGTTGGCTGCTTGCCTTTTGGTCAGTACCAGAGAGGGGAGAGTCTGTGCTGCACCCAGAGAGTGTTGTCCAGGTTTTTTCTGCATTTTCGATTTGGACTTTGGACGATGGACTCTTTTTTTTTTCAGTCTTATAGTTTTTATATTCTGTTATTTCACCTGATCTTCTCTTTTATTTGTGCAGGGAAGGGGACTTGGGGATCAATGTGCCTGATCCGTTTTGTTCATTTTTTTGTGTCAGCAGAGGGATTTGGGGGTCAATGTGTCTGATCGGTTTTGTTCGTTTTTTTGTGCAAGAGGAGGGATTTGGGGGTCAATGTGCCTCTTCTATTTTTGTTTCTTTTATTTGGGGAGGTGGAATTTGGGGGTTAATGACTGTGCTCCCTTTTTTTTTCTTGGTTTCATGGCTGCCGGAGAATTGAAGAATTTCAGAGTTGTATGCTTTGATAATAAATGCACCTTTGAACTTTTGACCAAGGTATTCAATGTTATCTTATTGAAAAGTTCAGTAGCTTCAAGAGGCTATATGGACTCTTTCTTGTTCTTCATCTGCTCTTGTCTTTCTTAGAACAACATCTAATGTATGTTCCTGAACTAGCTCCTGATAAATCTGCATTGACCCCTCTCTCATTATTCCTGAAGAATAGTTCCCTATGAATTTAAA
This sequence comes from Mobula hypostoma, assembly GCF_963921235.1. Lineage (NCBI taxonomy): Eukaryota > Metazoa > Chordata > Chondrichthyes > Myliobatiformes > Myliobatidae > Mobula > Mobula hypostoma. The sequence goes on from NC_086107.1 coordinate 15,655,706, forward strand.
TATTACCTCAGCAACAGGGTGCAGAAGGAGGAGTCAGAGAAGGCAGGGGATCCCATCTTCACATCCATGCCTGCCACTGCCATCACCAACCGATTAAAAAAAGGAAAATTTACAGTTATCGATTCCTACACGGATGATCATCCCATGACACTTTGGGTTTCTACCTGATGCTCCTAAAAGGAGCAGATTTAAAGCACCACTTAGGCTGCTGTCACAAGCTAAGGTATCAACCATACATGTACTGCAGATGTTTAAATATGTGAATGTAAACTAAATTTTCTTGCTTAAATGCACTCAGTGGCAATTGTAATAGAAACCTCCTGTAAGGTTAGAACAATATGGGCCAAATGCAATCAAATATACATACACTCAGTAGCCATTTATCTTCTACTGCTGTAGCAAATCCACTTCAATGTTCGATGTGTCATGCATTCAGAGATGCGAAGCGGTCTCCCAATCTACATCAGGTCTCACCAATATACAGGAGATTGGGAGGCCACTTTGCCGAGCACCTACGCACCATCTGCCAGAAAAGCGGGATCTCCCAGTGGCCACCCGTTTTATTTCCACCTCCCATTCCCATACCGATATGGCCATCCATGGCCTCCTCCACTGTCATGATGAGGCCACATTTAAGTTGGAGGAACAACACCTTATGTTCTGTTTGGGTAGCCTCCAACCTGATGGCATAAACATCAATTTCTCAACTTCCTGTAATGCTCTTGCCTTCACCATTTCCCATTCCCTTTTCCTCTCTTGCCTTATCTCCTTGCCTAACCATCTCCTCCTCTGGTGTTCCTCCCCCCTTTTCTTTCTCCCATGGCCTTCTCTCTCTTTCACCAATCAACTTCCCAGCTCTTTACTTCATCCTTCCATCCCTCCCCCTCTAGGTTTCACCTATCACCTTGTGTTTCTCTATCGCCTCCCCCCCCCCCCCACATTTTAGTCTACTCCTCAACTTTTTTACTCCAGTCCTGCTGAAGGGTTTCAGGCCAAAACGTTGACTGTACTCTTTTCCATAGATGCTGCCTGGCCTGCTGAGTTCTTCCAGCATTTTGTGTGTGTTGCTCGGATTTCCAGCATCTACACATCTCCTTGTTTGTGACTGAAGGAAGGATAGCTCCTGTGGGAATGACACTCATAACAGTGAAATGCAACATCCAACAAGACACATTGGGCTTGTAAATGGTAAAAACAGAAGGGCCAGCATTGTGGAGGCATGATTGGCTGAAACAGCTGCAACTTGATTGGAGATCCATTCGCAATTTGCATGCTACGTCCCCTGCAATAAAGTTAACTGAATGCATATTATGAAAGGGACTGAATGATGCCACAACAGTGTTCAAGGATGGCATAGGAAGACTCAAACATAATCAAGAGTAAAATAGTGCTAAATGAAAATGTCAAACCAAGGTTTTACAAAGCCCACCTGGTTCTTTATACCACCTGTGATAAAGTAGCCAGTGAGCAAGATCACATAGAGGCTGAAGAATTCTTTCCAAGGTTGAGTGGAGCTGTTAGCCAATGTCAATGATCCCAGTAGCCGAGAAAAATGGATCTTTCAGGATCCGTGGTGATTTTAAGGTCACCATCAACCCAGTACTGAAAGTAGATCAATACCCTCTGCCTTGGATAGAGGATATCATTGTAAACCATTCTGGAGGAAGGCACTTCAGCAAACTGGACTGAGATGAATCCTACCTACAGATGGATATGAATAAGAGTCCGAAGTGGTTCTCACTGTAAACACTCACAAAAGGCTTCATTGCTATAATAGGCTGGTTTTTAAGAGTACCATTTGCACCTGCACACTGGCAGAAAGCTTTGTACAAGGTCCTACAAGGCTGCCTATACAATCAGTGTTACCTGGATGACACCGTTGTTACTGATGAGGGTGACAAGGAATATCTCTAAAATCTCAAGACAATGCTAAAAAGATTAGAGGATATGGTCTTAGAGCACGACGTAACAAATGTGAATTCTTTAAACCAAGCATCACTTACTGTGGTCACACCATTGATGCATAAGGATTACACAAGTGTGCTGAGAAAGTTTAGGCAGCGGTGGATGCCCACAGTCACAGGGCATGTCAAAGTTGCAGTCCCTTTTAGGATTTTTCAGTTACTGCAACAGGCTCCTGCCAAGCCTGGCTACTGTGCTCCACCCCTTGAACTCATTACTACAGATCAGGAAAAAATGGCAATGGACAAAACAGCGTGAGATAGAATTACAAAAGACAAAAAGAAATAGTGATGTCAGACACTGTACTTGTACATTATGATCCACACCAACCAGTAAAGCTTGCCAGTAAAGCCTCTCCTTATGGTACAGGTGCAGTCATGTTACATGTTATGAGTGATGGAGGTGAATGCCCCATAGCCTTTGCATCACGTTCTCTTACCACTGCAGAGAAAAATTATGTACCAATTGACAGAGAAGCCCTGTGTTTCATTTGGGGTGTAAACTGTTTCAACTAGTACTTGCATGGAAGAAAGTTTACCCTCAATACTAATCATAAACCACGGATATCCATTTTCAATCCACAGAAGGGTGTTCTACTAACAGCAGCAGTATGAAAGCAGAGATGGGCTCAGTTTCTTGGAGGACACAATTACAAGATCAAATTCTAAAGGACAACCAATCATGGAAATGCTGATTGATTGCCCCACTTACCCTTGGAAAAAGTACCTGAAAAATTTATAAAAGGAGATGTCCTCTTGATGTATTTTCCCTAAAGCAAATCAAAAGTCTGCCTATTACAGCAGAGATGATCCAAAGGGAAACCAGAAAAGACCTCACGTTGTCTCTGGTTTACATGACCACCCAAAATGGCTGGAATGTGTAGCGAAAACTTGCTCTTGACAGGTGTTTCCTTATCTGGGGATTAAAAGTTGTCGTATCATCCAAGCTGAGAGCTAAAGTGTTAGAGGAGGTATATTCCAGTTATCTAGGCCTGGTCAAAATGAAAGCATAAGCTTGAAGTCACCTCTCATCCTCCGTCGCTCCAAAAAGAAAAGCCCTACCTTGCCTAAGCTATACGTATAAGACATACTTTCTAATCCAGGCAGCAACCTGGCAAATCTCCTCTATAGCCTCTGTAAAGCTTCCACTTCCATCTTATGATGAGATGACCAGAACTAAACATATTACTCAAAGTGTTGTCTAACCAGAGTTTTATAGAGCTGCAAGATTATGTCATGGCTCTTGAACTCAATCCCCCAGCTAATGAAGGCCAACACATCAAGCATCTTCTTAACCACTCTATTAACTTGCACAGCAAAACTATCATTATGTAGTCAATATGTTTACATGAACATGGACATGACTGTAGATTGCTCAATTGTGGGCAAAAATACTGTATGTTTCAAACTAAGTTATCAATGACGAAGACCATAATGAACTTGAAAGTTCAGTCTAATGAGTCATTACAGAAAATACCAGTGGTTGCATCTGGTTAGATTAATTGATGCTGCCTGACCTGCTGAGTCCTCCCAGCACTTCATGTTTGTTCTCCAGATTTCCAATGACCACAGCAGCTGGGTAAAAATTGACTCGGAAATGTTAAGAGAGACTGGAAACAAACATCCAATGATGATGCTTCAGATTTATGCTGACACACGATAATGAAATTATGCAGGAGGTATCACAACATAACCAACATAGGTATTTTGATGGACATCTTCCTATCGTCTTCACTGGAGGTGCCATACTAGTGTAGCAGTTAGCCCAACAATATTATAGCTTGGGGCATTGGAGTTCAGAGTTCAATTCTGACATCATCTGTACAGTATCTGTACATCCTCCACGTGGTTTTTCTCTGGGTGCTCCAGTTTCCTTCCACCATACAAAAATGTACTGATTGGTAGGTTAATTGGTCATTGATTAGGCTGGAGATGGGGGCAGTAGTGGTGGTGCAGCTGAAAGGGACAGAAGGACATAAGTGTTAGATAAAAACCTACAGGCATCCTTTTCTGGAAATACAAAAACCTTACAGACAGTGGCGGGAAGTGAACCCTGATCGTTGGCACTCTAAAGCATTGTGCTAAATTCTACATTACTGTGCCAGGTCAACGGCCTTGGCCTCAGTGTCAACACGAACACTAGCAGCATGTGTAAACTGCAGCTTCACAAGCAAGGATTGGGTGACATTGGTCCTGAAGTGTAGTCACCATAGAGTGAACAGTTTCCACAGAGAGATCAGTAACTTGGGGCCATAGGTTTAAGTTGGTTGGCTAAAGGACTGGAGGAGAAATTATTCCACTCAAAGAGTGGCTGAGGGTCTAGAACTCACTGCCTAAAAGGATGGAAGGGGAAGAAACACTCACCACAAGCGAGTACTGTCGGTACCTCCAGTTGAACTCTGTCTTTTTGTGTGTTTCCCCCAGCCGTCATTCTGTGCTTTTGTATTGCCATGTGTTGTCCTGTCCCCACCCCCATTCTACTCCGGCCCCTGCATCACTGATTACCCCACCCCTCACCTGCTTCCCATTATTGCCTGTATTGCTGCCACTTGTGTCTCGTTGTGCTCTGCCTCTCTGTTCATTGCTCAGTATATTTTAGCCCTGTGTTCCACCAGTGCTTTGCCAGATTGTGCCAGTGAGTTTTCCTGAGCCTTTCTAGCATTCATGTCTAAACTCTGTCCTTCTGAGTTTTGTCTCTGCCTGTTTCTCTTGATTGTTCTGATTTTATGGATTTCTCCGGATTTCTTGATCTCCACCTGATCTCTGATGCTGACCTTGTTGCCAAATTTGTTACTCAATAAATATCACCGTGTGCACGGTACTTGGTCTGTGATTGGGTCCCTGCTCTGGTGCCCAGCAATAATCTTCTGAATCAACCATCCCTCCACTCTCTGTAAGGAGACTGCATGTTCTTCCTGTGACCATGTAGGTTTCCTCCTGGTGCTCCAGTTTCCTCCCACATTTCACAAACCTTTGGATTAGTCATATTGGTGTATTTGGGTGGCAGGGGCTTGTTGGGCCAGAAGGGCCTGTAAACATGCTGCATCTCTAAGGTAAAATATGAGCCAGGAGATGAAAAGTGGAATTATCCTTTGATGGGAGGAGCTGGGGCTGGCTCAGTGGTACAGGCAGTAGAACAGCGGTCCCAGAGCAGCACCAACTTGGGTTCAAACCTGACTGATGGAGCTTGATCATTCTCACTCTGACTGCAGGGACATCTGCAGAATCTCTTGTGCTTGATTTGGGATACACCATTTGCTGACCCGTGACTCACAGTTTCATTCTTAGAATTATTTCTCACACTCGCTCCCCCTCTGGTTCAGTATGGCCAGCAGAACAGGAACATGCTTGTGAAATCAAGAGGCTTAGCTTCATTTCCATTGACAACTTTTTTTTTAATGCGAGCTGTGCAGATTTTTTTTCCCTCTGGTTTCCATGCTGTATCTATCTATGAATCAAAACTCCGTTTTCCACCAGTATGTGCACTCAGTGGCCACTCTATTAGGTACATCTGTACACCTGCTCGTTAATGCAAATATTTAAACAGCCAATCATGTGGCAGCAACTCAATGTATAAAAGCATGCAGACATGGCCAAGAGGTTCAGTTGTTGTTCAGACCAAACGTCAGGGTGGGGAAGGAATGTGACTTTGACTGTGGAATGATTGTTGGTGCCAAACGGCGTGGATTAAGTAGTTCAGAAACTGCTGCTGTCCTAAAATTTTCATATGCAGCAATCTCTACAGAAAATGGGACGATAAACATCCAGTGAGCGGCAGTTCTGTGGGCAAAAATGCCTTTTTAATGAGAGAGGACAGAGGAGAATGGCCAGACTGGTTCTAGCTGAGAGGAAGGCGAGAGTAATTCAACCAGCATGCATTAAAACAGTAGTGTGCAGAAGAACAGTTCTGAACGCTCAACACATCAAAACTTGAAGTGGGTGGACTACAGCAGCAGAAGACAATGAACATGCGCTCAGTGGCTGTTTAATTAGGTACCTAAGAAAGTGGCCACTGAGCACATATGATGGGCTGAATAGCCTCCTCCCATGCTTCAGGATTCATGCTTCTACGGCGCCTAAGTTGGGAAGAGAAGGGATTTCCACGCACAGCCATCAGCTGAAACCCCTGCTTCAACTTTTTTTTTAAAAAAGGATGGACAAATCTGTGAACGACTGATGACGAACCCAAAAAAAATGTTTTTTTCACCGCCGAGAATGTCCTGAAACTATTACCCAGGCCAGTGGATTTCAAAGAAGTTTGCCCGGAGAAGGCAAATCTCCTGGGAGGGAGGAGGGGAAAATATCCACACGCCTCGCACTGCAAAAAAAAAGTTGTCAATGGAAATGAAGTCAAGCTTCTTGATTTCACAAGCATGTTCCTGTTCTGCTGACCATACTGAACCAGAGGGGGAGTGAGTGCGAGAAATAATTCTAAGAATGAAACTGTGAGACTGTGAGTCATGGGTCAACAAATGGTGTATCCCAAACAGTTGTGGTAAGAAAGCCAATGTTTGACCTGAGTTTTTGTGCGCGCTGTCAGCTAGCCGTGCAGGAAGAGAAACCACAACTCTCGCACAGTCTACAGCGAGCTCTGTGTAAGCAGGCGGCCAGAAGATAGATTCCTTTCAGATATGTCAAGCTGCAGGGTGAGATTGTGTTTAACATCGCACTGTAGCTTTTCCTACAGGTAGCGAGAAAGCACAAGTGGCATTCTTTTCCCTGTAAGGCTGCCCTCTACTTTAAGAATAAAGATCACAGTGTAGACGCATTTGAATTATTAAAAGACCACCACATAGGAAGAAAAAAAGGAAGACTAGAATGCAATGGTTTAGTTAGCATACCATGAGGCCTGCGAGGCCACACAGCAGAAGTAAGCAGAAAGCCAGAGTGAAAACTTCTTTGGAGGTGAGGGAAGGCAGCACAAAATCCCTGAGAACGAACCCATGGAGTTACGCAATGCAATCTTAGGATTCGTTTCAAGAACACTAGAATGTAAAAGCAAGGATGTAATGCTTAGGCCTCATAAGGCATTGGTCAGATCGCTTTGGAGTATTGTGAGTGGCTTTGGGCCCCTTATCTAAGAAAGGATGAATAGCATTGGAGAAGGTTCAATAAGAACGACCCCGGGAATGAGAGGGATAACGTACGAGGAGAGTTGGATGGCTCTTGGCATGTAGTCACTGGAGTTTAGAAGAATGAGAGGGGATCTCATTGAAACCTATCAAATAGTGAAAGGCCTCGTTAGTGTGGATATGGAGTTGATGTTTCCTATAGTGGGGGATTTTAGGACCAGAGGGAACAGCCTCAGAATAAAAGTACATCCATTTAGAACAGATGAGGAGGAATTCCTTTAGCCTGGGAGTGGTGAATCTGTTAAGTTCATTGCCACAAACAGCTGTGGGGGCCAAGTCGTTGGTACACTTAAAGTGGAAATTGGTAGGTTCTTAATTAGTAAGTGTGTCAAAGATTACCAGGAAAAGACCGGAGAATTGGGTTGAAAGGGATAATAAATCAGCTGTGATGGACTGGTAGAGTAAACTCAATGGGCTGAATGGCCTAATTCTGCTCCTCTATCTTCTGTTCTTATGGTCCTAAGCAGTATTTCAGATAGAAGCCTCCATACTAAGTGCGATCTTACACTAATAATGATTGGACTGAAATCAGAGTTCGATAGTATTTTCGTTTCTAAGGGATTCAAGCGATATGCAGTTGGTGCTGAGGTTAAAGAGAATCGGCCATGTTCCTGAATAGCAGAACAGGCAGGAGGAAATAAATGGACAGTCATTTGGTTGTTCCCATGGTGGCAATGGCTAATATGAGGGGGCACAATTTTAAAGTGTTGGGAGGAAAGTATGGGTGGGGGAGTCAGAGCTAGGTTTTCACACAGAGAGTGGTGGTAGACGCAGATACATTAGAGACATTTAAGGAACTCTTAGAAAGGTATGTGGATGAAAGAAAAATGGAGGCCTATGTGGAAGGAAAGGGTTAGATTAATCTTAGGTTAAAGGGTCAGCCCAACATCATGGGCTGAAGGTCCTGTACTGAGCTGTACAATTCTATGTTCTTTTCCTCAGGAAATAAAACCTCATACTAGTTTTCTTTTCATGGCATTGTAAATCAATAGTGCAACCTCGATAATTGGTATGTTTGCACTTTGAGATCCCTTTATTCCTCTGCTCCACTCAGAGTCACACCTTCCACGTAGTCAATGCCTTTCCTATTCTTCCTACCAAAAATGCTTTTTGGTTGTAATGTTCTATATTTGATGTTCTAGAAATCCAAGACCGCCTTTCCAAACCTTCTCTTCACTCTTTCGGTGCAGTAGTTTAAATCCAATACATATTATAGCAGGGGTTCCCAACCTGGGTTCCGTGGACTCCTCGGTTAATGGTAGGGGTCCAATACATAAAAAGGGTTGGGAACCCCTGTATTGTGGCAATCAAGCAATATGGGGTTACTGCAGGAGATGAGCAAACACCACCACATGGGAAGGAGATAGGAGCTTGCGTGTTCTCCCCATGATCATGTGGGTTTTCTCCAGGTACTCATCTTTCTGCTCACATTCCAAAGACGTATGGATTAGTAGGTTAATTGGTCACATGAGTGTAACTGCGTGCTGCAGGCTAGTTGGGTCGAAAGACCTATTGCTCTGCTGTATCTCTAATTAACTTGAAAATAAAGATTACAGACACATTTAATTTAATAGTTTATACATAGAGCAGTACAGCACAGGATCAGGTTTTCAGCCTATGACGTCGGTGCTGAATTAGACTAGGTCTCTTTTCCATATATGTCGTCCATACTTTTTCCATTGCCTCTCTATCTAAAAGCCCCCTAAACCCCACTATTGTATCTATTTCCACTGTTCCTCCCAGGCACCTACGTTCTCTGTGTGTAAAAACTTGCCCCACACCCCTCCTCAAAACTTGTCCCCTTTCAGCTTCAATGGATGTCCATTAGTACTTAACATTTCCCTGAGGAAAAATGCTCACTATCTATCCTATCTAAGCCTCTCATAATTTTATAAGAGTCTGTCAGGTCTCTCCTCAGCTCCAACGTACAATTTTACATAATCATAAAAGAAAGAAATTAAGATTGAAATTGCATAAGAATATTGAGTCGGTGTGAACTTTGCTTAAGCTCTATTTCTTTCCCTTTTTGCTACATTAACAATAACTTTGTAAGGGGCAACAGCTATTATTGTTCATTATTGTTTGCAGAAGATACCTGTCAGGATCTCTTCTGAAGTGGGAAATGCAAATACTCCTGAGCAAGACGCACTAAAATGCTGGAGGAACTCAGCACGTCAGGCAGCATCAATGGAAATGAATAAACAGTTGCTGTTTCAGGACGAGACTCTTCATCAGGACTCAGAAAGGTCTTGGTCCAAAACGTCAACTCTTTATTCATTTCTGTAAATGCTGCCAGATCTGCTGAGTTCCTCCAGCATTTTGTGTGTGTTGCTTGGGATTTCCATCATCTTGGACATTTTCCTGTTTATGATTTGGAATGCAAAATAAGTTTCCAATGAGGGTGCTGCACTGATTACCCATCGCCAATTGGTACGTCACTTAAAGGCCAGGCAATGACAGCAAATTCCCTTGCATGATCAAAATAGGCAACCAACTGTCTGTTTGCAATAATCAAGCAATGCAGTCCTTGTCACAAAGCCAGCTCTTTGAAAACAAATAAGACTTGAATGAAAGTTCCATAGCTGCTGTGGAGGGATAGTGAACTCATATCAATGGATCGATAGCCCAAAACTCTGGAGACTTGTCCAACAATTTAAGCAAAACAAGACCATCTCCATTACTTTTGCTCTTTTCTCGCTGCTGCCATCAGGAAGGAGATACTCGAAGCCTTAGCTCCTATATCATCAGGTTCATGAAGAGTTCATACCCCTCAACCATCAAGCTCCTGAACCAGAGTGAAAAACCGTCACTCACCCCAACACTGAGCTCACAACTGATTCCACAATCTATGGTCTCACTTTCAAGGTCTCTCCCACTCCTGCTCTCATTATTTATTTATCTATTATTGTTTTGTTTTTCTTTTTGATTTGCACAACTTGTTGCCTTTTGCGCATTGGTTGCCCAACTTTGTGTGTCTTTTTCGTTGATTTTATTATGTTTCTTTCTATTTACCGTGAATGCCCACAAAGCAGCATGAGTGCGTAGTGGTTAATGCATTGTTTTACAGTACCAGCGACCTGGGTTCAATTCCCACCGCTGTCTGTAAGGAGTTTGTATGTTCTCTCCGTGACTGTGTGGGTTTCCTCCGATTGATCTGGTTTCCTCCCATAGTCCAAAGACATTGGTTAATTGGTCATTGTAACCTGTCCCACTGGGGTTAAATTGGGGGTTGCTGGGCAGCTCGACTCGAGTACGGGAAGGTCCTATTTTGCTCTGTATCCCATTAATTAAAAAATAGTGTTATGGGAGATTGAAACATCGAGACAACAGGCTGCTGCTCTTGGAAGAAGGCACCTGCACTTGAGAGGTCCTTCTCTCTCTCTCTTGATGGTGAATGAGAGCCCGTAGGTCCTCGAGTCAGGGGCTTGGAAAGGCAACGCGCAGATTGTAACATTGAAAAAGCGAGCTGCTTATCCCCCACTCTTGTTTGTTGCAGGAGCAATGTCTCTCTCTCTCCCTTGCTAGTGACAGAGAGCCTTTCAGAGATGTCAAAGTGTTGGGAAAGACAGTAGTTTTTTGATCATGGTATCTTTGGGGGCTTTGCTGTTGCTTGCATGATGAGGGGAGGGGATCCGAGCCTTTGTTGGAACAAGTGGGGGGAGGGTTAATGCTTTTGCTGATGCTTGTGCATGGGAGATGGGAGGGGGCTTTGGGGTTCTAATATTTCTGTCATTCATTCTTTGGTTTTTTTCTGTTTCGTGATTGTCTGTGAGGAGTAAGAATTTCAGGTTGTATCCTGCATACATTCTCTGATTTTGAATTGAACCATTGAACTTTTGAAATAAGTAAATGAATCTCAGGGTTGTATATAGTGACACTGATGTACTTTGATAATAAATTTACTTTGAACTTTGAACTTTTTTGGTTTTAAGGCTGTGCATTACAAATGCCACTCAGCTAATGTTATTCTTGATATTTGAAGTGTAGTTAGTTTAAGATATAACTAGTCCTTTGCCAGTCATGGCCAGCTCCATCCTGTTCTAACCCTGCTATATTTATTCATAACAATCCGCTCTAAGGCTGCGCAGCGCCAGTCCCTTGTGTCCTTTTGCCTCAACTTTTACCTTCTGTTTATTCTTACATGCCAAAACAGCACAGATCACCAGCAAAAATCGGAATCAGGTTCAATACCATTGCCATTTGTCAGGAAATTTGTTCTTTTGAGGCAGCATTGCATAGCAATACATAATAATAAAAACTATAAATTACAATAAGGAGTATATATAGATAAAAGAAAATTAAATTAAGTAAGTAGTGCAAAAGCGGAGGGGCAAAGTACTGAAGACGTGTTCATGGGTTCATTGTCCATTCAGAAATCTGAAGGCGGAGGGGGAAAAGCTGGTCCTGAAATGCTGAGTGTGTGTCTCTTCAGGGCTCCTGTACCTCTCCACACAATCTGACTGATCTTTTGCACCATCTAGGGACGGGCGTTTGTCTCTAATTCTGCTTTAGTCGCCACTCCACAGCACAGTTGATCTTTCAGAGTGCACTGAGATTTATTTTCCCTCCAGATATATGGAACAGGTTAAAAAATAAATGAACAGTGCGCTCCACAGAACAGTTATCAACCAAATCACTAATTATAACCTTAACATTTTTTCGTAAAAGGGAAGTAAAAGGAATGTAACAGCACTGGAATAACATCTAATTATCTCCGAATCTAAACAATGCCTAATGGTGGAAAATGAAAATATTATTGTGGGTTGTGATCATAAAGTATACGTTATGTGACTGGATGCATTTGAAACAAACTGCTGTGGAATGAACTATTTGCTGGCATATATATTTGTGAGGTTTTCGGTCCGGCACAGGACCAAAAGAAGCTGCAGAGGGTTGTAAATCTAGTCAGCTCTATCTTGGGCACTAGCCTACAAGGTACCCAGGACATCTTCAGGGAGCGGTGTCTCAGAAAGGCAGCATCCATTATTAAAGACCTCCAGCACCCAGGGCCTGCCCTTTTCTCATTGTTACCATCAGGTAGGAGATACAGAAGCCTGAAGGCACACACTCAGTGATTCAGGAACAACTTCTTCCCCTCTGCCATCCGATTCCTAAATGGACATTGAATCTTTGGACACTACCTCACTTTTTTTTTAATATACAATATTTCTGTTTTTGCATGCTTTTTAAAATCTATTCAATATACGTATACCGTAATTGATTTACTTATTTTTTTTCTCTCTGCCTGATTATGTATTGCATTGAACTGCTGCTGCTAAGTTAACAAATTTCACGTCACATGCCGGTGATAATAAACCTGATTCTGGTTCTGAATTGAAGCTTTTTTTCTCTCCAACCACCCCTTTTTTCTCCCATCCTGTCTAAATTCTAATGCACTTTCCTGCAATTATCCGTGACAATACATCAAAATGGGTGCCTCTGTCCTCCCCATCACATCCTGTGTCTGTGTCTGTTTCTTGCAGAATCAAGCACATGGCTGCATCATCGTTGTTGCCTTTTGCAGCCCATCCTGTCACCAGTCTCTCTATTTGTGGATCTGATCAAGAGAGAGCTCTCTTCCTCCACCTACAGCACATTACTGGTTCTCCTACTGAATCACAGCTCAGGTTTGGCCTCTTGAAACTAAAAACTACTTTGGCCTTTGGATTAATCTTTGCCAGAACTATAAAGCATGTAAGGAAAAAAAAATTCAATGATTTACATCGCTACAGTGTTTTATCTGCAAAAAAAGGCTAATTGCAACCTTGACATGCCAGAACGTCATGGGAACAGAGGCTTAGTGCTTATGTGATTGGACTTGTAATCCAGGGGACTGGCCTAAAAGTCCAAAGACACAAGTTCAAATTCAGTTCACCAAATAATGTGGAATCAAAAAGAAAATGTCACTGCTGACTTCATTGAATGACCAGATTGTCAGAAAATCCATCTGGTTCAGTTCCTCATTCCTCCAATCACATAGACATGCTGCTAAGCCGACACCAATGTGAGATCAGTGTAAGAAAATCTTCATCTGAAGAAATTGTACAGGTCAAGAGGCTGCAGAGGGTTGTTGATTCTGCTACATACTGGTGCCTAAAAGACTATATAGATTCCTTGCAAGTGGAACAAGTGCTACACCTCCCCCTGTACCTCCTCCCCCATTCAGGGCCCTGAACTGTCCTTCCAGGTGAGGCAACACTTCACCTGTGAGTCTGGAAGTGTCATCTACTGTATCCGGTGCTCCCAGTGTGGCCTCCTGTGTATCAGTGAGACCTAATGTTGATTGGGAGACTGCTTCGCCAAGCACCTACGCTCCGTCCGCCAGAAAAGGTGGGATCTCCCAGTGGCCACCCATTTTAATTCCACTTCCCATTCCCATTCCAACAAGTTAGTCGATGGCCTCCTCTACTGTTGTGATGAGGCCTCACTTAGGTTGGAGGAGCAGCACCTTATATTCCGTCCGGATAGCCTCCAACCTGATGGCATGAACAACGATTTCTCAAACTTCCGATAATGCTCCACCGCCTTTCACCATTAACCATTCCCATTTCCTTACCAGTTCATCACCTCCATCTGGTGCGCGTCCCCCTTTTCTTTCTTCCACGGCCTTCTGTCCTCTCCTATCAGATTCCCCCTTCTCCAGCCCTGTATCTCTTTCACCAATCAACATCCCAGCTCTTTACTTCACCCCTACTCCCTTCCCAGTTTCACCTTTCACCTTGTGTTTCTTGCTCCCCTGCCCCCACCTTCTTACACTGACTCTTCATCATTTTTTTCTCCAGACCAGATGAAGGGTCTCAGCCTGAAACATCAACTGCTCTCTTTTTCATGGATGCTGCTGAGTTCCTCCAGCATTTTTTGTGTATTGCTAGGATTTCCGGCATCTGCAGATTTTCTCTTGTTTGTGGTAGGATTTGCATTATAGCAACAGACCTAATCCACACCTACCACATAAACAGTATATCCACCTTGATAAACGTGAACTAATTTGCATTTTGGAACAAGGAGTATGCAAAGTGGTAGCAAATAATGGCACATCCTGAAGGTTGCAAAAGCTCATTATAACCTACGGGCAAAAAAGTTACTGAGCTCTCCTTCTGCAGATTAAATGCCAGGGTATTATCCAGCAATTTCTTTAATCTGGACATAATAGTTTTAACAATTTAAGACAAATTTACATTTATAATACAACTTTTAATATTCTTAAGTATCCGCAAGCCTTCTCAGAATACAGACGGAATGGATCTTGTTAAAGTATGAGACATGGAGAGCATTCTGATTGGTTGCGTCACTGTCTGGTATGGAGGTACAAGATTGTAAGAGGTTTCAGAGGGCTGTAGACTCACCCAGCTCCATCATGGGCACGAGCCACCCCACCACTGAGGACACCTTCAAAAGACAGTGCCTCAGGAATGCAGTATCAATCATTAAGGACCTTCACTATCCAGGACATGTCCTCTTCTCATTAATACCACCAGGTAGAAGGCACAGGAGGCTGAAGAATCACACCAACATTTTAGGGACAACTTCTTCCCCTCTGCCATCAGATCCCTGAATGCTCCATGAATCCATGACCATGACCTTACTATTCTTCGCTTTTGCGCTATATACTTACTTTTATTATAATTATAGTAATCCTGCACTGTACTGTTGTTGCAGAACAACAATTTTCATTACTTGTTAATGCGAAATGCTGCAAGCCCGACTCACGGGTTTACCGTATTGGTGGGTGGTAGGGGAACTGCATGGCCTCAGTCATAGTGAAGACAAGGCCTCAAGCCATGGTGTTGCCTATTTACAGCTGCCCAGGAGAGAGGCGCCGTAATCAGTGCAGTCCACTGGGGGCAGTGCGGCACAGCATCCAAGCTGGAGTCAATGCTGCCCCCAGTGTTTGCACGTCAAAAGACAAGCCATATTGCGTTTGACTGCACATTTCTGCAACACTTATGGACTTAGGATCTTGGACTTTTTTTTGTTGTCTGACTTTATTTTACTGATTTCTGAAAATATGCTTGCTGCTTTATGTGCAATATGTACCTTGTGCTGTGTATGACCGTTGTTACTGTGTTTTGCAGCTTGGCCCTGGAGTAACACTGTTTCACTTAGTTGTATTTATGGGTATTCATGCATGACAATTAAACTTGAACTTGAGCATCAACTTGCATCAGTGTCAGTAAACCTAATCTTGATTCTGATTCTGATATTGTACTTTAAAAATCAAAATCTACAAATACTGGAAATCCAAAGTGAAAGCAGAGGCAACAGGTAAAATTTCTCAGGATTGGTCACATCAGCAAGGAGGGAAACATATGAGGTCAATTACCTATCATTGTGTTGGGCACATGGCCAAGTGGTTAAGGCGTTCGTCTAGTTACCTCAAGGTTGCTACTTCGAGCCTCAGCTGTGGCAGCGTGTTTGTGCCCTTGAGCAAGGCACTTAATCACACATTGCTCTAGTCTGTGCGAGGAGTGGCGCCCCACATAGACTTCCAATCCGCGCCTTGTGAGACATGAAAATGCCCGATCCAGGCCTCTCACGGTCTGAGTCGATGTTCCCTCCCTCCCTACCTATCATCAGAATTTCATCACAGCATCTCTACTTCTGACAGGAATCTGATGAAGGGACCATTGATATGCACTGTCAACACTGTTTCTTCCTTCAGAGATGCTGCCTAACCTATTGAGTATTTCCATCTTCTATCTTTTGTCTATGTTACACTTTAGCAGACCTTCTATAAATTAAGAAAAATACAGTCTTACCACAACATTCCTGTTGGGTGCCTGATTTTAAGTGGCATTGAGTGAGTGAGTGAGTGAGGCCTCCATCGGTTGGAGTCAACCCATGGATGCTGTGTCCTAGCTGTCTAGATACACAAGCCTGGGCAGTACTATATGGAGAGCATGCAGCAAGCTCTCCTCCCCACACATCTGATGAACCCAAAGGAACGACAGAGTCCGATACAGTTTAGACCAGCAGCATCACAGCAGTTGCCGGTCAGTGTTGATCTCAACAGAGGACTGCGGTAGGGACTCCAGTTCTGGATTTTTCCCTCGGGGTTTACTCCCAAAGCGCAGGTTTGAGATCAGAGCCTTCCCTCTCCTAGAGGAGCTGCCAACCACAGCTGACGAGCCCCATCTGCCCAAAGTAGCATCCATTCATGTTAAGTATGCAAAGGTTTTCCGCAATATTTTAAATGAAACGCACCATGTAAATTATACTAAGTACAGACAGAAATTTGCTTGGAGCAATGTCATTCTTTTAAATTTAAAGAAGAAAAAGTCTTCGTGGTATTATAATGGGTTAGAACACTGTGGTTAACCTTATAGAAAGGCAGAGGCTGCAATTCAAGAGTAAGCTATTGGCTTGGGGCGCTTTGAGTTATGCTGAGAACACACATGGTGTGGTTCAAATACCAGCTCTCTTATTTCCTTGAACCCACAACCAGATTAAAGTACGTTGCTCTTCAAACTGCTCACAATGCTGTTTTCCTCATTGGAGTACATGAGGAGAAGCTGTTTCCACTGGTAAGGTGGGGACAGATGATATTCAGAAGAGAGAAGAGGCAGACTTAAGATAAAATGGTGAGAAAAGGCAATACAGCAAGCTACTGCTATTGCCTGTAAAGTTCGAAGTTCAAAGTAAAATTTTATTATCGAAGTATATTATCATATACAACACTGACATTCATTTTTTTTTTGTGGGCGTACTCGGGAAATCAATAGAATAGCAATTAGAACAGGATCAATGAAAGATCAACCAGAGTGCAGAAGACTACAAACTGTGCAAATGCAAATATAAATTATGCAAGTGCAAAAATAAATAGCAATAAATAAAGAGAATATGAGATAATGAGATAAAGAGTGCTTAAAGTGAGATCATTGGATGTAGGAACATTTCAATGATGGGGCAATTGAGTGTCGTTATCCCCTTTTATTCAAGGGTCTGATGGTTGAGGGGTAGTACTGGTCTTGAATCTGGTGGTGCAAGTCCTGAGGCTCCTGAGCCTTCTACCCAACTGCAGCAGTGATAAGAGAGCGTGACCTGGGTGCTGGGGATCTCTGATAATGGATGCAGCGTTCCTACCACAGCATTTTATGTAGATGTGCTCAATGGTTGGGAGAGCTTTACCCATGATGTTCTGGACTGAATCCACTACCTTTTGTAGGATTTTTCTGTTCGAGGTTATTGGTGTTTCCATACCAGGCCATGATGCAGCCAGTCAATATATTCTTCACTACACATCTATAGAAGTTTGTCAAAGTTTTAGATGTCTTACCAAATCTCCGCAGACTCCTAAGGAAGTAGAGGCACTGAGGCTGGGAGGCTGTAAAAGGGGTAGGAGAAGACTTAATAATTTCTGTCTGGTAATTGGATAAATAACTTAAAAAATTAATACTTTCTGGGCTTTTGTAAAATACAATCTTTGAAACAACTCTCTGAAAGTGCAAACATTTCCACAATGGGTCAAATAGCTTAAGAGCACTTGATGACAGAGCAGAATTAGGTCAATCACCAGCAATTCTGTTCCCCATTCAGTCATGGCTGATTTAACTTTTAATCCCTGTTCTCCCATTTTCTCCCATAACTCTTGACAAACCACCACCGCCTCCCCCCCCCCACCCGCTTACCAAACAGAAAAAATATATTCTTCCACTGGCTTTTTTCCATTCACTCTAAGGACACGTCATTTTGATCCAGTCTCAGACTTGCTCCAAGAAACACAATTTACCAGCACAGTCAGTAATGCAAAGCTAGTTTGCACAAAATGCCAAATTCGCATCCAAGACACAAGCGCTTCTGTAGATGCTGAAAATTTTGAGCAACATACACAAAATGGTGGAGGAACTCAAATTAGGTAGCATCAGAGAAGGGAAATTAACAGTCGCCGTTTATCTGATGAAGGGTCTTGGCCCAAAACATGAACTGTTTATTTCCCTCCACAGTTGCTGCCCGACTTGCAGAACTCTTCCAGTGGTTTTTAATCTGGGGGTCAGTGCGGAAATCGAAAGACTCGGACAGTGAGGCTGGGAGTGTTCAGTTCGAGTTAGATTCGGGTCACATTGTAATACAACATAGAGTGAATTATCCAGACCATGTGTTACATTGTCTGATGCGCCAGTGATTTATACAAATTTCTTTGAAAATAACCTAAATATCAGAATCAGATTCATGTTTAATATCACTGCCATTTGCCCGGAAATTTTTTCTTTTGTAGCCATATATCATGTTGCAACACATAATTCAAAAAACTATAAATTACAATAAGAAATATATATTTAAAAACAGAAATTAAATAAATAGTGCAAAAAGAGAGCAAAAAAAATATTGAGGCAGTGTATATGGGTTCATTGTCCATTCAGAAATCTGATGGCGGAGAGGAAGAATCTGCTCCTAAAACATTGGGTGTGTGCCTTCAGGCTCCTGTACCTCCTCCTTGATGGTAGCAATGAGAAGAGGGCATGTCCTGGGTGATGGGGGTCCATAAAGATGGATGGCGCCTTTGCGAGGCTTCACCGTTTGAAGATGTTCCCAATGCTGGGGAGGCGAGTGCCCATGATCACGCTGGTTGAGCTCGCAGCTTTCTGCCACTTTTTTCTGATCCTGTGCAGTCGCCCCCCCCCACCCCACCCCCATATCCGATGGTGATACAGCCAGTTAGTAGGTCTGTAGAAATTTGCGAATGTCTTTGGTGTCGTTCCAAGCCTCCTCGAACTCCTAATGAAACATTGCTGCTGTTATGCCTTCTTCTAATTGCATCAATATGTTGGATCCGAGGTAGATCCTCAGAGATGTTGACACCCAGGAATCTGAAACTGCTCACCCTTTTCATTGCTGATCACTTGATGAGGCTTGGTGTACATTCCCGTGACTTTCCCTTTCCTGAAGTCCACAATCAATTCTTTGGTCCCACTTTGCCAAGAATAGATGTGTCATGGGCAAATTTATACATGATACGCAGCTACACTGCAACGGGTGTAGAATGAGTAGAGCAGTGAGCTAAACACACACATGCCTTGAAGTGCACCAGTATAGATTGTCAGCGGGGAGGATATGTTATTTCCCACCCGCATTAACTGTCGTCTCCCAATGTGGAAGGTAAGTATTCAGTTGCAGAGGAAGGTACAAAGGTCCAGGTCTTGGAGCTTGTTGATGGTATGATGGTGTTGTATGCTGAGCTGTAATCAATGAACAGCAGCCTGATGTAGGTGTTTCTATTATCTAGGTGATCCAAGGCCAAGTGGTGAACCAGTGGGATTGCATCTGCTGTAAACCTATTGTGGCAATAGGCAAATTGCAGTGTGTCCAGGTCCTTGCTTAGACAGGAGTTGATTCTGGCCATGACCAACTCTCAAAGCATTTCATTATAGTAGATATAAGTGCAACAGGATGGGAGTCTTTGAGGCAGCTTACCCTGATCTTCTTAGGCACTGGTATGATTGTCACCCATCTGAAGCAGATGGGAACCTCCAACTGCAGCAGTGAGAAATTGAAGATGTCCTTGAACGCTCCCACCAGTCGGTTGGCACAGGTTTTTCATTGCCCTACCAGGGCCTGACGCTTTGATGCAAATATTCAATTGCACTCTGCTCCCATGAGAGGAGGTCCACCAAATAATGTTGCAAGAGCAACGCACAAAATGCTGGAGGAACTCAGCAGGTCAAGCAGCATCAACGGAGGGAAATAAGTAGTCGACATTTCAGGCTGTGACCCTTTGTCAGGACTGGAAAGGAAGGGGGAAGAAGTGAGAGAGGGACTGGAACCCTTGAATTGTTCCTCTCCACACAAACTCAGACAGTGTATAAGCAGCTTACGACCGACATTGACAGTCCACTGCCCAGTGATTTTGACATAGCAGATTATTCTATGATTAGCAGTATTCAAGAATGCTGGAAGGAAACATCTTTAAATTGACATTCTAGAACTCCAGATTAATCGGAATTAGAATCAGAACATGTTTAAAATCACCAGCATATGTTGTGATATTTGTTAACTTTGTGACTGCAGTACAATGCAATATATGATAAATATAGAAAACGTACTGTATTGCAGTAAGCATGTATATGTATAATAATAGCTACATCAAAATAAGTAGTGCTAAACCAGAAATAAAGAAAAGTCATGAAGTACTGTTCGTGGGTCCAATGTCCATTCAGAAATCGGATGGCAGAGGAGAAGAAGCTGTTCCTGAATCACTGAGTGTGTGCCTTCAGGCTTCTGTACCTCCTTCCTGATGGTAGCAATCAGCAGACGGCATGTCCTGGGTGGTGGGAGTCTTTGATGATGGATGCCACCTTTCTGAGGCACCACTCCTTGAAGATGTCCTGGATATGACAGAGGCTAGTATTCCATGACTACCAACCGCAATCTGCCAACTAAATTTGTTTTAGGCTTTAAAAATGTTAAGCAGAATGGAATAATCACAGAAATAATTTGTATCAAACTAAGATACGAAAGGGAAAAAAAGTATCTAGAAAAAATAGCAATGAGTGCAATAGGAACTCGAGTGATGATTAAGAGAAAAATCACATTTTGAAGGATGCACAATTAGAAATAATCTGCCAGCATCTATGTGTAGAGAATGTCCTTTTATCGCTGCCAACAAACCAAGCAACTTAGTCACATTCTCTTGCAATGGATGAACATGAAATTCATTGGGGAACTCTTCAACATCTCTCTGCCCTCTTCTAGAGTTCTGCTCTTCCCCACTCATGCCTAATTCCAGGTTGGACAATGACAAATACCTAAAACAGACAAGAAGAGGTGTGAAGTGTATTCATGTAGATAAAGCAACCTAACACCAGTTATAGAGGGAGCAAATGGGTACTTTTGACACTGTTACAAAATAGTCACAACTTTGCTCAGCGAGTGTTGTACAGCAGGTCAAAGTTCACAGTCACCTCTTGCTGAACAACCTAATCTACTCATTTTCAAGACTTTGGTCTCATAAGTGAGCCTTAAGAATTCAAAAACACAAGAGATTCTGCAGATGCTGGAAATCCCAAGCAACACATACTAAATCCTGGAGGAACTCAGCAGGTCAGGCAGCATTTATGGAAGTGAATAAACAATCGATGTTTTGGGCCAAGAAGGCTTCAGTCCTGAGGGAGGGTCTCAGCCCGAAGTGTTGACTGTTTTCTCATTTATATTGATGCTGTCTGACCTTCTGAGTTCCTCCAGCATTTTTGTCTGTTGCTTAAGATTTCACGTTCATAATCCTTTCATGTTCATAAAAGGATTAGTTTAAATGGTCATCTTGGTCATGCTCAGATTATGGGTGGATGAAGAGGGATTTTAACCAAAGGCAAGGGTGGAGAGTCTTTAATCAACTGCTTTTTTTTATTAACCAGACTGACCAGCAGTAATGAGGCGAAGCGTCATGGTATTTGCAACAGTGAATGACAAAAAAGTATACTGAAAATGCATAAGTTAGTTACTACCTGTTACACCTCTGGTGTTTAGGGCAGCTTTTTTGCTGTTTCCATAACAATTTTTTTTGACCATTCAGGGTTGTTAGCCCTGAGCTGAATCCCCAAACCCGGAGGACCAGTGGACCATTCTTAGTCTGGCTTCTACCGTTTGTCTTGTTTAGCATGCTTGACCCTACCAAGGCTCAAAGCATGAGACCCTGACTCCAACCAAAATAGTGCTCTGGGCCATTAAGGCACGCAATCCACCAAACCCTTGGACAAAGTTGTGGTCCTCTTGGAGGGAAAAATGCAATAACGATCCCATAAATCCAGAATGAGAGTTTTATACAATAACCTCTAAGATCCGACCAAATTCAGGGAGATTTATTAAAGATACAGCGAAAATCTTTTGTAAATGGATTATGACACACAATAATTCCACTGGGTGGGGAGTAACAGAGACTAATTGTGCCTAATTGCTGTAATCACTGTTACAATGCAGCAGAAAGTTATTTGCTCCATGAAACCAGCCTGTGTTCTTTGGTGAAGCTCTCCATTTCTCTCCTTCATTTCCTGTGGAATTCATTGCTTAAACAGTTATCCCCATGCATCACCTTTGCCTCTAAAGCTATCTCACCAAGGACTCTAGCAAATTTCTATGCCCATAGAGAGCATTCTAACTGGTTGCTATTTAGGGTCAGATAAACAGATTTGAAAAAAGCTGCAGAGAGTTGTAAGTTCATCATGGGCAATAGCCTCTCCACTATTGAAGACATCTTCAAAAGGCAGTACATCAGAAAGGCAGCATCCATCATTAAGGATCCTCATCAACCAAGGCATGCCCTCTTCTCATTACTATCAGCAGGGAGGAGGCACAGGAGCCTGAAGTCACACACTCAACATTTCAGCTTCTTCCCCTCCACCATCTGATTTCTGAGCAGTCAATGAATTCATGAACACTACTCCACTACCTTGCCCTACTTATATAGTACTTATTTTAATTTATAGTATATTTGATGTATTGCACTGTCCTGCTGCCACAAAACAACAAATGTCACAACATACAGTATGTCAGAATACATACATATAGTACATATAGCATTGATATGCTCCTTAAGGTTGTTATCACCGAGGGTGATAATGGGGATAAGCTCCCACTATTGAATGCTCCCATTGGCGTGTGCCTCAAATAGCCTCTGACAACCAAGTCCAGCTCCTGGACTTCACATGTGGTTTAGTGGTGGAACCATTTCCACTGACAGAAGAAAGAGAGAAGGCAGGTTACTGGCATGTTAAAACCAGTCGCTTCAGGCAGATGGGGCTTATCAGCCATCGTTGGCTGCTCATCTAGGAGAAGAAAATCTCTGCTCTCAAACCTCCGTTGCCTTGCTGTTATGCCCACCCATGGGGAAAGCTTCAGGAGTAAAGACTGATGGAAAAATCCAGATCCCTGAGGCAGTCCTACATTGACTTCAATGTTGACTGGCAACTCCTGCCACACTTCAGGTACCAAACTGTGTCAGTCTCTGCCGTTCCTTTGGTTTATCAGATGCGTGGAGAAGGGGAACTTGCTACGTGGGCAGCAGCTTGCTCTTCAGATTGTATTGCCCAAGCTTGCAAATCTAGACATCTAGGACACAATATCCATGGTGAACCCTGACCGACAGAGTCCCTCGCCTCACCTCTCTTTGTTAATAAATGTACTTTGAACTTTGATAACTTTGAGTCTGATTCTGCCTTACACTCCTATCCTCTGCCAACCAATACTATGGTACTTGTTGCCGCAAGAATGGCCTTATTCTGAATAAATTCAAAAACATTCTTGCATGTAAAATTAATGATTCTCTGAGCACTGTTCATTCTGTTGAATAGCTCTGCAGTTCCACTTATGAAGTTAGTTAAATGTGCCTCTTTAATAGATTGGTTGAGACTTGTATGTGAAAGTTAATTATTCTGGGATAGTTCAATTTTTGCATATGAGAAACATTGGGCTCATTGTGTGGTACTGTTACTGTAGAATCTAAAGGTTATTACACTGTTATGCAATAAATGGAAAATTTTAGAAATAGGTTTGCACATCTGACTCAATTCCCATAGACACTGTTCACCTTTCAAAAATGTCATAGCCAATATAACACTTAAATGAGCATTTAATACTCTACAGCAGACTACTTGTTGTAGAAAACTAGGCACAATAGGGTGCATGCAGCATCACAGTTTGTCCTTACAAGACCATGATTTGTTGATCTTCCTTGCAAGTTTGTATTCCTTTTGGAGCAAAAGGGCAGAGAGTGCCCACATCTCGTACCTCTTGAGGAACAGAGTAAATGACATTTTATTCAACCTCATTTCAGATCTTTCCGGTGCCAAGCAATTCAAACAGGTTTCAACCCTTGCACAAAACACACGCAAAAACATATCCGGAAGCAAGTATATTGATAAGGGTCTTTCTGAAAATGAGTTGATCAGACTAAAGATGCAAGAGGTTCTGCAGATGCTGGAAATCCAGAGCAACACACACACGAAATGCTGGAGGAACTCAGCAGGTCAGACGCCACCTATAAAGGGGAATAAGCAGTTGATGGCCGGCAATAATCAATCTGCAGATAATGAACACTGAGCTGAACTGAACTGAAATATGCCTTTTGATTTTGTGTTTCACTTTGTGTTTTCACTCTTTTTTTTGTTGCTATTTGCATGATTTTTTTGCATGTGGATGGTGGGGGGGTTTGATCTTTGATGTTTTTCTTTGAACAGGTTGGTTCTTTGGTTCTTCTCTGTTTCACCACTGTCGTGAGGAAGACAAATTTCAGTGTTGTGTACTGCATACATAGTTTGATAATAAAATGCACTTCCAATCTTTGAATGTTTCAGGCCAGGACCCTTCATCAGGACTCATTGCACACTTAGAAATACAGAGAGAAGAAATAGAGAGAGTACAGAGAAGATTTACGGAAATGTTGCCTGGGTTTCATCTCCTAAGTTACAGAGAAACGTTGAACAAGTTAGGTCTTTATTCTTTGGAGCGTAGAAGGTTGAGGGGGGACTTGATAGAGGTGCTTAAAATTATGAGGGGGATAGATAGAGTTGATGTGGATAGGCTTTTTCCATTGAGAGTGGGGGAGATTCAAACAAGAGGACATGAGTTGAGAGTTAAAGGGCAAAAGTTTAAGGGTAACATGAGGGGGAACTTCTTTACTCAGAGAGTGGTAGCTGTGTGGAACGAGCTTCCAGCAGAAGTGGTTGAGGCAGGTTCAATGTTGTCGTTTAAAGTTAAATTAGATAGATATATGGACAGGAAAGGAATGGAGGGTTATGGGCTGAGTGCAGGTCGATGGGACTAGGTGAGAGTAAGCGTTCGACACGGACTAGAAGGGCCGAGATGGCCTGTTTCCGTGCTGGAATTGTTATATGGTTGTAAGTAGTTGGTCTGAAGTGTGAGGATTCTCAAAGTAAGAGTTCATACGGTGATAGTGGAGGAGATTCCATTACTTGGTGAGTCCATTCTTAATCCAAACTGAATACGAATCCTCAAAGGATGTAACCTTGGTAGTGAGTTGTAGATATTCCAGCGAAGGATGCGAAAATATGCGGAGGCAGAGTGACCGCACCAGAGGCTGCAGATGCAGGAACCTGCAGCAACAAACTTCCGGCATCTCAGGCGGCAGCTGCTGGGGGGAGTTGATATTTTGAGCTGGGGCTGTTCATCTGGACAATGAGTGACTGTAAATGAAGGGAAAGTCCGAGTGTTCAAAATGATAAAGGAGGAAGACTTATGAACAAAAGAGGCATTGTGACACCACTGTATATTATAGCAGATCACCAAAAAGGAGCAAAATGTTGCATTGATATTAGTCAAAGGAGAGCTTCAATTAAAATACATTTGCATCTGAATGTTACAGTAAAGTGACACAAAGCACGCATCAGTATGAAATGCACTGTATGTTCCTCAATTAAAGAAAAATGTCCATTTATATGAGCAGACAAATGCTGGAGGAACTCAGTGCTTCAGACAGCATCTATGGAAAGGAATAATCCATTGTTGTTTCAGGCTAAGACTCTTCATCATTTCCACCATGTCAGAATCAGAATCAAGTGTAATATTACCGGTATATGTCATGAAATATGTTGTTTTGCTGGTGCAGTACTTTGCAATACATAATTTTAAAGCAATACAAAAAGAAATATATATTTAATATATACTGTATATAATTTCTTAAGGTTGTTATAGCCAGGGATGGTAATACTTTATACTTTATTGTCGCCAAACAATTGATACTAGAACATACAATCATCATAGCGATATTTGATTCTGCGCTTCCTGCTCCCTGGAGTACAAATCGATAGTAAATATTAATAGTTTAAATTATAAATCATAGATAGGAAATATAAAAATGGGAAGTAAGGTAGTGCAAAAAAACTGAGATGCAGGTCCAGATAGTTGGAAGGTACGGCCCAGATCCAGGTCAGGATTCGTTCAGCAGTCTTATCACAGTTGGAAAGAAGCTGTTCCCAAATCTGGCCGTACGAGTCTTCAAGCTCCTGAGCCTTCTCCTAGAGGGAAGAGGGATGAAAAGTGTGTTGGCTGGGTGGGTCGTGTGCTTGATTATCCTGGCAGCACTGCTCTGACAGCACTGCTCGGACAGCATGCGGTGTAAAATGAGTCCGAAAGATTGGTTTATGTGATGTGCTGCGCCATGTTCACGATCTTCTGCAGCTTCTTCCGGTCTTGGACAGGACAACTTCCATACCAGGTTGTGATGCACCCTAGAAGAATGCTTTCTACGGTGCATCTATAAAAATTAGTGAGGGTTTTAGGGGACAGGCCAAATTTCTTTAGTTTTCTCAGGAAGTAAAGGCGCTGGTGGGCCTTCTTGGCAGTGGACCCTGCTTGATTGGACCAAGTCAGGTCATCTGTGATATTGACCCCGAGGAACTTAAAGCTTTTGACCTGTTCCACTTGCTCACCACCGATGTAAATTGGGTCGTGCGGTCCGCTACTCCTTCTGAAGTCAACAACCAATTCCTTCGTCTTGCTGACATTGAGGGATAGGTTATTGTTTTCGCACCATGCCACCAGGTTCTTAATTTCCTCTCTGTACTCAAACTCATTACCCGAGATATGGTCTACAATTGTTGTGTAATGGGGACAAGCTCCTACTGCCTATTAAATGTTCCCAATGGCATGCGCCTCAAATAGTCTCTGACAACCAAGTCCAGCTCCTGGCCTTCACATGTGGCTTAGCTAAACCTAGTGGAACCTTTTCTATTGACAGGAGAAGAGGCAAAACCGGGTTACTGTTGGCTTAAAACCAGTCACTTTAGGCAGATGGAGCTCATCAGCCAAGGTTGACAGTTCATCTAGGAGAAGGAAAACTTTGACCTCAAACCTCTGCTGCCTTGCAGCTGCACTCACTCATGGGGAAAACTTCAGGAGTAAACCCCAAGCGAAAAATCTTAAGGCAGTTCTACGTTGAGTTCACTGCTGACTGGCAACTCCTACGACACTTCGGGGCCAAACTGTATCAATCTCTGCTGTTCCTTTGGGTTCGTCAGATGAGTGGAGAAGGGGAGCTTGCTACGCGGGCAACAACTTGCTCTCCATATCGTACTGCCCAGGCTTGCGTATCCAGACAGCTAGGACGCAATATCCACGGTCAGCTCTGACCAACGGAGGCCCTCACCTCACTATAAATACACAGTAGTGCTAAAAAGTTTCTAAACCCTTTAGAATTCTCTCTATTTCTGTATAAATATGACCTAAAATGTGATCAAATCTTAGTGTATGTCCTAAAACTAGATAAAAATAACCCAATTAAATAAATAACACAAATACTTGTTCATTTATTTATCGAGAAAATAATCCAACGTTACCTGTTTTTGTTGGAAAAAGTATGTGAACCTTTGCTTTCAGTAAACCATTTCCTCCATACAAAATTGTTCAGTTCATCAATATTTCTGGGATACCTTGCATGAACAGCTCTCTTCAGGTCATGCCACAGTATCTCAAAACACAAATTTTCTTCTTTTTAAACCATTCCGTTGTTGATTTACTCTTGTGTTTCAGATCATTGTCTTGTTGCATCATCCAACTTCTATTAAGCCCTAAACATGATGCTACTTCCATCATGCTTCATAGTTACGAGGTTTTGGTGTTGGTGTGCAGAGTCCTTTTTCCTCTAAGTATAGCAGTGTGCATTTCTGCCAAAAAGTTCAAATTTTGTCTCATCTATCCACAGAATTTTGTCCCAGAAGCATTGTAGAACATTCAAGTTGTCTTTGCAAACTTGAGACTTTTTTAATTAGAGAGTAGTGGTCTCCTCCGTGGTGTGCTTCCATGAACGTCATTCTTGGTCAGTGTTTTTCTTATAGCAGCCACATGAACAGAGACTTCATCAAGTTCTAGAGATTTCTGCAGGTCTTTTGTTGTTACCCTCGGGTTCTTTTTCACCTCTTCCAGCATTGCAGATTGTGCTCTTGGTGTGATCTTTGCAGGATGTCCAGTCCTAGGGAGAGTAGCAACAGTAGTGAAATTTCCATTTGGAGACAATTTCTCTTACTGTGGAGCAATGAACACTCAGGTCTTTAGAAATACTTTTGTAGCCTTTTCCAGCTTCATGCATCTCTACAATTCTTCTTCTAAGGTCCTCTGAAAGTTGTTTTGAGCAAGGCGTGGTGCACATAAAGAGATCTTTCTGGCAGTAACCTGACTTTGTGTGTCTTTTTTATAGGGCCGGGCACCCCTACAACCCTCACCTCTGAACTCAACTCATTGATTGGAATACCTGACTCCAAAAGCTTTTGTAGAAGGCCTTACCCCAGAGTCCCATACTTCTTTTGAACCTAGACTCTGATTGTTTAAATGGTGTACTCAGTAATGACAAGAAGAAGTACAATTGTTTGTGTGTTTATTATTTCAGGAGGATTGTGTTTGCCTATTATTGTGACTTAGAGTAAGATTAGACCACATCTTAGACCATAATTAATGCAGAAAACCGGGTAATTGCAAAAGATTAACAAACTTTTTCTTGCAATATATATATATTATACTAATAGTGCAAATAGAAAGCAAAAAGTAAGGAAAAAATAGTAAGGTAGTGTGCATGGAATCATTGTCCATTCATAAATCTGATGGCAGTAGGAAAGAAACTGGTCCTAAAATGCTGACTATGTGCCATCAGGTATTGCCCTGCCTCCTTGATGGTAGCAGTGAGAAGAGGGCATATTCGGGGTGCTGTGGCCCACAATGATGGTTGCTGCCTTTTTGAAGCATCACCTTTTGAAGATGTCCTTGATGCTGCTTGAATCTCTTGTGTTTATGCATTTATATGAGCTGATTTACATATAATGAAGTGTATTTTCAAATAGAATCCTTTTACACCTGTCAATTGCATGATAACTATTATTATTATTATTACTCCATAGAAAAGCCTTTCTTTATCCATAGTGAAATTCAGCAATGATCATTTCTGGGTCGCTTGGGATAACATTATTTCCTGTGCATTATTGTCCTGGTCTCCCAATGCAGCACTGGATTTATAGGCTTGCTAGGTAGGTTGCTAATTTGCCTTCATTCTCTGGCACTGTACAGTTGGGTACTGTGGGGAGGTCCCCCATCACACATCCTATCTATCAGGAAAATCAGCCACCCCACGAATGACTCAGTCTACACTTTCCACTATCTCAGGAGAGCTGTTTGCATAATCCAGGGCCCTTCCCACTCCAATTACTCTCCCTTCTCCACTCTTCTGTTGGGCTCAAGGTAGAAGAGCTTGAGAACAGGTAACACAGTTTCTCACCCATTGTTAACAGATTGTTGAATTGACCTGTCCTGCACTAATTTGCAAACACTTAACTGAGCTTATTGTAGCCCTTGTGTTTTATTTGTCTACCCGCACTTCACTTTCTCTGTAACTGCAATATTATATTCTGCATCTTTTTTATTACATCATTGTAAATATATATGGCACGATCTATTTGAATGGCACACAAAAAACATTCCGTTGTATCTTGGGTACATGTAACAATAATAGTTTGTAGCGATTGCTTTGAAGATGATCTAATAGCTCGAAAGAAAGAACTCAGCCTGAACCATCACTGTTTATTTCTGACTTGCTAAGCAATGTTTCCTCTAATTTGTAATGACCCCTATGCACAAAAACCTGGTCCTGTGCAATTATTTGCCCAGTGACAACAACATGTGCGCACTGAATTTTGAAATGGAAGTAAACCTGAAGCTATTTTAGGGACGCAAACACGAGGAATTCTGCAGATGCTGGAAATTCAAGCAACACACATCAAAGTTGCTGGTGAACGCAGCAGGCCAGGCAGCATCTATAGGAAGAGGTACAGTCGACGTTTCGGGCCGAGACCCTTCGTCAGGACTAACTGAAGGAAGATATAGTAAGAGATTTGAAAGTGGGAGGGGGAGGGGGAGATCCAAAATGATAGGAGAAGACAGGAGGGGGAGGGATGGAGCCAAGAGCTGGACAGTTGATTGGCAAAAGGGAATGCCCCACCTCCCCCTCGTACCCCATCCGTTATTTATTTATATACACACATTCTTTCTCTCTCTCTCCTTTTTCTCCCTCTGTCCTTCTGACTGTACCCCTTGCCCATCCTCTAGGTTTTTCCCCCCCTCCTCCTTTTCCTTCTCCCTGGGCCTCCTGTCCCATGATCCTCTCATATCCCTTTTGCCAATCACCTGTCCAGCTCTTGGCTCCATCCCTCCCCCTCCTGTCTTCTCCTATCATTTCGGATCTCCCCCTCCCCTTCCCACTTTCAAATCTCTTACTAGCTCTTCCTTCAGTTAGTCCTGATGAAGGGTCTCGGCCTGAAACGTCGACTGTACCTCCTCCTAGAGATGCTGCCTGGCCTGCTGCGTTCACCAGCAACTTTGATGTGTGTTGCTATTTTAAGGAAAATAAGCCGTTCCACTATAAATAAACTAGCAGATCTTTTGTGCTTCATACCTTTTGCTCCTTTGGAATTTGACATAGTAAATCAATAATCTCTTCAATAAAAAACAGTTCTAAAATCTGCTGACAAATCATCGCGAACTCCACGTTGTCAACACCATTCCCAACAGAAGCCAGAAAAGGAAATGTGATTGCGTACGATCGTGAAGTATACTTAATATGCCAACAAGGTAGAGGGTGATAACATTGCGTGCTAGTAGCAAAAGATGTGTGTGTGTGCGCACACACTCACACCTTAGAGGGAACATTGCTGCTGAGTTCCTCCAGCATTTTGTATGTGTTACTCTGATAACTCTTCCTTCTTTCATGTTCCCACGAGATTGGTAGTATTACTTAATATTACATCACCTTATGTCTTGCCTTCCTAAAGGTGGTAATTTCCTCTTGGTTTATTTAATAATTTGTTTGTCTATTCAGAGAATGCTAACATTTTAAAACATTTTTTTTATCCAGAGTATTTGAAAATGCCAGCCGGTTGTGTCATGACATCCACACTGGACTTTTGAGACGACTGGTCCCAGCTTGAATCTGGCCGGCTCTTGCAGGCTTTCTATCCATGCTGGGTTGAGCTTCGAGTTAGAAACTCAGCCTCGTAAAACAGACAAACGCTAAAGAAACAACAGGGTTGCTGCCCAATGCTCCAGTGAGGTGCTGGAGGATATTATGTATTATTTATATTTTCAAATAAGTTAATCTTACTCTAAAGTGGATGATGAAGTAATATTATAAATTCCAGTAAATATCTGTCCAATCACGATCAAAACTGCAATTTCTCTTACAACTTATAGCTCTTATAAAAAGTTTATTTGAAAACACAAAAGCTTTGCATTTAATAAATACTTCAACCACAAACAAGCTCTTAAATCTCGAAGAATAGTTTACAAAGCTGGTCATTTTCTCAGGCAATCCCTCTGCCTAAGCTACATTCAATGGACCAATTTGCCTCTTGCCTGGGTATATTTTACTATTTGACCCCACAGCTTTTACTGACAACTCGTTATAATGTTGTTTCCATTAAATTTAAGCGTGACTTCCAAATTCCAGGAGGCTGGCATTCATCGGCAAGATTGATTTGATACCAGCTGTAACAATGCCACTTATGATACCACTGTCCAAATACCATGGATGTGCCGAATGCGTTCAAAAGCTGAGAAGCTTTCCCATGGGAATCAAAGGAAACAATAGCTGCTTCCTCTGAGCTGAACTCATCACTGAGCTCCAAGTAAACATTAACAAGAAGGAATTCTGCTTGGATTTGAAGGGAGGCCTGTTTAATCTTTGTAGGTGCTGAAAGTTCAGCACAGAGGGGGTGTCTGACCCTCCTGTAAGGAGGAAGTAATTAAGTTCAGGTAATTGAAAAGGGAATAAAAGGCAGAATGAAACCAAACAGACTAGTCTGGCCTAGGTTTTCCAATATCTGCAGCCATTTTTATGTTTTAGTGCTAAGGGATCAAAAATGTTGAACTCCGTAAACTGCTCTAAATGCAACATGACACTGCCAATCAAGCTCTGTATTACACAATTTATCAGTTTGCATCAACTTAAAAGTAAATTAACTGTTGTTATAAAAGTGATTTCTTAATTTTAAATCAGATAAGTTAAAGTCTCATCAAGCATATTTTTGTCATATTTGT
Organism: Mobula hypostoma; assembly: GCF_963921235.1. NCBI lineage: Eukaryota > Metazoa > Chordata > Chondrichthyes > Myliobatiformes > Myliobatidae > Mobula > Mobula hypostoma. The sequence continues at coordinate 15,687,819 of NC_086107.1, forward strand.
TATTTACACATTAGAAGTAATTTTTTAAAAAATTATTTTAATGGATAAATATATTTGTACATTAGGAATATAACTAAAGCAAATTATCTGCTCATTATCACATTGCAGTTGTGGCAGACTTGGCAGACATCTTTCCAATATACCACATTGAACATGAGAACAGGAGAAAGTAGGCCACCGAGCCCCTCAAACCTGCCCCTTTGTTCAACATGGTCATGGTTAATCTCCTCCTCTGTACCAGGTGCCATAGCTTTCAATTCATTTATTTTATTTATTTATTGAGATACAGCACAGGATAGGTCCTTGCAGTTCTTTGAGTCACGCCGCCCAGCAACTCCTGATTTAACTCTACGCTGATCACTGGACAATTTACACTGACCAATTAACCTACCAACCACTACATCTTTAGACTATGGAAGGAAACCGGAGCACCTGGAGGAAAGCCACATGGTCATGGGGAGAAGGTACAACCTATTTACACGCAACGGCAGGATTTGAACCCTGGTCGCTGGTACTGCAAAATGTTGTGCTAACCATTATGCTACTGTGCCATCCCTCATCCTTAATCTTTCAGAAATATTCTAATCCCATCTTAAAAATATCTAATGATCTAGCCCTCGCTTCCTTCGGGGAAAGAGAATTCCAGAGATTCACTGCAATCTGAAAGAAAAATATATTCAATGCACCTCTTTTAAAAGATTCTCCTTATGTCATCTTGACATATGACAAAATAAGGTTGTTCCAGACTGTCCCACCAGTGAAAACATCTCAATATCTACTCTGTCAGATCCCCTTAAGACTTGATTGTTCGAATAAAGTCACACTTCATTGTCTTGAACTCCAGATCCAAACTGTCTCAGCTCTCTTGGTAAAACAACATTCCCATCCCAGGAATTAGCCCAGTGATACTCCTTTGGAGAGCCCTTGTGAGGGAACAGGACCAAAACTGTGCAGTATTCCAGGTGTGGCCCTACCCTGTACAACTCTAACAAAGCCTCTCCATTCCTAACCTCCACTCGCTTCACAAAAAAGGGCAGGGGCAGTCTGCCATCTTAATAACTTGTTGGATCTCCCTTCTAACTTCTCATGTACTAGAATACCAAGAGCCCTCTGAACTTCACTAATTTCTATTCACTCTCCATTTAGACAATACAGTAATGCGCTTTTTGATTTCTCTTACCAATGTTTGCAACATCACATTTCCCCACATTGGAACCCATTTGCCAGTTTTTTCCCCCAATTACTCAATCTAACAACGTCTCATTGTAGAATGACCATGATTTCATCTTTAAACGGCCTTCCATCAATTTTCATATCATCCGCAAGTTTGGAAACCTTAGATTTCACTCCCTTTTCTAAGTCATTAATATAAATAATAGAGTATTAAAGGCTGAGAACTTATCTCCAGGATACCCCACATTCCATCTATCCAGGATGAAAAGGGCCAGTTTATTCTAACTCTTTTTTTTATACATCAGCAAGTTTTTAATCCATGCAAAGATATTTTCTCCAATACTATAGACTCTTAATTTTCCCACTAGTTATCCCAACAACCTCTTACATTGCACTTTGTCAAATACTTTTTGGAAGTCTAAATATCAGAATTAGATTCAGAATCAGGTTTAATATCGCTGACATATGTCATGAAATTTGCTGTTTTGAAGCAGCAGTACATTGCAATGGATCATAAAAAACTATTCAATCTCAGATAAGTACCTCAAAAAAATAGTGAGGTAGTGCACATGGTCTATTCAGAAACAAGATCATAAGACATAGGAGCAGAATTAGGCCACTCAGCCCATCGAATCTGCTCTGCCACTCCATCATGGCTGATCCCGGATCTCACTCAACACTATACACCTGACTTCTTGCCATATCCTTTGATGCCCTGACCAATCAGGAAGCAATCAACTCCACCTTAAATATACACACAGACTTGGCCTCCCCTGCAGTCTGTGGCAGAGCATTCCACAAATTCACTGCTCTCCTGGGTATAAAAGTTCCTCCTGACCTCTGTTCTAAAAGGTCACCTCTCAATTTTGAGGCTGTGCCCTCTGATTCTGGATAATCCCACCAGAGGAAACATCCCCTCCATATCCACACTATCTAGTCCTTTCAACATTCGGTAGGTTTCAATTAGATCCCATGCATTCTTCTTAATTCCTGTGAGTACAGGCCCAAAGCTGCCAAATGCTCCTCACTTGTTAACCCCTTCATTACCAGAATCATTCTCATGAACCTCCTCTGGACTCTCTCCAATGACAATACAGCCTTTCTGAGATAAGGGGCCCAAAAACTGTTGACAATACTCCAAGTGCAGCCTCACCGATGCCTTATAAAGGCTCAGCATTATCTCCTTTTTTTTTATATTCTAATCCCTTTGAAATAAATGCCAACATTGCATTTGCCTTTTTTGCCACAAACTCATCCTGCAAATTAACTTTCTGGGAGTCTTGCACGAGCACTCCTAAGTCCCTCTGCATCTCTGATGGTTGAACCTTCTCCCCATTTAGATAAGGCGAATAATAGTGTTCCCTTTACCAAAATGCATTATCATACATTTCCCAACACTGTATTCCATCTGCCACTTCTTTGCCAATTCTTCCAATTTGCCTAAGTCCTGCTGCAATCGCATTGCTTCCTCAACACTACCTACCTCTCCACCCACCTTTGTAGATTCGCAAATTTTGCCACAAAGCTATCAATTCCATTGACAAACAATTTGAAAAGTAGCAGTCTCAATACTGACCCCTGAGGAACACCACTAGTCACTGGCAGCCAACCAGAAAAGGCCCCTTTTATTCCCACTCGCTACCTCCTGCCTGTCAGCCATTGCGCTATCCATGACAGTATCTTTCCTGTAACGCCATAGGATTTTATCTTGTTAAGCAGCCTCACGTATGGCACCTTATAAAATGCCTTTAGAAAATCCAAGTACATGACATCCACTGCCTTTCCTTTGTCCACCCTACTTGTTACTTCCTTGAAGAAATCTAACAAATCTAGTGGCAGAGGGGAAGAAGCTGTTCCTAAAACATTGAGTGTGTGTCTTCAGGCTCCTGTACCACCTACTTGATGGTAGCAATGAGAAGAGAGCATGTCCGGGGGGATGGGGTCATCTTTTTGAGGCATCAACTTTTGAAAATGTCCTCAATACCTGGGAGGTTTGTGCATCTACTTGTTTTCCTACAACAACTTTCCCTGTCACATTGAGAAAGATCAGTCAACATGATATAACTTTGATAAAAACCTTTTCATGGGAACAGTATGGTAGCATAGTGGTTACAATAACACTTTACAGTGACAGTGGCCCAAATTCCATTCCTTTTGTTATCTGTAATTCAGTTCCCTCCATTCTCCAAGTGGGTTTCCTCTGAATGCAGAAATTGATTGAACATATCTGCCACTTTGTTCTTGCTATTGATTCACCAGCTGCTTTCTCTAGAGGTCCCACATCTACCTTTGAAATCTTCATCCTTTTTATATATTGCAGAAACTCTTGCTGTCTGTTTTGATGTTATATGCACGTTTCCTCTCAAAATCAATTTCTTCCTTTCCTCCTTACGCAGCTGCTTGAAATCCAGAATAACACATACGGTCCTTACGAACACACCAAACATCGACCGCTTATTCCTGTCCTTAGATGCTGCCTGACCTGTTGTGTCCTTCAAGCATTTTGTGTGTGTAACTTCCTCCTAATGAGCTTTTCAGTTTTATTGCAGCCAGATGCATCATGGCTCGGTATGGCATCTGCTCTGCCTGTGACATCAAGAAATGGCAGATTTACGGATACAGTTTTGCTCATTATGGAAACCAACCTCCCTTCAAAGACTACCTACACTTCTTGCTGCCTCTGTAAAGCAGCCAATATGATCAAAGACCCCCTTGCACTCCAACGTTCTCTCCAACGTTCTCTCCACTCCCTGCTCTACCATCAGGCGGAAGGTACGAAAGCAGGAAAGCATGTGGCTTCAGGCTCACGGGTACTTTCTACGCCACTGTTATAACACTATTGAATGGTAGAGTGGGGGTGGGGGGCTTCAGGGCTTTGATGTTTCTATCATCCTATGGGCTTTCTTAGTTTCGTGGATGTCTGTGAAGAGGATGAATTTCAGGTTGTATACTGTATACATACTCTGATATTAAATGTACTTTGAAACTTTGATAATATGGACTCTTGCTCTCACAATCTACTCTATGATGTCCTTGCATTTTATTGTCTGTCCTCACGGCACTTTCTCTATGTTGTAACACTGTAACACCTTATTCTGCATTCTAGTATTGTTTTACCTTGTACTACTTCAATGCACCGTGTAATGATTCGATCTATGTGATTGGTAGACAAGTCGAATCTTTCACTGTGCCTTGATACATGACAATAATAGACCAATTTACCAATTTAATTTACCCATCTATTTGCATAAAGCCCTGTCTACAGCCCTATGTATACAATTCACCAGGGCACTGATCTCAGCATGGTTCAAGTAAAGTGATTGAAACAGCCCTCTCCTTCCCCAGTCCCGCTGCCTGTGTCTCATGATCAGAACTTCATTCTACCACACCATGCTTTAAGGCATGTGTTTACCTCTCTAATCTTGTTTACTCTTTGCCAATTTGCCCCTGGCTCAGGTAATAATCCAGAGGTTATCATCCCTGTGGCTCTGTTTCTTAGATTTGACCCAAGCTCCTCAGTACTGGAGCCAGGGCAGTCAATGGTGCCATCGACAATATGGAAATCCAGAGCTGCCTCATTGAAAGCCTCTGAAAATGTCAATGGGTATGACCAATTGATTAGGATTGGGATTCCAATGATGAAGAGGCCGCATTTCATTTATGAGTCAAGATCATATTTGACTTAGGTGTGGTCTCACAATGTTTTTAAATGTTTTTAGGGTTTTATAACCAAGGCAAGAAGGAGAACTAAGATGAGGCTTGATCTACAATACTATGCAAAAGTCTTAGGCACACATATATACAACTAGGGCGCCTAAGATATTTGCGCAGTACTGTATTGGTCAATATGGAGCGGGGAGTGAGCTTGTAGATCTGGTGGGGAGCAAAATATGTTGGGAATGGCAAAGATAGAGCTCCACAGGAATGATGACAGAGAAGGAATGCCAGGATGAAAGGTGACACAGGTCCAGACACATCCAGTACTGAGACACCAGGCAAGGTCATTTGATTCCAAACAATTGGTTTATTGATCATTCCAGAACGTCTCTCTGGTGCTTCCTGGTCCCTTCCCTCCCCCTTCCCCCCTTCCCAACCACGATTCTCCTCTCTCTTTCCTCTTCCCACTCTCAGCCCATAATAGATGACCCATTAACAGAATCAGATTTATCATCACTCACATATGTAATGAAATTTGTTGTTTTTTGGTGCAGCAGCCACAGTACAGTGCAATACATAAAATTACTACAGTGCTGTGCAAAAGTATAAATTTTTTACTACTTGGAGTACTGTGGCCAGTTCTGGTCGCCTCACTATAGGAAGGATGTGGAAGCATTGGAAAGGGTACAGAGGAGATTTACCAGGATGTTGCCTGGTTTAGAGAGTATGCATTATGATCAGAGATTAAGGGAGCTAGGGCTTTACTCTTCGGAGAGAAGGAGGATGAGAGGAGACATGATAGAGGTGTACAAGATAATAAGAGGAATAGATAGAGTGGATAGCCAGCGCCTCTTCCTCAGGGCACCACTGCTCAATACAAGAGGACATGGCTTTAGGGTAAGGGGTGGGAAGTTCAAGGGGAATATTAGAGGAAGGTTTCTGACCTGCTGAGTTCCTCCAGCGCATTGCGAGTGTTCCTTTTTATTCAGAGAGTGGTTGGTGCATGGAATGCACTGCCTGAGTCAGTGGTGGAGGCAGCTTAATGTGAAAAAGTTTAAGGAGCTGGTGGTAGACCTGAGGAGAGCTAAGGCACCGGTGACCCCTGTTTCCATCAAGGGGTCAGTGTGGACATGGTGGAGGATTACAAATACCTGGGGATACAAATTGACAATAAACTGGACTGGTCAAAGAACACTGAGGCTGTCTAAAAGAAGGGTCAGAGCCATCTCTATTTCCTGAGGAGACTGGGGGACGATGCTGAGGATGTTCTACGAGACTGTGGTGGTCAGTGCTATCATGTTTGCTGTTGTGTGCTGGGGCAGCAGGCTGAGGGTAGCAGACACCAACAGAATCAACAAACTCATTCGTAAGTTCAGTGATGTTCTGGGGATGGAACTGAACTCCCTGACAGTTGTGTCTGAAAAGAGGATGCTGTCCAAGTTGCATGCCATCTTGGACAATGTCTTCCATCCACTACATAATGTACTGGGTGGGCACAGGAGTACATTCAGCCAGAGACTCATTCCACCGAGGTGCAACACAGAGCGTCATAGGAAGTCATTCCTGCCTGTGGCCATCAAACTTTACAACCCCTCCCTTGGAGGGTCAGACACCCTGAGCCAATAGGCTGGTCCTGGACTTATTTCCTGGCATAATATACATATTACTATTTAATTATTTATGGTTTTATTACTATTTAATTATTTATGGTGCAACTGTAACGAAGATCATTTTCCCCTGGGATCAATAAAATATGACAATGACTATGACTGTAACTATACACTCGTGAAGTTTAAGAGACTACCAGACAGGTATATGGAGGAATTTAAGGTGGGGGGTTATATGGGAGGCAGGGTTTGAGGGTTGGCACAACACTCTGGGCCAAAGAGCCTGTAATGTGCTGTACTATTTTATGTTCTATGATCTAAAGTCTTTTGCACCCTAGCTATATATATGTGTGTCTAAGACTTTTGCGCAGTACTCTTCAAATGTGATGGAACACAGGTGAATGAATGGGCTGGGGTCATAGATCCAAACTTAATTTCTACTTGTTACAATACTACAGTTCATTAACATTTGAATATACAGCATCATGGCAACAACCATTTTATGGTGAAAAGGAATTAATATGGTTCAAACTGCTGTTCATAAATGTGATGGGGTTGTCATTGGCCAAGCCAGTAGTTAATTCTTAACTGAAGTAAACATTGAGGATTTTGAGAAAGGTGGGAAGGACCTGGATTTTAATGAAGCAATGACATTTCATTTAAATCATTTATGACTTAGACATGTTCTGACAATCCTGCCTTTGAGGTGGTGGGGATCAAATGCTGGCAAATGTTGCTGAAAGGGCCTGGTGAGCTGCTACAGTTGACGGGATGCCATGATGTGTTGGTGATGAAGTCCTGAGCAGTGTTGTGACTCCTGAGTGGTGTTTCAATTGTATTAATCCAAACAAATGGACTCTTCTACACTGCTATTTGTTCATGCTAGGAAGGAACTACATAACACCCAGTCTCTAATTCTCTCTTCTGACCAAACAGGATGCTGATAGTGGGGGACTTGGTAATATCATGAGTCCATAAAACATAGGGGCAGAATAAGGCCGATTGAATCTGCTCCACCATTTCATCATGACTGACTTATTATCCCTCTCAGCCCCAATCTCCCTGTAACATTATACAACCACACCCTTACTAATCAGGAACCTATCAAGCTCTGCTTTAAATATGGGGTGGCACAGTATTTGTACTTCTGCTGCGAAAAAAAAACAAATTTCATGACATATGTGAGCGATGATAAATCCTGATTCTATACAGTACAAGCAACCCAGGTTCAATTCCCGCCTATGTCTGTAAGGAGTTTGTACATCCTCCCCGTGACCACCTGGGTTTCCTCCAGGTGCTCCAGTTTACTCCCACAGTCCAAAGACAGACTGGTTGGTAGGTTAATTGGTCATTGTAAATTGTCTCATGATTAGGCTGGGATGAAATTGAAGCTTGCTGGGCGGCGTGGCTCGAAGGGCTGAAAGAGCCTAGTCCACACTTTATTTCAATCAATCAATCAATCAATCAAAGGTAGCCATAGCCGAAGAGTGGTAGTGGGGACGAGCTCCCACTGCTAAACAAATGCTCTTCATGGCGTGCATCTCTAACAGCCTTTGACAACCAAGTACAACTCCTGGCCTTCACGTGCAACATAGTTCTTAAGCCCGGCGGAGCTGTTCTCACTGACAGGAAGAGGGGCAAAGGCGGGCCACTGGTGCCTTAAAACCAGTTGCTCTGGGCAGATGGGCTCGCTAACCACGGATGGTAGCTCATCTAGGAGAGGGAAAACTCTGATTTCAAGCCTCCGCTGCCTTGCGGCTATACCCACTCACGGGAAAGGCTTTGGGAGTAAACCCAGAGGAAATATCCAGAGGCACGGCAACTCCTGCGATGCTGCTGGCACCAAACTGTATTGACTTCCGTTGTTCCTTTGGACCTGTCATCAGCATGGAGAGGGGGGCCCCACTGCACGGGCTCAAATGGATCTCCATATCAACTCTGCCCTGGCTTGCCTTGGAGAGGCCACTCCCAGTGACTACCAGAGGCGCGGTACCCATGGTCGACCATCACCGACGGAGGACACACACAATCAATCAGTCACTATACCCAGTGACTTGGCCCCCACAGCAGCTTGCAGCAATGATCTTCACAGATTGGCCACCCTCTGGCTAAAGAAATTCTTCCTCATCTCTGTTCTGAAGGAACAACCTTGTACTCTGAAACCATGCCCACTGGTCCTAGATTCCTCCCACTATAGAAAACATCCTCTCCATGTTCACACTATCTCGGCCTTTCAATACTGAATAGTTTTCAATGAGATCTCTCCCCCCGCTGACCCCGCACCCCCCCCGCCCCACACACACACACACACACACACACACACACACACACACGCACACACACACACATACACACACACACACACACACACACACACACACACACACACACACACACATACGCACACACACACCTAGTCTTCTAAACTGCAGTGAGTACAGGTCCAGAACTACCAAACGCTCCTCATATGTTAACCCTTTCATTCCTGAGATCAATCTTGTGTACATTCTCCGGACTCTCTTCAATGCCAACACATCCTTTTCATAGATAAGGGGCCCAAAACTGTTCACAATGATATTCTCTCTTGTTAGGAGTGGTCAATGCCAGCTGCTTGTGTAATATCCCAAAGCCATAAAGATCTACAAACAGATGAGAATCTGGCTACCTGGATGTACCTCCTGCAATATAAGAGGATGATTGAAATCTCTTACATCCTAAGGTGGATTATTTCTTGAGGAAGCTGTCTATAACCAAAAGGCTGTCAACTCTTGAAGCCACAGGACATGTTAAGAATAATATCAGTGGAGATACTCATTCATTCCTGTTTGTTTTTGTAGAGAATTGTAGTGTAGAATATGATAAACAGATCTCATATCGCAGTTAAAACCATAATTAGTTATTGCATATGGAAAATTTGAGAGAGTGTGTATTTGGGCGTTAGCTACAAAAAGCACAACAGCAGACATTATCTAAATACAGCGCTGGCTCATCTTCATGGTTAATCAACTTTCACTGCGGCATTAATCCAATTTATCTGAGAGCTTGGTCAAAGAAAAAGACCTGCCCAAGCATATCACCATGACAGCAGAGGAAGAGGCATCTTCAGCAGCCATCAATCTGGATTAACGCTGGTCAGATCTGTGCTTGCATTAAGCAGCGTGCATATTCTACACATTTATACAACAAAAGAGAATTGGAAAATTCAGGTCATATTCAGCTGCAGCCACTCATCATTAAAATTAGTCAATCAGGAAATATAGATCAACTGTCAGTACTATCGGCCGCTTTGACAGATAATAAAATTGAAAACTCTTTCTATGTCAGAAAGCTAACTGTGAATTTAGTTGTGCCAAATATTCTAAGCAGCAACATAATTTATGACATTTGCTAATTTGTGTTTCAGGAACATCACTGTACAATCTATACAACCTCACTTAACTAAATGAGCAAGGTGTCCAAAAACTCCCAGCTCCCACTGTGACACAAACTTTGATCCTTTGCTTTATGTGCCCATAGCACAATAGTGGAAGATGGCTTTCTATTCCAATCTTCACATCATCTTCACAGTTCATTCAATCATCTTCATATATCAACAAAGCTTATTTATTCATTTATCTAAGTTGCTGGTGAACGCAGCAGGCCAGGCAGCATCTATAGGAAGAGGCGCAGTCGACGTTTCAGGCCGAGACCCTTCGTCAGACGAAGGGTCTCGGCCTGAAACGTCGACTGCGCCTCTTCCTATAGATGCTGCCTGGCCTGCTGTGTTCACCAGCAACTTTGATGTGTGTTGCTTGAATTTCCAGCATCTGCAGAATTCCTGTTGTTATTCATTTATCTATTTATTTAGAGATAACAGTGTGGAACAGGCCCTTCCAGATCAACGAGCTGTACCACCCAGCAAATCACCTATTTTCTAGCTCAATCACAGGACAATTTACAAATGACCAACCTAGGTGGTACATATTTGGACTGTGGGAGGAAACCAGAGCACCCAGAGGAAACCCACATGGTCATGAGGAGCTTGTACAAACTCCCTAAAGATGGCGCCAGAACTGAACTCTGAACTCCAGTACGCTCTGGGCTATAACAGCATCGCGCAAGCCACTAGACTACCTTGGCACCCCCAACTGGGTGCTTCGAATCCCTTAATCTATTTTTGCACTTTAGTAAGGCATTTGATAAGGTCCCTCGGAGTAGACTCATCCAGAAGATAAAGATGCATGGGCTCCATGGTGACTTGGCGTAGATTCTTAGTTTGCCCATAGAAGACAGAAGATAGGCCTTATTCTGGCTGGAAGTCTGTGACTAGTGATATTCCATAGGGATACATATTGGGACCTCTGTAGTCTGTGAAATATATTTATAGTTATAAATTATGCAGTTTGTGTAAAAGCATTAGGTACTTCTAGAATTTTATATGGCTTCAGATGGAATGGCCTCCACAGAGCCCTGATCTCAACATCATCGAGGCTGTCTGGGATTACCTGGAGAGACAGAAGTAAGTAAGACAGCCAAAGTCTGCAGAAGAACTGTGGCAAGTTCTCCAAGATACTTGTAACAAACTGCCAGCCATTTTTATTATAATACTGAATGACAGTGTTCCTAAGAGAACTGATGCAGTTTTAAAGGCCAGATAGTGATCTGATTTAGTTTTTTGCTGTTTGCTGTTCTTTATTGTAATTTTTTTGATATTTAGAAATTCTCCAATTCATTATTCTTGAAAACATCTTCAACTTAGAGAATTGTGTGCCTAAGACTTTTATACAGTGCAAAAGTCTTTGGTAGGTATATAGAATCATAGCACATAGCATAGAACCTACAGCTTCCAAACGATTAATCTGCCTGGTGCTAGCGACCTGCACCCAGACCATAGATCTCCATACCACCATCCATGTATCTACCCAAATTTCTCTTAAATGTTGAAATCAAACCCTCATTCATAATTTCCTCCGACATTTAGTTCCATACTCTCATCACTCTCTGCGTGAAGAAATTCCCCTTTATGTTCCCCTTAAACATTTCACTTTTCACCCTGAACTCGTGACTTCCAGTTCTGATATCACCCAGCTGCAGTGGAAAAAAACCTGCATTTACCCCTCATAATTTTGTATGCCTCTATCAAATCTCCCCTCATTATTCTTCTCTCTATGGAGTAAAGTTCTAACCAATGCGACTTCCCCTATACTGTAACTCAGATCCACAAGTCCTGACAACATCCTTGTAAATTTTCTCTGCACTCTTTCAATCTTATTGACAATCTTCCTGTAGGTAAAAGGTAAGGTTCCTCCTCGCACCTCATTTAGCACATTGAGCAGCAACCTTGCCATTTATTTTAGTATTTGTCTGTTTTACGAGGCTGAGTTGCTAGCTCGACGCTTAACCCAGCACTGATGGAAAGCGTGCAAGGAACTGGCCAGATTCGGACCCAGGAACATTCACGCCAAAGTCCAATATGGATGCCACTACACCACCAGCAACCTCCTGTGGGACCAGAACTGCACACAATACTCTGAATTAGGCTTCACGAATGCCTTATACAGTTTCAACAGAACATCCCAACTCCTGTACTCAGTATTTTTATTTATGAAAGCCAAAGATAAACTTCATCTTCCATTTGGATTAAGAAATGGAAGGTGAGGTTTACTCCGGACTACGGGGAAGTGTTGCAATTTAGATCAAATATAACAGGAAAATACACAGTTAATTACTGAACCCTGTATAGTGTTGATGCATAGAGGATATTGGGGGTCTAAGCCCAAAGCTCCCTAAACGTGGCTAATAAGTGTTAAGGAAGGTATATGGCATGTAATCAGTCAAGGTAATCAGTTCCAGAATCAGGAAATAGTTTCTGAGCAGAGGATGGCATTCATACATTCGTAGAGGTGATCTTTTAATGTATCTTTATGGCTGAATAATAGTAAGAGCTTATTCTATCAACACAGCAAGGCCTGCTTTGCATATGCAGGACAATCTATTGGCATAAGTTAGAAGATATCAAATAAAGTGTGTGGATCAGTTAACAGGCATGATTTCATTTGCATGATTCACAAGTCCTAGCATCTCTTAAGCAATGTGGCACGGTCTATGGCTGGAACAGTAAATACTATTTTGCTGTCTGTTCTGCTAATTGAAGAAATGTTTAACAGGGACAAAACATTCAATTTATATTCTTTGTCACTTTACTGACATTCCCATGAACTGATGTACAGGAGGTAAATGAATGACTTTGATTTCTCTTTACAGAAAGGTTTGGAATCCGACTCTTCCTGCAGAGGAACTTCTTTTGTTCCTTGTAGGTGTTGGGAATGTAACCCTCAGTTTCAGTCAGCTGCATAAGTCTAGGGAAGACAATCTCTGGCCCCACCAAATGTATGAGATTGAGGTGTGAAACCTCCTGTTTGTGGGATGCTGCATTACAAATCAGTACCGCGAAATAACAGACAGCACACCATATGCAATTAAACAATTTAGCTTTATAATTCTTAATTTGACTAAAGTGTTAGTACAGTAAAACAAAAAGAAAAGGGCCCATTTTTATGAAACAGTCTAATGTGCACAAGTTGGAGCTCACGGTTTCCTTTTTGCTGGTCCTCGATCGATTTCCCCGGGCTTCATCGACTCCCAGTCCCACTCTAAATTCACTCCTTTCTGGTGTCTACAACCTCTCCTTTCTTGCATCTTCCCTCTTCATCTTCTGCCAAACAAAAGACCCAGATCACCCAGGCACACGGCACGAAAACACTCTCCCTTCAATGGACGGCTCACATTTCAAAGCACCCGTTATCTCTAACCATAACCCCAAACACTGCTTCTACAGAAAGACCATTACATTAGCAGTGAAACCTTTCCTAGGTATTACACTCTTCCCCCACCAAATTCAGTCACGTTCTCATGACATTGAGATAACTTGCCAACCCTTCATGCAAAGCACAAACTCCAACCCAGATGTAAGAGGCAGTGACATAGCTCCCCAAGGCAGTAGGTGCCTCAGTCTGTTCCCATGGTGCTACATAGGCCAGCCTATCCAGTGGTCTTCTGGTTCTTTGAGACCGCGAACAACAGGATTTCTGCAGATGCCGGAAATTCAAGCAACACACATCAAAGTTGCTGGTGAACGCAGCAGGCCAGGCAGCATCTCTAGGAAGAGGTACAGTCGACGTTTCAGGCCGAGACCCTTCACCAGTCCTGACGAAGGTTCTAGGCCTGAAACGTTGACTGTACATGATTCTTTTAGACCTCTGTATCCCCTCATCTATTTCTTCAGGTTCCAACACTACTGGGGATACTTCTGGTCTACCTGGCGAGGCCTCCCCCGGTCTATCACTCGTGCCCTCCTGCAACTCGGAATCCTCTGTCCCTTGGCTGAGCCTCGCTTCATCCCTTGCAGGGTCCCGCTGAAACCCAGGCTGTCCACATATAGCCCCCTCCAACCTGATTTCACCTGACACAGTGTGAGAAGGGTTGGGAATCTCTTCCTCAATCTGTGGGGAGTTAGTAAAAGGCAGCATATACCACATCCCCATTTCTTCATCCTCCGAGTCAGTATCCCATTCAGAGGCGGGTGCCGGTCTAATCTCTCCTGCTGTTGTTCCTTCAGTCGCTCCTCGTCGCCGCAGAGTCCTCTTATGAGGTGTAGGCTCCAGGTCTGGCTCTGGGTCAACCCGCACTTCTTATCCCAGAGGCAGAAGGTGGTTCCAATGGAAAATCTTGAAAGGCCCATTCCCATCCTCTGGTTTCACCCGGAAACCTGGTACGTTTGGCATCTGACTCTCCACTGCATATGGCGTAGCCGCTCAGTAGTCAGTTAACTTATGCTTCCCAGGTAGTCCCAAATTCTTTGTGAGGACTCGGTCTCCCAGCATGAGTTGGGAGAGCCTAACCTTTTGATCAAACCTCCTCTTATTTCCTTGATTCTGCTTGGCAGCCGCGACCTCAACTAATTCATAAGCCTTTTTCAATTCCTTCTCATATCAGACACATATTTCAGATAAATGTTCCGTGGTAGGTCTTCCTCGCCAGTCCCAAAACAAAGGTCGATGGGCAACCTCGTCTTGCACCCAAACATCAGATAATATGGCGAGTACCTGCTAGATTCATCTCGTGTACAGTTGTAGCAGTAGACCAGATGTCCAATATGTTGACTCCACTTGTTCTTCTTGCTGATTTCCAAGGTTCCAAGCATGTCTAACAAGGTCCGATTAAACCTCTTAGGCTGGGGATCACCCTGTGAGTGGTAAGGCATAGTCCTTGACTTCTTGACTCTGAGCATGCCCAGTAACTCATGTATGAGCCTACTGTTGAAATCCCATCCCTGATCACTATGTATCTGCCTGGGGAGGCTATAACAAATGAAGTACTTCTCCCGTAATACTTTAGCCACCATTAACACCCTCTGGTTCGTGGTAGGGAAAGCTTGCACACACCTAGTGCAGTGATCCATGATGACTAAGACATTCTCCATGTTGCTGGTATCGGGCTCTATTGACAGGAAATTCATACACACCAAATCAAGAGGCCCCACACTCTGCAAGTGGGACAACAGAGCGGCCCTCGTACGCAACGTCTTACTCCGTATGCATCGAATGCATGACTTGAAATGTTCTTTGACCTCTGGCTTCATTTGGGCCAGTAAAACCAATCTCTAACCATAGAGACACAGCTGGTAGATAAAAGTAGTCTTTAATTCAGGACATACTCACAAGCCTTTGGGAGATAAGCTCCTTGATCCAACATTACAGCACATTTTATAGGTTAAAGAACAAAGGTAAACAGGACAATTTGTATAGTTACAATGCCCTCATAATGCTGCTTTTGAGTTACATGTAGTTTTCAAATGCCTGTATCTTCTCACCAATCACCGTGGTGTCTGTCATATTCATGCAATGGGATGTTGGTTACATTCATGCCTATGCATACATCTCTGTCAGTAGTATATCTCCTGGTCTAAGATTTACTCTAAGCGCTGCCATCTGATTCCTATTCATGCAATGAGGTGTTGATTGTATTCATGCATTTCAGTTAACTAAGTGTTTCCTGGCCCGCAATTTACTGTTCAGAACTGCGTTTTGAACTCAATCCACAATCCATGTTCAGGTCTGAAGATTGGTTCCTGATGTTAATATTTGCTAGGTACCCTAACTTCAGAATATGCCCTAATATTGTGCTTCATCTCTAAATAAAGACCCAGTGAAACATATAGCAAAAAAGAGGCACTCCCGCTGGATCGTGAGAAAGTACCTACTTATCGGGTGCAAGATTTCCTCAACAATGCTGAACATGATGCATGTGTGGTTCATAACTACCTCCCACTGCAGAAGTTACCTCAGCCATTATCCATTTCATCTGTACAGTGTAAAATGGGGTGAATTTGCAGAAGCACAATCTCCAGGAAAAAATATACCTCAGCCTGACAGCTCTTTTGCGTGTGCCTACATAAATCTGTACATATACTCTGGTTTGGAAGCAACAAGTGTCACTTCAGGCTGAGGTTCTATCTGCCTCTGGGAGTGCAAAAGATGGGACCAGCCATGCTGTTCATTGGATGGATCCATGCCATAATGTCTCACCCTCACCAGAGTGCTAGTGTAGAGTCAGTATCTGAAATAGGCCAATCAACCAGGTGGGCCTTCTCCACCATTCATGACTGATCCAACCTTGGCCTCAGCACCACTTACTGCTCTTTCCCCTTTACCCCGAATTTCATTATTGTTCATATATACATCTATCTCTACCATGAATATGTTCAACAAATCCCCTTTCACATCCTTCTGATGCAGAGATTTGCAAACCTTTATGAGAATAAAGTCTCTATGTCCCATTCGCAAATAAGCGATCCATTATTCTGAAACTAAACTGGCAAGTTCTGGATATCTCAGTACCCATCCTATTGATCCTAGTCAAAATCTTATTTTTTTCCTTTTAATTTTGATGTCTGGATATTGCTGAGAAAGACCTTCAGGTGATTTCTTTATTATTATTATAGAAGCTCTCTGTTTTTTTACATTATTTACTGGTTTACTCTCAGGCTCCATCATTTTCCCTCTTGATAATTTTTGAACCTTTCTTTGTTGGTTTCCAAATATTTCCCAGTCCTTTGGCCTACCACTCGTCTTCACATCTCCTCTAATTTGATGCCACCCTTAAGTTCCTTGGATAGCTACCGATGGTGCAACCTTCTTACAGAACCTTTCTTTCCCACCAGAATACCATTGCTCAGATGAGTAAAATATCTCCTAAATGTATGAAAATCATGTTATCCTTAAATCCATTTTGAGAGGTTTTTGAGTAGCAGTTCTATTGTCTGCATATTGCTGTCAATGAATCTTAGTTTCGAACCTTTAAACTGGAATTATATATATCTATAATCAGTCCTTCCTAGGAGATCCCTCATTTGAAATTAATCCCATATCATTACACAATGCAGGATCTAAAGTAGCCTGATCTCTGCTTAGTTCCTTAAGAATCCATTTTAAATTACTTCTCGTGTAATTTATTGCCAATTTGATTGGTGAAATCTAAAAGTCACCCATAATTCTTGCAGTACCTTTCTTACAATTATTTCTTTCCATCATTAAGGACATGCCCTCTTCTCATTGCTACCATCAGGGAGGAAGTATAGGAGCCTGAAGGCACTCTCTTTTCCCAACTTGATTTTTTTTTAAGAACAGCATTTTCCTCTCCTCCGTTAGATTTCTGATCGGTCTATGATCCCACAAACACTACCGCACTATTTTCCTCCTCTTTTTCGCTTTTCTATCATAGATACGATA